>NW_026000229.1:46466854-46484739 GCF_001458135.2 Marmota marmota marmota | reverse complement strand
ATATATATATCCCTAGGACAGGATTCATCCCATTTACCACCTAGGGAATATCCAAGGGAGAAGGGTAGGAAAGGGCAATGCAGAAACTTAAGAACAGGAAAATTTAAGGAGGAAAAAAGGAATAGCTGGAGGGGCAGTGTTACAGTTTGGATCTGGAATGTTTCCCCCAAGGCTCAGGTGTTGAAGGGTTGGTCCTTAGCTGGCAGGAGGTGGTGCAAACTTTCTCAGAGGTGAGACCTAGTTGGAGGAAGTAGGTCACAGCAGTGGGGGGAGGAGCTTAAAGGATAAATCTCATCCCCAGCCCCTTCCTCTTTCTTTCCCTTTGCTTCCCAGCTGCCATGAGATGAACAGCTTTGCTACATCCCATACTCTCTGCCATGAAGTTCAGCCTCACCTGAGGCCCAAAGCAATGAGGCCAAGAAACCATGGGCTGAAACCTCTGAAAACATGAGTCAAAAATAAACCTTTCTACCTTGAGTTGATTTATCTCAAGTATTTTGTCAACAGCAACAGAAAGCTGACTAACACAAAAAGGGATATGTCTTCTCATGAGGAGGTAAAAGAGACCCCCTGACTATTAATATGATTGAAACTTAGTAAAGGGATCTCACTTTTTTCTTCTTTATTTTCAGTACTGAGGATTAGACCCAGGGATGTTCTACTACAGAGGTCCATCCCCAGCCCTTTTTATTTGTTGAGACAGGGTCTTGCTAAGTTGCCCAGGCTGGTCTTGAACTTGTAGTCTTCCTGCCTCAGACTCCTGAGTTGCTGGAATTACAGATGTGCACCACTGTATCCAGCTAAAGGACCTCACTTATAATGTCGACTCTAGGGTCAGAGCTAAAGAGAACAAATATTTTGATCAAATTGTTTATGCCTACCATTAAAATTTCTTTGTCCTCAACTCACTCTTCAATCAGCTAAGTGGGATTCTGTCCCTATTAGTCTACCAAGACTGTCGTCTTAGATAATGAATAGACTTTTACCACAAATGCAAACACACATTTTGGCCCTCAAGTAGAATATGACACTGTTGAACTCTCTTTGTTTTCCACGATACTATTGTCCTGATCTTCTTTCTTCTTACCACTATAGTTACATCTTTTATAGGGCTCTTTTTCTACCATTTCTTAACAGTGATGTTCCTTACAGTTCTATTCTAATCCTTCTGCATACTTTCCTGGGGTGGTCTCATTGTACCTACCGTATAGTACCAAGTAACATTTCCATGCTGCCAACTCACAAATTTATTCCTTGACCTAGATCTTTCCTCTGAGCTCCATATTCACTTATCCATTTGCCTTTTGAATATCTCTACTCAGATGACTAAAGATTCCTCAAATTCCACAGATCCCAAATGTATCATCTTTCCCTCCTTCCCACCTCTGTCTCAAATCGATTCCCCCTTTTTGTCACCTCTGTTCACAGGGTTTGGAGCGACACAGACCTGACATTGAATCCTGGCTTTCCTACCCTGGGACCTTGGACAAGTTACTTAAATTCTCTTCGTCTTTGTTTTCTTATCTACAAAATTAAGAATAAAGCCTACCCCACAGAGTTGTGATAGGAATAAGCAAGAAAAAAAAATTTAAGTAGCAATTAGAGCAATGCTTGACACTTGGTAAGTGTAGTCTATTCTTGGTAATGGAGACTATTCTTTGTTATTATTTTCTAGTATACTACCAAATTCTATTGATTTTACTCCCTGAACATCTTTCAGATCTATCCAATTTTCTCCATTCCCCCTGTTACTATCTTTGTTGAAAGTCTCTAACCCAGCCAAAAAAGCAATGCAGGAGGTATCACAATACCAACTTCAAATTATACTACAGACCTTTAATAAAAAAAACTATATGATTCTGTCATAAAAATAGACATATAGACCGATGGTACAGAAATTGAAGACAGAGACAAATCCACACAGATAAGGTCATCTGATCCTTGACAACAGTGTCAAAAACATACATTGGCAAGGCACAGTGGTGCACACCTGTAATCCCAGTGGCTCAGGAGGCCAAGGCAGGAGGATCATGAATTCAAAGCCAGTCTCAGCAACTTAGAAGGTCCTAAGCAATTCAGCAAGACCCTGCCTCTAAATAAAATATTAAAAAAAAAAACATGCACTGGAGAAAAAACAGCCTTTTTAACAAATGATACTGGGAAAACTGGTTATCCCTATGAAGAAGAATGAGACTAGATCCTTATCTCTCACCATGAACAAAAGTCCTGGATTAAAGGCCTAGGAATTAGGCCAGAAACTATGCATCTCCTAGAAGAATATGTAGGGTCAATACACCAACATATAGGCGCAAGCAATGACTTTCTTAATAGGATGCCTAAAGCTCAAGAAATAATGCCAAGAGTTAACAAATGGGATGGTGTCAAATTAAAAGCTTCTGTACAGCAAAGGAAGCAATTAAATATGTGAAAAGAGAACCTACAGAATGGGAGAAAATCTTTGCACCTACTATTCTGACAGAAAACTAATGTCCAGAACACATAAAGAACTTTTAAAAACGTAACATCCAAAAGACAAATAGCCAAGTGTGGTGGTGCACACCTGTAATTCAAGTGACTCGGGATGCTGAGGAAGGAGGATCATAAATTCAAAGCCAACATCAACAATTTAGCAAAGAAAGACCTAAGCAATTTAGCGAGACTCTGTCTCAAAAATAAATAAATAAATGGATGGGAATGTGGCTTAGTGGTTATCGGAATGCTGAAGCAGAAGGATCACAAGTTCAAACCAGCCTCAGCAGCTTAGTGAGGCCCTACATAAGTTAGGGAGACCCTATCTCAATATAAAAAATAAAAAGGGCTGGGGATGTAGCTCGGTGGTTAAATGCCTCTGGGTTCAATGCCTGGTACCAAAAAAAAAAAAAAAAAAGATTTTTGGAGACTGAGGTTGGAAGATTGCAAGTTTTACACCAGCCTTAGCAACCTTGCAAGACCCTGTCTCAAAATAAGGAATAAAAAGAACTGGGGACGTAGCTCAGTGATAGAGTGCTCCTGGGCTCAATCCCCAATGCTGCAAAATGACAACAACAACAAAAAATGAATAGAAAAATAAAACATGTAAAAAACATTTTGTTGTTGTTGTTACACTGGAGTTTGTGAAGGGAGATTTACACAACTGAAAAGTTAAAAGTCCTTGCCCCATATCTAGTTCCCTTTCCCATAGATAACCATTGCTAATGTAACCAGGATCCATTTCATGTTTTGAGTTTAAAGCTTGCAGCTTGACTGCAGATGGCTTACTGACTGCAGGGGGGTTGGGGACAGGACCAACACCTTTTTCCTTCCAGGCTAAGTAAGCTCTCATGTCCTTTACTTCCTGGAAGAGTGTCACTGCTCACAAGAATAAGGAAACTCCAAATTTAGAAACTGAAGTTATACCTTTCTGAAGGACACCAGTTGGACACAAATTAATTTTATCTACTGATAATATTGAGTCCCAGCTTTTGTATTTCTCTTTTTAAAAGCCTTGTGTTCCCCCTAGCAGAGAGAATCACAGCCTCTGAGACAGTAGTCTCCAGTATTTCCCCTTTTCAAGCAAATCAATAAACTTCTTTTTCCTTTTTCTCAAAATCTTGTTACAGCGTTGGAGCTGTAGCTCAATGGTAGACAGCTTGTCTAGCACGTGTGAGGCACTGGGTTTGATCCACAGCAGCATATAAAATAAATAAAATAAAATAAAGATATTGTGTCCATCTACAAATAAAATTTTTTAAAAATCTATGGATGGGCAGTGGAGACAAGGACAGAGCTTTTTTTATCATGAACAACTTTATAGTGTTTCAAACAATTTCTATGCATATACAATTTATATATATAATATATTATGTATATATATAATATATTATGTATATATAATATATTATTTATATATATAATATATTATATATTTTATATATATATATCTTCTCCATCACCACCATCTCTTTTTCTTTTGGTTTACATAAACTGAACCGCACTTTAGACACTATTCTGGACTTAAGATCTTGGAGACCTTGTCGCATTAACACACTGATAGCCACCTCACTATTAAGAGGCAATATATAGTAAAGTTATGCATGCTCTAGGCTTCTGCTAATACAAAGCGCTCCGTTCCTGACAGCTACTTCTCCTCCCAGGAGCGCAAAGGGCAGAGAAGACGACTCATTCTTCCTTGATCTCTTCCTCCCTTCTCTTCTGTACCCCTCTGTCCCCCATTCCTCCTTTTCTCCTCATCCTTCTCTTCCTTTCTCATCTTCCCTTTCACACACTGCACGCCCTCCCGGGGATGCCTGGAGAAGATTTGTCCCCACTGGCCCCCGCCCAGCCGGGGCCTCAGGTGGCTACTCACACTGACCCAGTCCCTTTCCACCGGCGCTCAGCTGCCGAGCCAGCGCCCAGACCCCAGGCCAGGTTCCACCTGAGCTCGGACCCTCCTTGGAGCGACCGGGAGCTGAAGAAGTGGGTGAAGGACCTGGGGATCCCGGTTCTTGGCAACCGGAAGCACAAGTCCGGCTCTGGGCTCTGCTCCAGGGAGAGGTGGAAGTCGGAGGAGAAGCGAGGCGGAAAGCCAGGGAGGGGACGGAGCCGCGCAGTCCCAGGAGACGCACGGGCGGGGCGCGGACGCGGACCGGGGCGCGGCTGCTGGAGGGACTGCCCACCGGGAGCCGAGAGGCCAGCAAGGAACGCCTAGAGGATACCCGAAGCTTTTTCTGGCGTCTGTGTTTTTCTTTACTCCTTTTTCTTCCTTAGCCTTCTTTTCTGCTGTTACTCAGACTTTCCCAAGTTCCCCTCCTTGTTTGCTAATTTTCGTGTCCTTTTTTTTTTCTATCTTCCAACACTCTTTCTTGGAAAGGACTGGCATGTTCGCTGCCTGTGTACCTTTTTTCCTGGTATCAAAGATAATTGGACTCTTAATTTATCCTAAAGTTTCTTTGGGTAAATAAGATTAAAAGGGGGTGGATTAAAAGGAGACTAAAGAAGGATTAAAAGGAGATTAAAGAAGTAGAGAATTAAAAGGCCAGCCTGTAAAGAAGTAGAGACATAAAATGAAGCAGGGTAAACTGAGAGCACGTCCCACTCCTGTCCCTTGGACGGGAGATTCCTGGTTGACAAAACATCTATCACAAGTCTTATGAATGGCTAATATGGAATCGTTTCCCCCCAAATAGAAACAGGCTTGGAAAAGAGATAAGTCACCTGTTAGGGTGATAATGCTAGTGCTATGTTATAAAGATGAGGGCCAAACAAGTAGAAGCAGAGAAACAAACTTTCCTCATGCAAAATAGATTAGCTGCCTTCTGGAAAATATTATTGCTTCCCTTAAGGAGGTACCCTTGAGTCTCAGGTAACAACTGAACTTTGGTTCAGAATTGGTGGCATTCTGTTTTATCTATTAACTTGTCACAGGAGGTACCAGAGTTCCCAGAGAGGGGGACCTTGACTCAGAACAAGTGGGGTTCTTGGCATACTTGATGGAGAAGAATTCCAACACCATCACTCAGAGACACGGACAAAGGTTTATTTAGGGAAGCAGATGTACATTCAAAGGAGAATGTGGGCTGTCTCCAGAGTGAGAAGTTTAGGGGCAAAACAAGGAATACACATTCGAGGGAAAAATGAAGGCCATCTCCAAAGGGAAAGACTGCAACCCCTTGGTGTGGGATATTAATATTTATAGAGGAATGGTGGCTAAGGGTAGGTCTGAAGGTGGAGTCGGTTCAGTTACACAATTTTGTGCCAGTTTTCTCTGCACATGTGCATTGCCCCATGTACAGGCAAGGTATGGGTCAACGGCCCAGGCCAAGGCTGTGGGCTGGGTTGCTCAGAAATTTGTGAAGGTTCGTGACATTTCCAACATTTCATTAGTTTGTGGGCACTTCTCTTGAAACTCTTTCTTTTTTCTGTATCCCCAAATTCCTATCTCAAACTGATCCTGATCCCACCTTCCTTCATTAGATACCTCCATTACAACTCATCCCATCATTTCCACATTCCCTGTGGTGGACTGCATTTTCATCCCTCCTGCCCCGCCCCCCAAAAAGTTCAATATTGAAATACTAATCCCAGTGTGATAGTGTTTAGGTGATGAGGCCTTTGGGAAGCAATTAAGTCATGAAGGTAGAACCCTCACAAATGATACTCCTGGCCTCATAAGGATAGGGCTGAGAGGAAGCTAGTTAGCTCTCTTTCTTCCAAGTGAGGATACAATGAAAAGTCAATCATCTGCAACCTGGAGGATGGCTCTTGCCACACTGGCATCTGATCTTAGACTTCCAGCTTCTAGAACTATGAAAAATAAGTGTTTGCTGCTTAAGCCACCCAGCCTATGGTAATTGTTATAGCAACCCATACTAAGACACTCCCCTTTATAATAAATATATAAATATATCCTTATATTATCCTAAAATACAATTCATAAACAATATAATACATACCCACACAATGTAAAAGATAGTAAAATGTGGGGCTAGAGATAGAGTTTAGTGGTAAATTGTGCACTTAGCCTGTGCAAGTCCCTGGGTTTGACCCCCCTAATTAACAATAACAATAATAAAATGTCCTAAAAAGATATATAAGAAATGTTTGGGCGTAGCTGGAGATACAGCTCAGTTGGTAGAATGCTTGCCTTACATGCACGAGGCCCAGGGTTCAATCCCCAGCACCACAAATAAATACATAATACATACATACATAAACCAATGAATGTTGGACATAGTATTCAAGAGTATTCAAAATTTGGTAGTTAGATGCTTACTTACTGTATAGAATTACCTTGAACATAACTACTACAAATGCAGAATGATACAAACATGTTATAATGGTGATACAATTTGGATCCTAAATGTCCCCCAAAGGCTCATATGCTAAAGGTGTGGTCACCAGTCTGTAATGCTACTTGGGAATTGGTGAAACCTTTAGAATGTAAGGCCTACTACCTCACAAGGGCATTCCCTCAAAGGGGATATTGAGACCCAGCCCCTTCTTTTCACTATTTTCCAACTATCCATCATTAAGGTGATCAGTTTCCTCTTCTATGTGCTCCCCACCATGATGTACTGCCATGCCACAGGCCCAAAGGCAACATGACAAAATGACCATGGACTGAAATCTCTGAAACCATGAGCCAAAATAAATCTTTCTCCTTATAAAGTGATTATTTCAGGTATTTTGTCACAGCAACAGAAAACTGACTAAGACAAATTGTGATTCACATACCATGAACAGAGTTACTAGTATAACATAGTTTTCCAAAATAATGAATAACTTCTGGCAGATTTTTGAACCGGACAAGGCATGATCATCTCATGATTTTTAGGGTAATTGCATTCCTGAAAAGTTTAGTGTATATTAAAGCTATGCATAAAATGCCTTGTGTTGTTTATATTTTAAATAAAGTTAAATCCTAATTTTTTTTAAAGAAATTAAAACTATACTGTTTATTTTTACACATAAAAATTGTAAATATTTAAAGTTTAACATTTCCTAATGCTGAAGATGAATACATTTAAAAACTAGATATACTCTTGCTGGGGTTTAAATTGATGTACTTTGTACAGTTAGTCATCAAAAATATCTATAAAAATATAAATCTGCATATCCTTGACCCAGCAATTTAAAATTTTATTTATCCTACAAAGATACTCACCAATTTTGCAAAACGTGGATAAAGAAGCATATTTCAACATTCTTTGTAATAGTAAAACAAAATAAAACATGCCAAAAACAGAAACCCTAGAAACAACAGCAATTCATAAAAAGGAACATATTAAATCACTATCCAGTGATCAAAATGAATGAAAAACTCTTGTTATAATATTTTACTAATGTCCTAGCTACATTATTGTGTGAAAAAATATTATGCAACGGAGTACAGATTTATATCATTTCTGACTTTTCCCCCTAAAAATACGAATTTCTTTTTTTTTTTTTTAATTTTTTATTGTTGGCTGTTCAAAACATTACATAATTCTTGATATATCATATTTCACACTTTGATTCAAGTGGGTTATGAGCTCCCATTTTTACCCCAAATACAGATTGCAGAATCACATCAGTTACACATCCATTGATTTACATATTGCCATACTAGTGTCTAGTTACACATCCATTGATTTACATATTGCCATACTAGTGTCTAAATCCTAATTACAATGGATTTCAACAACATGAATGACTGAATAGGCATTCAACTTGGAAATGTAGGAATGTCCCACATTATATGGGAGTGCTTTGCACAATTGCTAAATGTCTAGCAATCTTGAGTCCTACTCATCAAATAAAAAAAAAAAATCTTAATCATTGTGAGATTCAACAAATACCCCCAGCGTTACTGTCCTACCCCCACATTAAGAACCTCCATTGAAACAGGCAAGGTGGCACATGCCTATAATCCCAGTTACCAGGGAGGCTAAAGCAAGAGGATCATGATTTCAAGGCCAGCCTAGGCAACTTAGACACTGTATCAAAAACTTAAAGTAAATTAATTAATTTTAAAAAATAAATTTAAAAAATGAAAAGAATTGGAGGGTGGCACGCTCTGAGCAGTAGTTAGGTTGTGCCTGCCTGGGGTCGTTGGAGGTGGGTGCCAGTAGTCATGAGGGGTAGAGCTCTGGTTCTCTGGCTGCCATCTGTAAGCTGCCTCCATGTCCATCTTCATCCCTAGCAATCAGATCCATCTGACAATGTGGCAGCAGTTGGCATGAAGCACTCGGGCAAGTGCTTTGAGATCACCTGTTACAAGAATAAGAGAAAGAGACCTTGATGAAATCCTGCAAACCCACTCAGTGTTTGTAAATGTTTCTAAAGATCAGGTTGCAAAGAAGAAAGATCTCATCAGTGCATTTGGAACAGATGACCAAACTGAAATCTGTAAGCAGATTTTGACTAAAGGAAAAGTTCCGGTATCAGATGAAGAAAGGCACACACAGCTGGAGCAGATGTTTAGGGATACTGCAACCATTGTGCAGACAAAAGTGTCAATCAAGAAACAAAGAGACCATACACTGTGATCCTTATTGAGAGAGCCAGGAAGTACATCCACTATTCAGAGAAACCCACCAAGAGTATAAAGCAGCAGGCTTTAGAAGTGATAAAGCAGCTAAAGGAGAAAAAGAAGATCTATGTGTTCACATGAGGCTGGGTTCATTCTTCCAGTGAATGAAGAGAAGGAGCTGAAGGACAAGCTCAAGCCATTGATCAAGGTTATAGAAAATGAAGACTACAGCCAGCAGCTAGAAATCATGTCTTTTTGATCCAGGCTCCAAGAAATTGACAGGCTAATAAAAAAAAAAAAGGAAATAAAGGCAAAGGTTCTTTGGAAGTACTTAATTTGAAAGCCATGGAAGAAGGAGATGAGAATTTGAATGACATTCATCAGTCTCTTTGGCTATAAAACACTAAAGCAAATGTTTCTGTTTCTGATAGCACTGTTTTATTTCTGTGATTTGCAAAAAAAAAAAAAAAAAAAACTTACTCAGTTTGACATTTCCATCTTGTGTTAATGTGTACATAAAAAGACTTCCTACATGAGTATAATGTGGGAATGATTTTGTTTTAATTTTAAATTGGTGTTCTAAGCAAAAATGAAAACTCAAAAGTACCAGGTCCAGAAGGTCATTTTGCTGCTGTTTCATGTCTTGATAGCTTTCCAAAATGAAAGCTACTTGAGACAACTCTTAAGGCTAAAAAGTTAAGTTTTCACATTATACAAGTAAAATTATTTGGTGAGTATGTCTTTATAATTAAAAAGAAGTATCTACTAGAAAAGGAAACGTGTCTTGTTTCTATGTAATACAGTCTGAAGGGGTAACTATAGTGTCAGTAAAGCTTGGATGGTGACTTCTTGGTTATGTGAAAATAGGTATGTGATGATTGCAGGACTAAAT
The DNA here is from genome assembly GCF_001458135.2 of Marmota marmota marmota. Lineage (NCBI taxonomy): Eukaryota > Metazoa > Chordata > Mammalia > Rodentia > Sciuridae > Marmota > Marmota marmota. The sequence continues at coordinate 46,474,858 of NW_026000229.1, read as the reverse complement.
AAGTATCATTGAACATGTTGCTGTAACTTGGATTATTCTTGATAAAATATAAAGTGTATTTTACCATGTATTTATATTTATATATTTATATTTTACCATATATTTACAATATATTTCTAATTCTAAAAGTTATAATATATATTAATATAGTTAAAATTATGTGTAATCAATAAAACTACTATTTTTTAATTAAAGAAAAAGAATTGGAGATGTAGCTAAGTAGTAGAACACTTGCCTACCATGTGTGAGGCCCTGGGTTCAAATCCCACTACCATAAAACCATGTATACATACATACATACAATAAATTTTAAAAAGGGATCAGGGAGGTATTTCAGTGGTAAAGCATTCCTGGCTCAATCTCCAGTATTGGAAAAAAAAAAAAACAACAGTCGGGGTGAGGGTGGAGGAGAACCACCATTGAAGATCTGTCTATGGAGAAAGGAAGATTGCTATAAGATCTAGGAAACATGAAAGCAGAAACTGACCAAAGTGACTTGAGGCTAAAAAGTTAAGTTTTGACATTATATAAGTAAAATTATTTGGTGAATATGTCTTTATGAGTGGAGGCATATCCAGAAAAAGGAAGCAAGAAGAGGCAGGACCCACATAGGATTATTTCTTCCTTTTGGGGTTTGTGGCAGGGCAGGGGGAAGGGCTAGTCATTGAACATAGGGTTTCAAGGCTAAGCAGATTACAACCCCAACCCTTAGTTTGAAGATCTTTGTTGTTGTTGTTGTTGTTTTCGGTTTATTTTTAATTAATTTTTAAAATTTATATATGACAGCAGAATGCATTACAATTCATATTCCACATAAAGAGCACAATTTTTCATATCTCTGGGTGTATACAAAGTATATTCATACCAATTCATATCTTCATACATGTACTTTACATAATGATGACCATCACATTCCACCAAAGATATGGAATGCTTCAAGGATTTGTATGTCATCCTTATGCAGGGGCCATGCTAATCTTCTCTGTATCATTCCAATTTAGTATACGTGCTACTGAAGCTAGTACTAGTTTGAAGATCTTAATTCTCTTTGTTTGTGATTCTAGAATTGAGCTACACTTTATTTCATAGAATATAGTAAGTGTTCCTATGGATTGAGCAGAAGAGTTTTGTTTTATAGGCAAAAAATCTTTTGTTTCTAAAGAAAGAAGAAACAAAAGAACAAAAAGCAGATTGGTCATTTCAAAAGTTACTTTCTTCTACTAAACAGTGGCATGAGGATTCAAAATCATAGAAAAACAATTGGTTAGTATCAGCTTATTTCAGGCTACTTCTTTTGTGTTAAGGATTAAAGCTGAGAAATCTTCATTATCCTGCTAATTGAAACTGGCCTCTTGGGAACTTTGGCAGGTATCTTTCTAATCCTGGTTTCTCAGAAAATCATATAAACAGCTTAGTTTTGGCTGGTGATATGTGAGTAAAAAACTCCATTTTTATCTGTAGCCTGGTCTGTTGGGGTCTAGTGTAGAAGTTTAGTTCAAAATGATGGCCTCTGATAGTTTTTATTTAACTAGTTTAATAAGGAATGCACTTGCCACACCTGAATTGCATGTATATAAATTAAAAATTTGAACCAATTCCCAGAGATTCTATTTCCCATCAGACAGTAACCGATCCCTAAAGACTATTTCAGCTGGGTTTGGGAGGAAACCAGATAAACTATCTTTGCTTGAACAGAGAAAATCTTTCAACTAATAAGATGTTCATGAAGTTCAAATTCAGCTTTTCTTTCCCATGGACAGTGTTAAATGCATTGCCAATATTTGCTGCTTTGGGGGTCCTGTTTTCCTAGTTACTCCCTTGAGTCAAAGCAATATTTCTTCAGATTACAATCATTGATCAAATCAGGAGTTTTGCCAGTCAAGAAAAAATCCCAAAGCCAAGGAAACATTCTGCCATTTCCCACTGGATTGAATTCTTTGAATTATCACAAAATTATCTTATTTTCCATATTTTTCAGGTTCTAGATTTCAGGACCACTTACTTTTTCCTACATATATGACCTACACCCCTAATTGCAGCTCAGTGGTATTGTGATGCAATGGCTATTGAGTGCAGTATCCAGAATGATATATCTCTGGGACCAAGGAGTGCCACCTCTTCAGTCTTTGGAGACTCTTTAGGGAAGAGTCCTACCACCTATTAAAATTGCTCACTTCTGGTCAGTTTTATGCACATTCATTGTGAAACATCTGCTAAGCACCTATCAAGTGCATAGTACTAATTCCTGTGTAAAATGTGTAAATCATGCCTTCTTTTCAAGGACTCATGGTCCCCAAGACAGGCACATACAGAAGTCACAGAAACACATGGAAGATAATGAGAAGCGCTATATTAGACTAAGGAACAAACTATAGGTGTTTATGGTTGTGGGGAGGGATCTCAGGACACTTCCTGAAGGAGATGGACTTGGATCTGGGAAGGGCAGGCCTCTGATAAGAGCTGAGAAGGGAGTGAGCTCATGGGGAGTGGAAATGTCATTGGTTTTACTTGATCCCCCAACCCCCTGCTCCTCTTTGAATAACTACCAATAGATTCACAGTATATTTCTTTTTAATCAAATTTGGGGAAATAGAAAAGGAAAGGTAGACTGAGTCTCAAAAGAAATGCTCATGATTCATGACTTTGCCTGCAAAATTTAACATTGGGGCAATGCACAAGCACAAGAAAAACTTGCATAAAATTATATAACTCTGCTCTGACTCCACCTCTGGTCCAGTCCCTTGTGATAGTAAAAGCAAATGTGACTCCATTTCATTTTGTGACTCCATTCTGTAAAACAACCATGCCAAGTAGAAGGGTCATGACTGGGGCAAGATGTTCTTTTCCTTTTGCTATAGAAACCTTTAAGAACATGGAACTACCTAATGGGACATTGTTTCTGTAACTAGGGTAACAGGGCTCTGTTTCTGTAACTGGGGTGATTGGGCTAACTGTGATTGGTTAGGCTTCCCGCTTCAGTAACCTGGCTTGCTTGCATTGGCTAGACCCCCGAACATCCCTTTTGCAGTTTTCAAGCTTATAAGGAGCACCCTTGCAATTGTTCAGGGCTGATCAGGGGAACAGCTTTATGTTCTGGTCAATCGCCACTAATGTGCTTCAATAAAGGCTTGATTTGATTATACGTGAGTGGCCTGGAAGTCAGTTTATGAAACCCTTTAACTATAACACCCTAGCATTCATTCCTCTATAAATATTTACACCTTACACCAATGGGTTGCTGTCTTTCCCTCTGGAGATAGCCTGCATTCTCCCTCGAATGTGCTTCTGCTTCTCTAAATAAACCTTTATCTGTGTCTCTCACTGGGCATGTTGAAGTCCTTTTCCATCCAATATGCCAAGAACCCCATTGTCCTGAGCTGGGAACTCATTGAGAGACCTCCTTTCTCCAGAGAAATCTCTTCTCCTGTGATATCATTACTACCAACTTTAAGAGCATCACAGAATCTGTGATATATGAACAAGCACTTACTTGATAGCCCTTGACACCCCAGATAAGCCCTTCTGGGCCACTTGAAAGCAGCAGACACCAATCAGCAGATTAAAAAAACCTCAGGGTCATCTCCCTTCTGATTCCTTTGACTGAAAATGAGCCTGCATTTGGTCTGGTAACTGTTAACATCATCTTTCTTAATTTTCTATTAAGGAACATTCCCCATTTACTAGACTCCCTTATCAGGTATGGTATATGAAAGGAAACCACATATTCTTTGCTTCTCCTTTCACTGAGAGTCTGATTCCTTACTTCAATCTGGGCCGAACAAGTAACTTGCTTGACCAATATAACATGGCAGAAGTGACATTCCAGGACTTCAGGTCACATCAAAGGAAACTTTCACCTTCTACCCACGACTCTGAAATAGTTCCTTGGGAAGCCCTGATTGCCAAAAAGTCCAATTGCCTTGAGACTGTGTTATTCAAGATGCCACATATAGGTGCTTCTGTCAACAGTCTCAACTGAGCTCAGTCTTCCAGCCACCCCCACCAAGGCCCCAGACATGGGAACAAAGCTGTCTTGAGCCCCCCAGATCAGCCCACCTATCAAATGAATATCATATAATTTTTTATCATTGACACATGAAATAGAAGAATTATCTAATGGAACACTGCCCAAATGTAGTGAAACAAATAACACAAAACTGTGAGATACACAGTAGACCTACCCTTATTCATGGTTTCACTTTCCAAGGTTTCAGTAACCCATGATCAATAATAGTCAGAAAATATCATATAGAAAATTCTAGAAATAAACAATTCATAACTTTTGCAACCTATTGTTACAATTGTTCTATTTCATTATTAGTAATTACTCTCTTACTGTGCCTAATTTATAAATTAAACTGTACTCATTAACTTATTTATTTGGGGATGGAACCCAGGAGTGCTCTACCACTGAGATCCAATGGTTTTTGCTTATTGGTTTTTGCTAGTTGCCAAAGCTGGCCTTGAACTTGTGATTCTCCTATCTCAGCCTCCTTAGTTGCTGGAATTACAGGCATGCACCACCATGCCTAGCTTATAAATTAAATTTTATTGCAGGTAAGTATTTATAAGAAAAACCATGTATACATAAAATTTGGTCTGTTTGAGGTTTCACACATCCACTGGGGGTCCTGGAATGTACTACCCAAAGATAAGGGAGGACTATTGAAATAAAATGATTATTCTAAGTCATTAAATTTATTTATTTATTTATTGGTAGTGGGGATGGAACCCAGGGGCACTTCATCACTGAGTTTCTTCCCCAGTCCTTTTTTTTTTGAGAAAGGGTCTTGCTAAGTTGCTTGCTGAGTTTGAACTTGTGATACTCCTGTCTCAGCCCCCTGAGTCACTGTGATTATAGGCAGGTGCCACCATACCCAGTTTAAGTCATATAAATTTTGAGCATTGGTACAATTCAGACAAGTGTCCCCCAAAGGCCCATGTGTTAAAGGCATGGTCACCAGCATGTGATATTATTGGGATATGGTAGTGTAACTGATTTTGACCCCCCAACTGAAGGAAGTTTTATTTATTTATTTGTTTATTATTAGGATTGAACCCAGGGTTGCTTTACCACTATGTCACATCCCCAGCTCTTTTTAAATTTTTTATTTTGAGACAGGGTTTCATTAAGATGCTCAGGGCCTCGATACATTGCTGAGACTGACCTCGAACCTGCAATCCTCTTTCCTCAGCCTCCAGAGTCACTGAGAATACAGGCATGTACCACCACACCCAGCTAAGGAAGGTTTATTTTTAACTGAAAATAAGAGAAACAGGGTAAAAGAAATGAGAGGAAGGGCTGGGGATATGGTTCAGTGGTAGAGTGGTTGCCTGGCATGTGTGAGGCCCTGGGTTCATACCCAGTACCACACCCAAATAACATGCTCTTCCTTCAAGTAAAAACCTTGGTTGGAGGCTGGGGTGGTGGTTCAGTGGTAGAGCACTTGCCTAGCATGTGTGAGGCACTGGGTTCGATTCTCAGCACCACATACAAATAAATAAAGTTCTATCAACAACTAAAAAAGTAAAATTCAAGTTAAAAAAAAACTTAGTTGGGAGGATAGGCTAATAAAGGAGAAGAATTTTCATGTCTTTTCTGAAAATAGGTGGAGATTTTGGGGGCATTCAGACATCACTTCTTTTTTTTTTAAGAGAGAGAGAGAGAATATTTTTTATTTATTTTTTTTTTGTTTAGTTTTCGGTAGACACAACGTCTTTATTTTATTTATATGTGGTGTTGAGGATTGAACCCAGCGCCCCACGCATACCAGGTGAGCGCGCTACTGCTTGAGCCACATCCCCAGCCCAAAATCACTTCTTTTTGATGGTTTTATGGTTCTTCCTGGTCATCATTATGGCAATTGTCATTGTCATGGCACGGGGTAAGAGGAGCATCATTTAGCATGCAGATGGATTCCAATGAAATTGGAGGTTTCCTGGTAGTCATGCTGACAGCTACATAGATCCAAGTGGTTTAAGCTAGCCCATCTGAAGAGGAACTACTGGCCTTCAGGCAACCTGTTTCCTCAAAAACAAGCAAGATTAGGGAAGGATAGAAATTTCACTAGTTACGTAGGCAATACAAGAGTGGAGCAGGGTAAGAGCAGAAGCTTTAAGGGGTTGGGGGACTTAGTGAGAGGAAGTTGGATCCCTGGGGGCCCTTAAAGGAGATGTTAGGTCCCTCCTCTTCCTTCCTCTCTCTTTTGCTTCTCTGCTGCCATGAGATGAGCAGGTTAAGTAGTAGGTAGACATGAGCAGTGGGAATGTGGAATTGAATGGGTTGATTTTGTAGACTAAGCCTACGTGCTAACTCTCACCTCGTCTTTCTTTGCAGCAGTTCACACAAGGCCATTCTGACCTAGCTGTGATTTAAAAAGATAGCAGTGTTTACAACCCTTAATAAGCTTGTTACTCTCAGGGATATACTTCATTCTTAGGAATGAGGAATGTAGATCCAAAAATTCCTTCACTGATAACAAACAAGTTACCCTGATCCAGCTAGACCTGAATAAAAGAGGGCCTTTGTGACTTTTACACAAACCAAAATGACCAAGAGTTGCCTTTTGGTAGAAATATGCATAATAAGGACTTTTAAAAAATCTGACTTTAAAAAAGTCCTACTATCAGTCGAAAGTTAAGAGGTAATGCTTGGGCAGAATTCTCCAGAAACCTCCTTGCCAACCCTAATAATATTGAACGCACAAAGAAGTGAGTTGTCACTCTCCTCTCCAAGAGGACCTACTCTCCCCCTTGAGAGTATCTTTCCCTGATTTTTTCTCTTCTAATCAACTTTGCTGTACTTTACTAAGTCTTATATCTTGCTTGAACTTCTCTCATGCAGGAGCACAGGAGCTGAGAATACAATGTAATCTCTGCTAAGATCTTACCTCAGGTATCAACTTATCTCCATTATCAAGTGGCTTCCTATCTCATCATTACCACATGCTCCCACATGATGTACTGCCTCACCACAGGCACTAAAGGGATGGGGCTAAGTGATCAAAGACTGAAACCTCTTCAACCATGATCCAAAACAAATGTTTTGTCCTTATGAGATTATTTACATCAAGTGTCTTTCTGTGTGTGTGCGCGTGCGCGCTTCAGTGCTGAGGATTGGACCTAAGGCCTTAAGCAAGTGCTCTATCTCTAGGCTTTCCCTTGCTTAGAAATTTCATTTTGATACAGGGACTTGCTAAATTGCTCCGGCTGATTTCGGATTTGCAATCTTCCAGCCTCAGTCCCCAGATAGCTGTGATTACAGGTGTGTACCACCTGGTTGTTATTTTGCTCTCCTGATTTCTTGAAACCCAGATGACAACTTAGTTTCGTTCTGGTTACATGAAACTTTAGTATGAATGGCTTCATTTTAATTTTTACTCTGGTTTGTTGGAGCCACCTGCAGGAGCTCAGTCCATGTGGTAAGCTATTCTTATAGACCGTGGCCGCCATTAGAAGATGGCGCCGGCTTCCACTGTGGCCTGTGATAAACAACTCCTTTTATGGAGAGTTGGCGCGCAATCCCTTACCACCCTATGAGAGAGATCCACATGGCGGCTTGGGATTGGGACGCGGGGGGGCTTTATTAAGCTGTGCTTGGGTGTGTTCGGGCGGCGGGGCGCTAGAAGATGATACATGACTCAAGGCCTGAATAAACTGTTGAAAGAAGAATCCTGTGTCGTGTTTCCCTTGCCGGCGAGGGGTCGCGACAGTTGGTGGCCTGTGCGGGGAACATATTCCTCGAACCCAGGATCCAGAACTTTCAGCAGTCAGGGTGGTGCACCGGTAAGTTCCCAGGTAAAGTGGGAATCCGCAAGTAAGTAGCGGGACGCTCCTCTGTAGAAAAGGAGAGAGTGGGGATTTTTGTACTTTCACTTTCATTATATCTTTGGAGACATTATGGGCACTACCTCTTCAAGCCCAATTTTGTTGGCCCCAGATGGGTTGCTACGTTCAAAAGGACTTAAGGTAAAGCAGAGCACTTTGCAGATGTTTTTGAGAGAA
>NW_026000229.1:46424103-46464812 GCF_001458135.2 Marmota marmota marmota | reverse complement strand
TCCACGATGCAGGATGCGAGAGGCAAGGCACTGCACTTGAGTGATCCCTCAACGGACCTCAAGGAAAGCATGTCCTATTGCATGCGGGTTTGACGTCCACGCCCCGCCCTACGAAAAAAGGCGTCGGCTGATATGGGATCAGGTCTGGGGAAGGCGCCTCCTTAGGACTGAACCATACATTGCAGCCACTTCTGCACAGTGGGATAGGACCTCTACTTTCGCCTGCATTGTTATATAAAATAGAAGGGGGAACTGTGGTAAGCCATTCTTATAGACCGTGGCCGCCATTAGAAGATGGCGCCGGCTTCCACTGTGGCCTGTGATAAACAACTCCTTTTATGGAGAGTTGGCGCGCAATCCCTTATCACCCTATGAGAGAGATCCACGTGGCGGCTTGGGATTGGGACGCGGGGGGCTTTATTAAGCTGTGCTTGGGTGTGTTCGGGCGGCGGGGCGCTAGAAGATGATACATGACTCAAGGCCTGAATAAACTGTTGAAAGAAGAATCCTGTGTCGTGTTTCCCTTGCCGGCAAGGGGTCGCGACAAGTCCAAAACAATGGCCCTCTGTAACTTTTTAAGACACTTAATTCCTAACACGTTGGAACTGTGCAGAAGGTTCATTTAGTGGACTTGCTCATCTTGGGTGGTAGGTTAGCCGTGATACATGCTAACCCATGTGGCAAGCTAATCTCCCTGGACAATGAGATTCACTTCCACAGTTTGTTATGCTCCCTCATCATTCACCCAACAAACAGTTATTAATTGGCATTTTCAAGTTACTCAACATCCAAACTATGCCCTGAAATGTATGCAGTAATGTCACGTTTTTCTAGTAGCTGTACAAACCTAGAGTTGGGGTCAACAAATCCAGGGAAACATTATGGTGATCCATAAAGCTTAGCACTTCTTTCCCTCCTCATGTAATCAGGGAAATGGTATGTTTCTCAACCTACAGAGGTATTAGAAGAGGTCTTGTTATACGATAATGGACAAATTTAGCGCATTATTCCCACATACATCTGCCTTTTGCATAAAAATTAATAATCAACTTCCATACCATCTTGGGACACTTGTTTAGAAGATACGAAGGCTAAACTCTTGATGTCTAAACCCTGGCCAGGAAGTAACTTTAGAACTTGTTTCTTGCATATTAGCAAACAAATATTTGAACAGGCTAAATAAAAGGTCAGTGGCTATTTTGAGTAGCTATACTCTTCTTATTTATTCAGTGCTAGGAATTTAACCCAAGACCTCAAATACACTACACGCACTCTACCACTGAGCTACACCCTACCCTGAGTGTGAATATTCTAGATTTGTAGCCACAATAAAACTTCACAAACTTAACCATAAAATTTGCTCTGACCAGCAATCTAGCCAGCTTTATTACCAGAATGTCAGCCCTTGACTTCTATTTCTTAGGCACACTCTGGGAGCTGTTGCGACACCTGCTGGAACTGTGTAGCCAGTTACATAAAGAGGGATTGACATTGTTACTTTAGCTTTTGGCAAATCCAAAAGGAGAAAAAGTAAAACTGGTCTAGAGAGGAGAGACTAGAACACATATTACAATCTGATAATCCCTGAGCACTGTCTCTTGGGGGAGCCTGGGAAGAGGACTGACAATCCTAGAGATTGAACAGAACCCAAACAATCCTACTTGCAGCTTGCCAGCCACATTTTAGCAGTTGGTTAGAAACAGCTATCCTCATTTTCCTAACTACTCTCCTATTTCTCACTACATAGTTGGTTCAAATGGTGCAGAATGGCTTGCCCAAGTTTAAATAGCTGGTTGACACAGAGCTGACATTAGAATGCAAGTCCTCTGATTTTTCAATCTGGTGTGTGGCCAGAGTAGCACCTGCTCCCTTTGGCATTTCTTCTGCTTTTTTTGTTTGTTTGTTTTTGTTTCATGGTACTGGAGATTGAACCCAGGGCCTTGTACATGTCAGGCAAATGCTATACTACTAAACTACATCCCCAGCAATTTTTATCTTATTTTGAGTCAGGGTCTTAGTAAGTTTCCCAGCTGGCCTTAGACAGCAGTCCACAACTCTTGGAAGATGGGGCCTGCCAGAGGAGTACAGACTTACCTCAAAAGAATAATCACATTAAAATGAGGATACCTGATTTCACATAGGATTTGAGTGCTACTCTTAGAGTCAGGAGGGCATTTGGAAATCAAAATAATGGACTTGAGGGAATATTTTAATGTCATGTAGGAATAATGAAACAAACTGTGAAATCTGGATTGTTAAAATTCTTGAGACTTAGCCATCTCTGAAAAAAAAAAGGGGGGTGGTGGTTATTGAGATATTGTAGATGCTAGCCAGAAAAGGATCAGGTCCTAGAACAAGTTTCCACAATTACCAGCACTAGGACTAGGTACTAGTTGGGAGAATGTCCCTGGACCTCCAGTTAAGAGTATTTTAATAAACTTTGGGAAGGAAGGCAATGTTTACATTGAATGTTCATTGGGCTATAGATAGGAGGGGTGAAATAACACAAAGCAGGGAAAGTTTTGGGGTAGGAGAGAGGTACTTGATGGAGAAGTACTTACTGCTTTGGATTGCGTGGGATTAACAGTCCAGAAAGCTCATATGCAAAGGGGTAAGGGGTTCCTGGTGGTCTGCCGTGAAGGCATTTAAGTCCTAAACAGTCTTTTTATTGGTTTTATCTATAACTGTTAACTGATCAACTAATTTTCCTAAGTTTTTCCTCTCTCCATCCTTTCATTCTCTGACTCTCATAATTATAAGGGTGGTAGTGTTGTCTTTCAGTGCTGTAGATGGAACCCAGGGCTTCATGCATGCCAGGTAAGCTCTCCACCACTGAGCTATATGGATCCTTGCAATTAAATTTATGACATCTTAGACTTTTTTTAAAAAAAATCAGGTCTTAGGAGACATCTGGAATACTTGTTTATCATGTTGGAATAATTCAAGATATGGGTGGAGACAATATAGTATATACTAAAATATGGTTATTTAAACATGCACTATGGAGTTCAACAGACCTGTGTTTAAGTCCTCCTCTGTCACTGATTAGCACTGTGACTAAGGCTACAAAAGAAAACATGATTAGGGGCTGGGGTGTAGCTCAGTGATAGAGTGCATGCTTAGCATATACATGCTCCTGAATTCAACCTCCAGCATTGCATATGGAAAAGAAAAGACGGTCAATAATCTCATAAACCCTCTCAGTGGGACTAGAGGCTGATTTTTTTGGCGGAGGTGGGGGACAGATTCTGAGTGCTGGCCTCAAAATTGTGATTCTCCCTGCCTCAGCCTCCTGAGTCACTGGAATTACAAGTGTGCACCACCATGCCCCACTGGAGGCTGGTGCTTGAGTCTGCAGTACACAGAGCATGCTCATGTGGCAAAGGTGCAAGGGAGGCTCTATTGTCACTGGGTCCTTCTTTTAAAGTCTCACCGGGTATATAATTCGCACAATAATACTTGCCCCAGCGTATCCTAATAAATGAAACAAACTGTTGGAAAGAAGAACCCACTACCTCTTGCTCTGCTTGAGCTCCTTTGAAATTTACAGCTACTATGTATTATAGAAATTGGATGTTAGATTCCTCAAGACCATACCTCTATGCCTCCAGTACCACTTATACTGGCTACTTGCTTCTATTTGTAGAGTCCAAGTATGAATTTCATGAATAAAGCCTGCTGCTCAGTGGAGATGGATCTGCATTAGAGAAATGGCAGAACAGAGAAAGCAGGCTCTCAATTCCTTTCACCAGAGTTTAAATACCTACTCAACATTTACAGACTCTGAGGCTTCATGTGAGCTACTTAAGTCCTCTGAGCCTCAGTCATCTCAACTGTAAAATGGGGATAATAATAACATCCCTTTATGGGATATGTCTGCATTGGTTATAAGTGGTGGGAAAGTAGCTCAGAGGCAGAGCACTTGCCCTACATGCCTAAGGTCCTGAGTTTGAGCCCAGAACAACAAAAAGAAGAAAACTCAGACAAGAATGATTTAATCACTGCAAAATCTTTACTTAAGCCTCTGTTTAGGTACAAATCACAAAGAAAATGTTTACAGACGTTCACCCAACTCTTACTGTTTCTCATCCCCTCCAATTTCCTGCTTCCTTTTCTTCTTTAATTTCTTTTTTCTTTTATATATCCCACTTATCCTTTCTCATTTTCAACTATATTCCTTGTCTATCTTGTGTGTGTGTGTGTGTGTGTGTATGTGCGTGCGCGTGCACAGTACTGGGGATTGAATTGAGAGGTGCTTTACCACTGAGCTATATCCTCAGTCCTTTCTGAATTTTAATCTATTATCACTTTCATTATTATTTTGGAACCCCAGGGGCACTTAATCACTAAGTCACATTTCCAGCCTTTTTTATTTTTTATTTTGAGACAGGGTCTTGCTAAGTTGCTTAGGGCCTTGCTAAATTGCTGGGGCTGGTCTGGAGCTTAAAATCCTCCTGCCTCAGCCTCCTGAGTTGTTAGGATTACAGGTGTGTGCAACCGCACCTGGCTTGACTATCTTAAACAGAGACATAGGGGAAAAAAAACCTTAGTAAAATAATGAAATCACAAAAATATATAAACACAGGTTAAGAACTTCTAGGGACAGAATGAAGAAAGGTACAAAGGAGACTCCATTATCACCTTTAGGAGTATGAAAATCTTAAACAATGATAATATAAAACTGACCTATGGCAAAGAACTCATTTTTCTTTGCCCTGAGCAGCCCAGGGGGCAGAAATAAAAACACCAGAGAGGAAAGATTTAGGGGAACTGTGTGGGGAATGAATATACAATTAAGTGAAAGGAATTGTCTTCAAAAAGGCTCCAAAGAAGAGGGCGCTAGAAACAACAGTAGAGTTCTCTAAAGAATCTCTGGAATACCCACTTGTCCTTTGCTGAGAAGAAACAAGGCACAGAAGATCCTCCTTTCTTCATTTTTTTCTATCTAAGATGCATTCCACCTTCTCTGACAAGTTTCTGTATTTTTTTATTATTTTATGCTATTTCTTCACAGTGCTGGGGATCAAACCTAGGACCCTGTGCATGCTAGGCAAGCACTCTACCCCTGAGCTACATCCCCATCCTCAAATGGTAAGTTTCTAGACAGCCTTCAAGATTCAGGTTGGCCGGGCACAATGGCACACACCTGTAATCCCAGCCACTCTAATGACTCAGGAGGCTGAGGAGGATTGTAAATTTGAGGCCAGCCTTGGCAACTTAGCAAGTCCCTAAGCAAATTAGCAAGAGCCTGTCTCAAAGTAAAAAATAAAATAAAATAAAAAGGGCTGTGGGGTTGAAGCTTAATGGTAAAGCACCCCTAGGTTCAGTTCCTACTGCCAAAAAACAAAAATTCTAGTTCAGACTATACCTATTTGATGATGCCTTCCTCAATGGAAGCTTCCCTGAACAGAGTTCTCACTTCACGATCTGGACTCTCATAGGGCTTTGCTCAGAGTTCTACATCCACCATGACACCCGTGTTGCTTTACAAGTCTGTCCTCTGATCAGGAGCTCTCTGTGTTATGTATCCTTGGTGTTTCACACAGTGCCTGGCATATAACAGGCAATTACTAACTATGTGAGGGAGAAAAAAAAAAAGAGGCAAAAAACCAAACAAGTCCACAAGAAAGAGAAGGCTGGAGGGAGAGAGAAAACATCTGACCCAACCTTGCCTGAAATAAACTTAAAACAACTCTGGGGACAGAGACTGACAAGGAGAAAGGGCTTTTCCGTCTTCTCTGCCTTTTGCTCTTCTTTCAGCTGTTCCCTTTCACACTACAACTATCCCATTTGTGCTTCTGGCCCCTCAGTTTACCCAAAGGGAAGGAAAGAGGCCAGATAGGTCTCTAAATTCTTTAATCCCATCCCTTCAGACCACATTTCTTTTCCACTGTAGGCATCTCCTCCTGGGCCTCTTTATCTCCCCATAACACACACAATACGCTCACCTCATTGCCCTGGAGAGGTCATCAGGCATCTGGGTCACCTATGCTGTCCAGGTTCTGATGGGAGCTTCTGTCTCTCATGGAAACCAAAAGACTCTCATGGAAAGCCTAGTCTCTAGGCTGGAAACACTAGACTCAGCCTACAAAAATTGCCTAAGAAAGAATATTATGAAGAGGCATCCCAGGAATGGCAGTAGAAAGGAGCAAGTGCTAGGAAAAAGGAGAGCTGAACAGTTCCTCTCACACGCCTAAGCTCATGGATGGCCTTTCCCCATTTTCTCCTCAATCCATGGATTAGAATTTCTTTTCTAACTATCCTTCATGTATGTCTCCTATGCTTTGCTACTGGAGCTTTTGTTTTGTTTTGGTTTGGTTTTGCTTTATTTTGAGACAGAGTCTTGTTAAGTTGCATAGACTGGCCTCAAACTTACAGTTTTCCTGCCTCAGCCTCCCGAGTAGCTGGGATTACAGGTATGTGCCAATGCATCAGGCTTTGATCTTTTCTTTTTTCTTTGGTGCTGGGGATGGAACCCAAGGCTTCATGAATGATATACCATTGAGCTACACCCGCAGTGTCTACTGAAGCTTCTTAACTCTTCCCAACCAGATGCACTTCCCCTACCAAGAATCCCTAAGCCTTGTGGAATTACTCCTGGGTTGCCTATTTTACCCAACTATTCAGCTGCCTGGGTTTCCCCAACACCCTTTCCTCAGTGGAGATCATATGTACAAAAGCAGTTTATGAGCTGTAAAATACTGAATGAGAATAAAATACTATCAAGAAGCCTTCTCTGTCTCTCCTCATAATCTCTGTCCTTTCCTTAAGATATTCCTTATCCCTTCCTCCCCTGATACACTGCTGCTCCCTCTTCACCCAGCAGGTTTGGTTTGGTGCAGGGTGGGAACCAATGCTATGTGCTGTACCGTGGGGAGTGTCAGGATGCAAGCAGGCATCTCAGCCCGAGGCCTTGGCAGAGTTCCCAGGCACAGCCATCGGCCCAGGCCAGGACAATAAGCATGGATAAGGTGGGAAAGGGCATAGGTACGGTGGCTGTAGCCTCCTAATACCAGTAGCTCCCCCTGGAGCACAGCACCTGCAGCACCCACATGGGGGGAAGGCAGGGGTGCCAGGCGAGTCCAGCTATCAGTCCTTGGCTCATAAGCCTCAAAGCTCAGCAAGTCCCCAGTCTCACCCAGTCCACCTGCCACATATAGTCGTCCTCCCAGAGCAGCCATGACATGGCCAGCCCGAGGTATGCCCATTGGGCTCAAAAATGTCCCTGGTTTCTCAAGTTTGGGGTCGTAGTGCAGCAATGAGCCCAGGTATTGACCAGTCCCATTACAGCCACCACTCACATACAACCGGCCCTCCAAGATGGCAGCTGCATGGGCAAAGCAGGGTGCCGGAAGTGCAGGTGCTGGCCTAAGGGAGAACAGGATATAAGATCAGGCAACCAGCATCTTCAACTCTGCTTCTATTCCAAGTCTAATTTCTCCCTGATGGCCCCCTGTCTGCTTACCTCCAGATATTGAGTTCAGGGTTATATGTTTCCACAGAGTTGAGAGCAACATCATTGTATCGTCCACCCAGGGCATAAAGTTGTCCATCCAATGCCATCAGGGGGAAAAAACTCCGAGCCTGGCATAAAGGTGCCACCTCCTCCCAGTCCTCTTGACTGGGGTCCCACCTGGGCACAGTGGGACAAGAGATGGAAAGAATGACTCTGGGAGCCTATAGTTAGTTGCATCATCAATTTCTCTCACCTGCCCACCTTGGGGCCTGCCACACCCTGCCCATTCTTAGAGGACCATACCTGAGAGTTGAAGCCAGAGTGTTGGAGTGGCTGTAGAAATCCTGTCCCCCACACACATAGAGTTCACTTCCTGCCAAGCTTGCAGCCCCATGCCGGAAACGACCTGGGGCAGGCAGGGCAGGCAGCCGCCCCCACTCCACAGTTCGTACCAGTCCCATGCCACAGTGGAAGGCCCGGGCCCACCACACTTTTCGAGATGGCTGTCTTCGGGCCATATCAGGTCTGAGCTCGTCCCCACCAATCACCACCAGTGCCCTGTCAGGTTCCCTCCGCCTCTCTTGACCTGGAACCTCAGACTCCACCATCAGCTGGTGTAGCAGGTCTGGGGGCAGGGTTGGGGGTAGCCCAGCTGCCCGCACCTTCCTCAGCTCTCTGGTAGACATGCGGCCAAAGCGGACACATCGCAGCAGGGCCCTGGCCTCTGACTCCTGGGTCTCAGGGTTGGCAGCTAGCCAACACCGTGCAGCCACAAAGGCCTCAAACTCTTCTTGGACATGGAGCTCATCACTATCCAGGAGCTCAGCCAGGAAGGCAGCTGGCAAAGAAGGGAAAGCAGGGCACAAAGCCACAGCAGGCAGGTGAGTGAGGAGGTAGTGTCGGGCTTTGCTCCAGAGCCTCTCCAACCCAGGGGCTTCAGCCATGGGGAACAGGGCCAGGCATCGGGCAGGGCTGAGGTCTCGTGCCAAGGCTCTCTGACATAAAGCCAGGCAGGAAGAGCTTTGGTATTGCAGAGCAGCCTGGGCAGCTCTCAGCAGTCCTAGCCATCTTGCTCGAACAATTCCAGAGTAGGCAAAAGAGACAAGGAGTCGCAGGTCCTGGCTAGAGATGGTATGCAGAGACACCTCTGTGCCCTGGGATTCCCTCATCCCACTCAGGAGCATAGCCCCAAAGAACTCACTGCCACAGGCCAGGGCTGCTCGGTGCACTGCAGGAGAGAAGAAGCAGAGGAAGACCCAGAGTGTTACAAAGCACAATCCTGAGTTGACAACCCCAAAGTGGGCCAACCACCCAAGGCCACAGGCCAAATTATGGTGTGCACTGGAATACCACAGAAGGCCTGTTAAAATGCAGCTTTCAGTGCCCAACCCCAGGGATACTGATTTAGCAGATCTGGTCAGATTTATTAGGAAAGCAGATATGCTTTCAAGGGAGAATGCAGGATATCTTGGGGAGACACATCTTTTGGAGTAAAGTAAGAAATACATATTCAAGGGAGGATGCAGGTCATCTCCAGAGGGAGAGACAGCCAAGAATTTGAATTTTAACATTTTAAGCCTGGTACAATGGCACATGCCTATCATCCTAGCCACCCAGAAAGCTGGGACAGGAAAATGACAAGTTTGTGGCCAGCCTCAGCAACTTATCAAGACCCTGTCTCAAAATAAAAAATTAAAAAGGTTTGAGGATATAACTCAGTGATAAAGCACGCCTAGGTTCAATCCCGAGTACAAAAAAAAAAAAAAAAACAACCCACAAAATATTTTTGAGCACCCTGAATGAGTCTCATATTTAGTGTGGCTTCAAGATGCTTTAGTTTTTTGGTTCCAGGTGAGTTAGAAAACAAATCCTGATGGATCAAGTTATGAAGACAACGTCATAGACAGTATTTTCTATAAGGGGGCACAAAATAAACTGAACAGACCAACGTGCAACTTATATAAGTCTCTCTATATTCACAGAATAAAGTTCTTTTCTTTACAACTGCAAGAGCCAGTGCCATAATTCATTCTGTTAGATTTTCCTGGAAAAGTGGTACAACTCAAGAATGGCTATAACCCAACCCCATCTGATTGCCATCTCCTCTTGCCTAAGATTTAATGCTTAAGATTTCCCATGGGTCCCAACTTTCCTCTGTACTTCCCTCTGCTCATCTTGATATAGTCCATGAAATCACAAAATTTGGAACATCAGTGTTCAAAATCATCAAATTCATTTACATGTTTTAAGAAAAGGAAACTGAATCTTACAGAAAGGATGTGATTTATTTTCTATTTCCATCCAGTGGCTGTCTGGGCAGATCATTACCATCCATTGTCATTGACATTAACCTGCAACAAACAATCTTGTGTACCAGTATTTTGGTTATCTGCATGGCCTTCATGACTATGAAACTGTCCTATTAACAAACATTGTCAAATATTTAACCTAAATCTCATTAAGCCTTTAAATCTAAAGTCAAGTTTGTAAGAAATTAAAAAACTAAAGAAACTAACAAAATAAAGCCATAAGGGAAAATCAGGAAATAGAACATTTTATAGGATAACTAATCTTGTTTCTTCAATATACTAAGTCATAAAAATGTGGAGAGAACACTCAGCTAAATTAAATGAAATTTAAGAGACATATGACTAAATACTGTATAGCCCTTTATTGGTTCTTGGGTTGAATAAACTAGCACATTTTTAGCATCTGGGAATATATAAATGTGGACTAAGTGATTTTTAAAAAATATTTATTTTTTAGTTGTAGTTGGACACAATACCTTTACTTGTTTTTATGTGGTGCTGAGGATCGAACCCCGGGCCTCAGGCTTGCTAGGCGAGTGTGCTACCACTGAGCCACAACGCCAGCCCCTAGGTGATATTATATTAAAGAATTATTGTTAATTTTATTGGGCATGATAAAGATATTGTAGATATATGAAAAGCAGTTTTGTTTTTTGTGGTGCTAGGGATTGAACTCAGTATGTAGTACATGCTAAGCATATGCTCTACCAGTGAGCCACATCCCAGCCCAAATGTCCTTCTTTTTTTTCATCTAACCATTTATGAGAAACATGTCATAAACTTCCTTTAAACTTTAGAAAAAAATAGAGATGAAATGAGTAATAAGATGTTATTTGTTAAGTCTGCATGAAAAGTATTTGACTTTTCATCTTAATATTCTCTTTACTTTTCTATATGCTTGAGATGCTTCATAATAAAAGGGGGGAAATGCTGCTAGAAGTCCTCTCTGACAAGTCACAGAGGAGCCAAACTCTTAGTGAGGTTTATTAACTCCATGCTGTTTTGGCCCAATATGATGTATGTGCCTCTCTCAAATGGTAACTGATGTTGATATGGCTTTCCATTGTCTTTTTAAGCAGTAGGTAGTGGCCTAGCACTTCCCAAGAACGTCAGTGATAGTTTTCCATTATATATTGTCAGAGAATATCTACATTCTAAGCCACTCAGCTTCCATATCATCAATCAACCTGTAGCTCAGATCCAACTATGAAAGGGCTTACAACCACTTGTTCTTGTCACTGCCTCCTAACACTTTAAGTGAGGGGTTCCTAGACGGTGGTAGGGATATATTTAAATTTCAAGCCCCAGTGAAATTTTTTTTTTTATGAAATTTTAAAGTCCCCTTCCATCAAGTGCTATC
This sequence comes from Marmota marmota marmota, assembly GCF_001458135.2. Taxonomy (NCBI): domain Eukaryota; kingdom Metazoa; phylum Chordata; class Mammalia; order Rodentia; family Sciuridae; genus Marmota; species Marmota marmota. The sequence continues at coordinate 46,453,687 of NW_026000229.1, read as the reverse complement.
AGAAATGATAAAAAAAGCTTTTGGGATAGTTTTCCTTCTGGGAGTTCCAGAAACACTCTGGTCCCCAGTCATTCCTGTACCGAGCAGTAACTATATGACTTTGGACATGTTTTGGGGTCTGGTTTCTTTGTCAGTAAACTATAAGAGCTGAACTAGATAATTTCTAAACTAATTCCTTGTAACTTTGAACTTTTAAGTGTCACATCCATTTTCCAAGTCGTATGTATCTTGGTATAACTGCAGAGGAAGTAATGCAAGGCCTAGTGGAAGCTGACTGAACTAATAAGAGTGAGCTTGTATTCGTGTTTTCATCAGCTAAGAACTCTTGAGTTTAATGTTCCTTATCTGCACCTAGGGGCAATGGTTTCTATCTCACTAGTTTTCAGTGAGAATTGAGAGAGATGTCATGTGTAAAAATTCCTGGTACCCTGTACTTCACTAAGTATTAGAAGAATCTGAATAATACTCAATTTATTCAACCCTACTTTACTTAGCTTTCCTAGTGACTAAAGTCAAAGTGCCATGGCCTGCTAGCCTTAAGATTCTGGAAAAAAAAACAGTACCAGACCTTGCTCATTAGCTGCAGAACCCTTAAGATCTGCCATGTTGTCAAGCACACTGTTGACACACTGTTTTCCACCCAATACCTCTGCCTTTTCCTGTGTACTACAGAAGATGCCAAGAAGGGCCTCTAGTTAATCTGTTTGAGTCAGTCACTTTCTGCTTGTTCTACTGCCACGGATTGTACCCTTAAATCCAGCCAGCTGGCTGAAAATTCCTTGTTAGTGAGCAGGAAAAATCCCAGAGCCTGAAGGGTCATTTTAAATCTATCCGGACGCCTTGGCAAAACAACTAAACTGCGCACGCGCAGTTCTCGGTGACTGGCTGAGCGCCAGACGTCACCCTGGAGAAATTCTGACAGCAGTACCAAAATCGCTGTGGTGGAGTTCAAACCACCTGCTGCTTGCACACCATTTCTGTAGCATCTGCACCTGCAGCCATGTAATGCCCCACAGGCCCTCACCCCGCAACCTGTAGCCGTCTGCCTCCAGCTCCAGGTCACACCCGACGCCCTCTCGGTACAGAAGCTCTATGCTGCGCAGATTCTCCCTCAGCTCCTCTGCCTGGCTGAGCTTCTTTTCTTCTTCCCCGGCGTTTCCTGGTCCCTCGCATCTCCGCTGTGCCGCGGCCTTTACCCGGGGCGCCCCCAAAGCATCGGCCGCAGCCAGCACATCCTCCAATGAGGCGGGGCCCAGCACCCCCTCATAGGCAAAGGTCAGCACGGCCTCCCAGCCCCCCGGGGCCACATCCAGGCTGAAGCCAAGCCGCGGCGCTCCGCCGCTCAGCAGCCTGTCTCGGAAGAGGCTGCTGACTGCGGCCAAGATCACCCGGTGCACACCATACACCCGCCCCCTGACTGTCACCTCCTCGTCTAACAAGAGCCTGTGTTCCCGCAGCCTCTGGGCTTCTGCGAAGAACTGGCTCGGATGCTCCTCACTACACAGTCCCTCCAGCTTGGCTGTGTCTCCATCGTCCTCATCCTCTTCCTCTTCCTCTAGGAACAAAGCAGGGGAAGGAAGGTTCCCTGGGACCAGGGATCTGGGGCCATGCTCTTGCAGAGGAAAGGACAGTAAATCAGGATCCTCATCTGGGGAAGAAGGCCAGGAGTTTCTTTCAGCGGGCAAAGGGTGTCCAAAACCGTCCTTCTGGAGGGGAAGAGAGACGGGCTGCAGGTCCGAGGGATGATGTGCTGTGTCCAAGAGGCTCATGGCCTAGGTCTGCTGGATTGCTGCAGGTGAGCAGACAAGAGAGAAGGTCATCTTAGCTGTATCCAGAGAGACCAGAGGTACCATGTCTTCACCTCATGGAACTGTCAGTCCCTCCCCTGTTCCAATCTCCCACCCCCACCCTAAGGTGACACTCAAGTCTAGAGTAGTGGGCTAACCACTGCCAAGCATGGGGTTTACCCAGTGTAAGGAGCATGCAAGAAATGTAAAGATCCAAGACCAGGGACCCAACCCCTCCTATCTTGCCCCCGTTCTTTTAGTTCCCATTAGGAGACACCAGCCTTCTATTTGCTCTCTCACTTGAGCACTCTCTCTACTTGGGACTGCTGTGTGCACAGGGAACTCACCCGTGTCCCAGTCAGTAGCCCCACCTGGCTAATTATAGCTGGTACAAGAGGGCTAAAGGCTGGGCTCCCAGTGCCCAAACTCTGACACCCAATCTCCTGGGTTCTGTCCTGAGATGACTCCCCTACCCTTCCACCTGTAAGTCACTAGGAGGTGCTGAGTGAGGGGAATTTGGAGGCCAAGGAGCATGTGGGCATCTGGTAAAGTGAGCCAGGCCAGAGGGTTGTGGCCACCCAGTGGGCTGTAGAGTAGGAGGCTGAAGAGTCTGGACTACACTGAGTTGGACAAGAAGAGTGATTTAAGTTAGTCCTGGGCTTTGACTTATGACTCTTCAGTGCATGATAAACTTGGGACCCTGGAGCAAACAATACTGATATGAAACGCAAACAGCCTGGCCTGGTTTGCACAGGGCAAAGGAGAAAGGGTTAGTGAAGTGATGGGGGTCAGTGTTACATGACTAGGTGCCTCACCTTGGCAGAGCAGAGCTTCTTCTGTATTCCAAGGTGAGATCCCAAAACCTAGCACTGTGTTTTTGGAAGACTCTAACCTGGACCACTGGAATGAGGACAAAACAAGGGGAATGTGTGGGGGACCAGTGTCCTGGGCTGGGTATACACAGGTATTCCCAGTGTTTGAGGAGGCACACCAACAGCTACTCCCTTCTTTCTCATCCTGAGATTGAATGCTTGGTTGAAAATCCTAAAACAGGATAATCACTAGTTATGGGTATCATCCTGGGGAAAGAATTTAGGAAGAGGATTGAAATGTATTTCCCTTCCCCTCTCTAGGGAGTTAGGATGGGCCAAAGGCTGCTAGGGGTGGATGCCCTCATCTATAGAAGGGCTGGCCCAATCTTGATAGGCTGACCAAAGAAGCAGACTTATCAAGGGAAAGAAACGATTCAGGTGAGTGGGCTCTTATGGGGGTGGAATGGGAAGGTGATTTTACCAATACTGCATTCCCTCCAACTTCTGGAGTTGTCTCTGTTTCCCCATTTACAGCCCTCATACCCTGGTAACCATTCCTTGGGTAAGTCTAATCCTCAGGCCACACTCCCCAAAATGGGTTGACTTAGAGAGGCAACTCTTGGTAACTAGGCTAGGGAAAGGGAAGATAATAACCAGTTTCTATACCCTTTTTCCCAGACCAGACATTCCAGACTACCTGTAGCAAAACAATGCAGCCAGCATCTTAAGCCATCATCAGTAAGTGGAGGAAATACATTTCAGAGACATACCTCTAGCTGCCCTCTGGTTGTCATCTGCCTCTAAGGACAGGGACTTTGGATCCAGCTATGAGTGGTATGACAATTCTACAGTCCCAGGATATCTGTGCCACAATCAACAATTCCTGGAGGCTCTGTGTGGCTCCACCATGGTAAGAAAGACCCATGCCCCACAGAGAACTCTCAAAGATAGGAAAAAATCTGCTGTCTGAGCCACCACTCACTTCCATTAAAGCCTGGGACTTCCCTCCTCCCCCAAATCCTTCCTGTCACCATGTTCCTGGTTGCAGAGCTGTCATGGCATTTCAGTCATGTCTGTACAGTCTCAGCCAGAGGACAGCATGACTTCCACCTCTGCAGAGAAGTCCTGTGCCAAGCCACACTCTTGAGAAGATGATCCAGATAATTTCCGGGCCAGGACTGGCAAGACGCCAGAACACTTTGGCTGGGTCATGTTAAGACTAGAGCTCACGATTTCCAAAGTAGGGTATGTAGGTTGATGAGAGACTTTGTTCCAGAGAACGTAGAGGATACTTCTGAGCAATGGAGAAGAGAGCTGGAGAATTAGTGTGCACTGGAATGACCTCCTCCCTCACTTCTTTGCTCCATGGATGTGCTATGTGCTCATCATCTGTGGTGTCATATTCTATCTGCTTTTGCCTTGGATGACTGCTCAGGCAGACACAAGTATGAGCTCAGAGCTCTGGGAAGTAGGAAGGTATTTAGGGAACAAGGCCTGAATGAATGAATTCTCATTCCTACCCAGGGCTCACATGGCTCATCATCCTGTTCTTGGCCTCAGTCACTAAGATTAGCACCTTGCCTATCACAGGCATCTCAGCCAATGGCAAAGTGAAGGCTGGTGAGTCTGTTGTGACTGTTATCTCTCAGAGCCCCCAGTCCTGTTAGGAATCTCTGAGATCACAGACCAGCTCTTCCTTTCTCTTCTCCTAGGTGGCACATATTTCTTCATCTCATATAGCCTGGGTCGGTCCAGAGCCTGGCATTTCCATGGGGATCATTTTTGCTTCTGCCAACACTGTAGCTGTGGCTAGGACACTTTGGGATTTGGGTAATGCTGATTCTTTCCCTCTTTGTACTTCTGTCTCAAGTCTGTTGTATTGGAAGGTCTTACCTTGCACTGTGACTCCAGCTTGGGCAAATCTTTCAAATCACATAAGGGGGCATCAACTCAGCCAATAAACATTCTATGATGTGTGCATTCTGCCTTTCCAGAAACACTGGGTACAGCAGCTAAACATAGATCCAGAAGATAAGCTACTGGTGGTTGGTGTGATGACTGTGACTATTCTTCTGAGAGTGACACTGGTCTGTATGAGTGGGAATCTAAGGCAGGTGCCAGAGAATTGAGGTTGGTGAGGAGGCTGAGGGAATGACAGTGAGAATTGGATGGGGCTACAAGAGGCTAAGGAGCAATGGGGAAATATGTGGGATTGTATGTGGGGGGCAAAAGCAGCTGCAGCTGAATAGGCCAAGTTAAATAAGGAGAAGGAGCTGGTGAAGCAGATTCCCATGGACAGTGACCTGAAATTGGATGGTTTTGCTGGGAGAGACTCTATATCACAGCTCCTCAAGGGGAAAGAAAAGAGGCCTTATTCTGAGGATCTGTTGGGATGAGTGTTGAACAAGAGTGGGGTTGGGGGGAGGACAGTAGATAAGAAATATTATTTACTATTCCTGGATGTTTACAATTTTAAGATCCACCCCTCTGGCGTGGGGAGGGATAACTTGCAGTTTGAGGAAAAAAAATAAAAGGATGGCCATTTTGCCAGGACTCCTCTCTGGGAAAAGGTTGGTGGGAAGGGGAACTATAGAGTTGAGAGGAGCATTAAGCTAGGATGAGGAAAGTGAGGAGGGGGAGGAGATATCCCTCCCCTTCCATTCACATTTTTGCCTTTCTTTTGTCAGGTCCAAATTATTTTCTTCTTCCTGATTCTCTTCTCATTCCTGGGGACACTCCTCTCCTGAGACCTCAGTCAATAAGCCTCTAGCTTCTTTGGGTAGAAGGGTGAGACAGTAGGAAGGTGGCTGAGAAATTAAAGGGAATGAATGCCTCAGAAAGTCACCTCCCCTTGGATCCCAGAAAAGTCTCAGAAAAGACCCTTGAATTCCAATTATCTTTGTCACTTGCAAATTGATCATCAGACCAGTCAGAGTCATCTAAGTCCTTGGATGAGTTAGGAGGCAAAATTCCCTCCTTTCTAGCCTAACAAGTCACTGACTCACTGGGAAGGGGGTAATGAGGATCCTAGCTGAGTGAAGGGAGGTCAGTGACTCTCCTTGCTGTTCTTTCAAATAGGAAATATTTTCTTAGCAAATGTGGTCCCATAATGGCATGGTCCAGAGGGCAGTTTGAGGGGCACTTTGTCTATATTCTTCCCTTTAGCTCCTGGAGTCCTGGATGGGGCCAGTCCTCTGGGAACCTCAAGGTAAGAGGCTATCCAGGATAGGGGTGCATTCCTTCTCATCCTTCTCTCCACGAATGGTCCAACTTTTGTTCTTAATACCCTGCTATGATTATTCCCAAGGGAGCATAGTGTGAACCATACTCTTCAATTTGGGCATTTGGCACCATCAAGAAAGCCTTCTACCTGCCTTCTGTGCAGAATGACCTAGAGCCCTGGTTTCTACCTCCCCAGAGGATTAGGGTATAAGTGATTATGCACTCATCACTCACATTAAAAGTAGTATACAGCTGGGCATGTTGGCACAGTCTGTGATCCCAGAAACTCAGGAGGCTGAAGCAGGAGTATCATAAATTCAAGACCAGTCTTAGCAACTTAGGGAGACCTTTTCTCAAAATTAAAAAAGGGGTGGGGACTGGGAATATAGCTCAGTGGAAGAGCACTCTTGGGCTGTACCCTTACTGGCCCACAAAGAATAGAAAAAAGTGCACAGGCAGTTATCTTGTGGTACCAGCCCTTACCTCTTCTCCCTATGACTCTGTTAGTGAATTGTATGATGTTCTTTGATAATTAAATTTACTCCTGCTACCCCTAGGCATATACTTCTGTTCTCCCTTTTGATACTGGAGGTATCTACCTAACCAGACCTACTGCTTTGGGGTAGAGTTTTCTTCTTATAAAGGAATGTCTAATCTGAATCGCATTTTTCAAGCTTCCATATGATTTGAGATGCTTTAGGAAATAGGACTGACGTGGGTGTGTGGAATAGGAGCTGCCTGGGGCTGGAGTGCCCACATGGCTGGGATTTCAGCAGTTGTAAGACCAAAGGTCCTGCCTCTCCCAGAACAGTATTGCATGCCTATAATTCCAGCAGCTCTGAAGGCTGAGGTAGGGGGATTGCAAGTTTAAAGCCAGCCTCAGCAATTTAGCAAGACCCTAAGCAACTCAGAAACACCTTGTCTCTAAATAAAATATAAAAAATGGCTGGGACTTTGGTTCAGTGGTTAGGTGCCCTGGTTTCAATACCTGGTACCCCTCCATACACACACACACACACACACACACACACACACACACACACACAAACAGAATGAAGTCTACAGCAATGAGGAAGGTGAGCAAGCAGATAGCCTCATGAAGGCTCTTCCTTCTTGTCATAGCTTTCCCCCAAAAAAAGCCAATGACTGAGTACAGTTTATCCTAGGGAGGGTCCCACATAGGAGAATAAGAGCCCACTACTCTAAAGAGTCAGGAGAGTGGAAGCACAGAGGGAAGAGTTGAAGGAGCCTAGGTGTCTTAATAGGAAGAAAGGATAGAAGGAGTGAGGTGTGCTAAACCTCCTGGAAATGGGAAGGGAAAAGACCGTTGAGAGGCAGATAGAAGACTGGCACCATTTTCATACTTTGCCTTGATTTACAGGTAGACTTTAAATTTTGCTGTTTGAACTTGGACCATCTCCAGAACACCAGCAAGTCACTGTCACCTCCATTTTTTTAAGTCACTATCTAACTCCTTGGTACTGAGAAATTAGCCCACTTTTGCTGTTCTTCCTCCCAAAATTATACTCTTGGGATGGCCCTGTCTACCACATTTTCTCCTTTCTCCCCTAAGCCTCTTACCAAGATACCAACTAAACTGGAAGACAATGGGGGCTGAAATAAAGCAGGAAAGGGCAGAGGACAGAGTGGCACTGAGGATTCCAGCTGACATTAGGAGGCTGAAGGCAGACTCCATGCTCATGGTCTGAGAAAAAGGGCATGAAATCAATGCACTTTGGTACTGGGGATTGTCCACCAGGCGACCAGCATGCTGGTTTCATTAAAGAGGTTCGTGGCATAGAAGTTAACTAGTGAGATCAAAATAAAACACACAGACTCAATTACCTTTTTCTATGACCAGGTCCAAGACGGCCCTCACCTCGAACCACCCTGTGGGGCAGCAAGGCTTACTCAGGGCTAGCAGGAGAGAGAGAGAGAGAGCACGCCAGGGAGTGGCCTTTTATTGGGGAACAAGAAATTCAGGGGAAAATTCCATCCAATGAAGGTCGAGGGGGGCAGCATTCCAAGGTCAGGGTCAGTGATTGGCCTAAGGGTCAGTGGTCAGTCACACCCCCACACAGACAGGCTCTCGCACCTGGAGAGGGTGGGGATAGCTCCGACACAGTTTGGCCAGAACGCCTCACACCCAATCCGGGAGGTGCCCCATCACATGCGAGAACGGCTTCCTACAGGATTGAACCTTCCGGCATGCCTAACCTGTGAGCCACATCCCCAGTCCCTTTTATTTTTTATTTTGAGACAGGTTCTCCCTAAGTTGCTTAGGGTTTCACCAAGTTGCTGAGGCTGGCTTTGAACTTATGATCCTTCTGCCTTATCCTCCTGAGTTGCTGGGATTATAGGAGTGTGCCACATTGTCCCACTAATTATAGATGTGCCCCTCCGTTTCATTCTTATTGGTGAGTGCCCTCTCCTCTCAACTCCCTCCCCACTCTACTCCGGACACTGTTAATTACCTTTTCTCTCATGACTCCCAGAGCCCTAACTCTGGTTTCTAGGGCCTAATGCTTAAGCCTCTTTTCTATCTCTCCAGTCCTCAAAATAAATGAAACTTGTCTCCTAACATGGTAGTGGGTGTTGGTACATGTGTGCAAGGGAATGAGGAATTGAGAACAGGGAAAGGGAAACCAGAAGACAATGTCTTCAGCTCTCTAGATCTTGATCCCACGACACTAATTTGGAGGCTGACCTTTCGTCACTCTCAAAGCCGAGCTGAATGCCATTGCTCCCATCATCTCCAACTGTTTCCTCTACTCCTATGCCCTTATCAACTTCACTTCCCTTACCCAGTTGCCTGGTTAATATGGACGGGTGTTAGGGTCAGGTCCAGGGCTGGCAGAACTGATTAACTTGGACCATCTCCAGATGTTCCTCTAGCACCTAACCACTGAAACAAAGTCCCAGCCATTTTTTATATTTTATTTACAGACAGAGTATTTCTGAGTTGCTTAGGGTCTTGCTAAATTTCTGAGGCTGGCTTTAAACTTGCAATCCTCCTACCTCCGCCTTCAGAGCTGCTGGAATTATAGGAGAGAATCCTTGGGTGCAAGAGTGGTACTGCAAGGGCTGATACCCTTCCTTCCACTGGTACAGTCCTTGACTCTCCCTACTGGGCTCTTTACCCTGCCTGCTCATCATGTTCCTCCTTACTTGGTGGGCTACACTCATTGTTGTGCTATTTGTCCTTTTGCCACTGCTCCATATGTTTTACAAGAAACCTGGTGAATGACTGGGCAGGTGGTGAGTGAGGAAGTGAGCTACAGCAGGAGGCTGACCCCCATAAGAAGCCCAGAGCTATCACCATCAAGTCTCTATTTCTGCTTCTACCTGACAAGCAATGCCTTACCTTTAATCCTTATTTACCACTCCTTCCTTTGTGCAGATGTGAACTGGAGCTCTTAAGTCAGGTGGGCACCTATCACATGGCATTGTCCTATTCATGAGCCTGACCAATGTGCAGGACCATCTTAAGAACTTCTGGTAAGGGAATCTCTAGGGCAGCGGTTGAAAACTGATGGTCATGAACTGGATATGCAAATGAGGTTTGTTCAAAGGGCACAGCATTCACAATTTTCAAAATATATTGCCAACATTTAAGATCCAGGCTTGTTAATTCTGGGCCTCCAACCTACATGATGTACTTTGCCGGAACCGATAGCTGCTGTCCCTGGAGACAAGGCATGTACTTTTCAGTTTGCCACAGTTCCTACTTAATTCACATTATTCTTTATTATGTCACAGGTTCCTGTAGACTTTTGAGTTCTTAATCCTTGCTCTAGACATAAAGGAAATCAGCTTTCTAAATTCTGAGCAGGGCAGTAGAAGAAAAGAAAGGAACAGAATTCTAGAGGAACAAAAAGGTGACAGAAGAGATGAGTTCCCTAAGAAAGGATGGTTTCATGACAAGACAGAAGCCACAAGAGTGAGTTCCCAGCTTCCACCATCATGCCATGAGATGGAGAAGCATCTCTAACACCCTTTTATTTTGCCCTAAAATTCTAAAATCCCTCAATGGGTGGGGAAGAGTCAAGCATTATTCTCAACATTATACCTTCCTTCCTTTCTATAGGCCTCAGTGCCTGATGCTAACCCATCCCCCATGCCCATTGAATGTCCAGCACAGGTGAATTCTGTGAGAGCCTTACCAAGAACATGAGTCCCATGATCTGTGGGAATGTGCCCTCTGTAGACTAGAGAAACAAAAAAGAGGTGGAGAGAATGACAAGGGAGTGAACACAGAGAATGTAAGAACTGTGAGAGGAGAGCAGAAGGGTACTTTAGAGGCAGTGCAGTCCTCACCACATTTCTATTTCCCCTTATTAGGAGCCCCATGCCATTCAAGAGTCTGAGAATCATGTCAACTGGCTGAATGTCTGGAAGATTCATTCTGCCTATACAGTCATATCCACCTGCAAGTTTCATTCTGGGACCCAGAGTCTCTGCAAGTCAGCTGGATTAACTGGATCATTTTTTGTCCTTCCTTTCCCTACCTCTCCCTCTTCTTTCCTCACTGCCCCTCCATTCAGGTCTCAGGTAGACTAAAACCCAACATTCTGGTCTTTGGGTGTATGCATAATTGGCAGAAGATGCCTGTATCTGCTGTGGAGTACTATGTAGGCATTCTATAGTAAGTGTGGGATAGAGAAGCAGAAGATGGACATAGAAAGGGTCAGAAATGAATGAGAATGAAAAGGCATATAATCATGATGAGCCTTGTTTCCCCCAGCTTACCAGCAGTGCCTACATAGTACAGGAAAGGTACACCTATTTCAGCTCTTTCTCCTGTATTTGTTTTTATTTCACACACCTCCCTCCTCAAAAGTGATGCTTTTGAGGGTGAGCCTTCTGGGTCCTGCAGTGTGGCAGAGCCTACAGAAACCGGAGCCTGGATCTGCGAGTTTCTGGAAACCTTCAGGGACACTTCAAATCTACAGAGTAGAAACTATCCTGCCTCAGATCCACATGGCTAGATGGGAAGACACACAAACAAAATGAAAAAACAAGGGAATAAAGTGCCCCAAACAACCAAGTTGCTCCCATAAGAGAATCCATCGAAGAAATGTCAGAGAAGGAGTTCAGGATGTATTTAGTAAAACTGTTCTACGACTTAAAGAATTATATAAGAGAGCAGGAGTTATGCAGTAAAATAACAGATTCGCTTCAGGAGATGAAAGATCACTTCTGTAAAGATATATTAGAGGTCCTGAAAAGAAATAAAGAAGAAATCCTTGAAGTGAAGGAATCACTAAACCAACTTAAAAGTTCAATGGAAAGTATCACCAACAGACAAGACCATTTGGAAGATAGAACCTCAGGCAATGAAGACAAAATATATAATCTTGAAAATAAAGTTGATCCCACAGAGAAGATGATAAATTGCGTGACATTCCTTCACCCAGACACCATGCCTGAACAGCAACTGCTAAAGCCAACCGAGTGGAGCTACTGTGACTACTTCTGGGCTGATAAGAAGGATCCCCAAGGCAATGGCACGGTGGCTGGGTTCGAACTGCTGCTCCAAAAGCAACTGAAGGGCAAACAAATGCAGAAAGAAATGTCTGAATTCGACCGAGAGAGGATAAAGATTGAAGAAGAATATGCAAAGAACCTGGCTAAGCTCTCTCAGAACTTCTTGGCTGCACAGGAGGAAGGCTCCTTGGGAAAAGCCTGGGCCCAGGTGAAGAAGAGTCTGGCAGATAAAGCAGAGGTTCATCTCAAGTTCTCCACCAAGCTTCACAGCGAGGTAGAGAAGCCCCTAATGAACTTTCATGAGAACTTCAAGAAAGACATGAAAAAGTGTGACCACCATATCGCTGACCTCCGCAAGCAGCTCACCAGCCGCTGCGCGTCGGTGGAGAAGTCCTGGAAAGCCCTCACAGAGCGGCAGAGAGACCTGGAGATGAAGACCCAGCAGCTGGAGATCAAGCTGAGCAACAAGACAGAGGAGGACATCAAGAAGGCATGGAGAAAGTCCACACAGGCTGGTGACGACCTCATGCGTCGTGTGGACCTCTACAACCAGGCCCAGTCCAAGTGGTTTGAAGAGATGGTGACCACCACTTTGGAGCTGGAGCGGCTGGAGGTGGAGAGGGTGGAGATGATCCGGCAACATCTGTGTCAGCACACACAGCTGCGGCATGAGACAGACATGTTCAACCAAAGCACAGTGGAGCCTGTGGACCAACTGCTTCGAAAAGTGGACCCGGCCAAAGACAGAGAGCTGTGGGTCAGAGAGCACAAGACGGGCAACATTCGCCCCGTGGACATGGAGATCTAGACACGCCTGTGCGGCCCCGGGGGTCCTGCCCAGGAGAGGGGCTGGGGGTCCTGTGGAGAGGGGGAGGTGGCTCCCGGTGGGTGAAGCTGCCCTCCCACCCACTCTCCTGTCCACTGAGGAGAGAGGAGAGAGCTGGCAATTCCAGAAGGGTGATCTGGATGGCTCAGCTGGGGAATCCCAAATATTCCCAGGCCAAGAAGACAGACCTGCAACCCCGCCCTTGTCTTCAAGACTGAAGCCCCCCCCAAACCCCGTGCCGTGCTTGTTGCTCTGAGAACAAACTGAGGCTGGAACTTTGTGGTCCCTGCTGAGTTCCACAGGGGTGGCCGTCACAAACTTGTGCCCTTGGATGCCCCAAAGCCCATCCTCCAGCTGGTCCCTTTATCTCTGGGGCTTTGGAAGATCAGGGAAGAGCTGTCTCTGCCTCCAAGCCAATATTAAGAACAGAATCATGGATAGAAGGCGCCGTCAGCTCAGCCTGCACCTAGAATCCTTTACGGCCCTCTCTCTATTTTTCTCATTGCGTTCTGGGAGCCCAAATCTGGCTTTTCTTGGCCACTTTTCATCCCCATGGGTCTTGGGAAGGCCTGTTTTCTGTCTTCCCAGACCAACCCTGCCCAGAGAGGTGAGGATGGAACTACCTCATTCAGCAAATTAGCCCCAAGTCGGAGCATTGATTCACGGTTCCTATCAGACCAGGCATCATCTCTGAAGTCTTTGGAAATCCCAATCAACCCATTCCTCAGCTGCTTTCTCAAGGCAGTCCCCACCCCCACCCTACCACCCCTGCCCATCTCACTAGAGGGAGCTTTCCAAAGTTCTCTGCCAGGGAGATCTCCTCCTGCTGTGTGCATGTCCAAAAGCTTTGAGAGATGGAGATGAGCCAGAAACCACATGGGTCTGTCTCCCATGGTGTCCTGTCCAACACTGGGCTATCCTGACCCCGGCTCTCCCAGGCTGCCCACCAAAGGCTTAATAGGGCTAGGTCTGTCCCATATGAGAGACAGGTTAGGGCAAGTCTTTGTCAGACTCCATCTGCTTATGCAAGATAGGGTTTGGACTGCTGTCCCTTGTATGCGCATTGCAGACTCTCTTTGCTATCCAGGCATGCCCTGCCACCTGGGCCTCCAGCTCCTCTGAACTTTCCAGAGCCCTGCACAGAGCCCTCGCTTGGTGCCAGTACCTCCTTTCCCTTTGTCCATCTTCCCTAGAGAAGCCTGAGCCAAGCGTGACTCTTTTCAGCACTACCCCTGGGTTCAGCCAGCCGCTTTCTTTCTCGACTACAGCAAACACCATCTACCCCATCTTAGCCTAGAGAACCAGCCTGAGGAGGCTGGGAGAAAAAATTGACCCAGTGAGCAAGGAACAGCTTCTAGCCAGAAACCCCTGCCCTGAGAGCCCATCTTTCTTCATCTTTCCCATTGATGGCTTTCGGCTTGACCCTTCCGTCTTCCATGGGGACAGAATTCTACCAGCATAATTCATGGATCTTTCCCTCTGTTTTACATTGCTAATAATGGATGTTGATCTTGAATCTTTCAGCATCTCTTCCATTGAATTAGAATGGCTTTCTCATAGTTTATTTTAGAAAGATATTCAATATACTAAAAAAAAAAAAAGTGATGCCTTTGACTACAACTATGGTGTCTGCCTCTTAAGGATGCCAGGAAGGTTAAGTTTGGCTGCCCAATATCAGTCTCAAGGTGAGTCAAAACAGGTGGGCCTAAGAGAAAGATTAGGTGTGGGAGTATAGAAATTGTCTTTCAAAAGCGGTGTGAGAGGGCTGGGTGCAGTGGCACACACCAGTAATCCCAGCAACTTGGGAGGCTGAGGCAGGAGGATCATAAGTTAAAAGCCAGCCTCAGGGGTGGGAGGGGAAAGGGGCAGGCATGGGGTTAGAAATGATGGTGAAATGTAATGGATCTTACTATCTAAAGTACATGTGTGAAGACACATGAATATACTTTGTATACAACCAGAGATATGAAAAACTGTATTCTATATGTACTAAGAATTGTAACGCATTCCGCCGTCATATATAAATTAAAAAATTAATTAAAAAAAAGCCAGGCTCAGCAACTTAGTGAGACCCTATCTCAAAATTTAAAAAGGGCTGGGGCTGTGGCTCAGTGGTTAAGCACCCTTGAGTTTCATCCCTGATACAAAACAAAAAAAAAACCAAAATATGCAGTCTGGGAGGTAAGAGAACATATCTAGAGTTAATAAGACTGAAGAGAATTGGGAGCCAGGATATAAAAATGTGAAAGAAATGACTTTTCCTTTGAAGAGCCTACCAGTATGTTTAGTTCCCCTGAAACTTTAGGGTATGGGGAAAGTTTTAATATTTATCTAAATTCAGGGGGGAGAGATTTGGATTAAAATATATAAAGTAGCAGGATAAACTGGAGTGGTGATATCACCCAATTCTAGAGTAGGGTTTCTAACAGTACCCCAATTCTAATAATACTGCATATCTTATTCTTGGAATGTCCTCACTGAATAGGTGGATTCAAGCAAAGATGTAAAAAGATATTTTCTTTTTTGTTTTACCTCATCATTTCCCAGTAAATCCAGGGTATTTGGATGACACAGGAAGCGACACTCAATAGTAACTCCTTCTAAAACAGGTTCTGTTTTAGGGAAAACAGAGTTGAAGAGTGGAGAAGAGAAGCAGGCACCTAGAAAAGTAAATAGAAAGGGGAATGTGGCTAGTCAATGGGATAAGAAGCCATATAACATTTCTCTGGGATAGCAACAATTCTATTAAGGAGTTTTGATACTGAGTTAGGAGCACTTGTACAGCTGGATAAGAAAGTATTTTCATTCTTTTCCTCTCTTTTTGGGCAGTATCCTTACACCAGCAGCCTCAAACCACATTCCAGTCCAAGCAGGGCCAGTGGACAGAGGATGTGTCCTAACTCAATGATAAGAGTAGGTAGGGGGTCTCTAGCTCCTGAAAAAAACACCAACTCTCCAAGTTCCAGAAAACAAGAAAGGGAAGTTAGCTATTTAAAAATAGGAGGAAATAAAGAAAAGCAAAATAAAGCAGAAAGGGCTAGAAAATACACTCTGCATTGACAAAACACACAATGTCCTCCTCCCACCCCTGAGGCCTTCATGCTCTACTGTCTTTTTCAGTCTCAAGAAAAGGTGCATGCCTATAATCCTAGAGCCTTGGGAGACTGAGGCAGGAAGATCATAAATTCAAGGTCAGCCTCAGCAATTTAGCCTTAAGCAACTTGGTGAGACCTTGTTTCAAAATAAAAAATAAAAAGAGGTTGGGGATGTGGCTCAGTGGTAAAGCACTCCTGGGTTCAATAAATAAATAAAATTAAAATAATAAATAAGCAGGAAGGCTGCTTATCTCCTCTCCTCTTATCTTTATAGGGCTGACTCTGAAGATCCCCTATCTAGTGACATGCAAGGAAAAAATAGACTCAGTGTCTTTTTTTTTAATATTTACTTTTTAGTTGTAGTTGGACACAATACCTTTGTTTTATTTATTTATTTTTATGTGGTGTTGAGGCTCGAACCCAGGGTCTTGCATGTGCTAGGCGAGCACTCTACCGCTGAGCCACAACCCCAGCCCTCTCGGTGTCTTTTAAGACTTTGTGAGCAGACCCTCTGCGTAGCTGAGAAGAAATTCAAACAGTGAGCTGAACACAGAAACTCAAAGTTATGCTCAGGGGCTTAAAGAGCAGAAGATAGCAGGGGAGGGAAGGGTATTGGGATACCTGCTGTTGATGGAAGTACAGGAAAGTATAGGGAAACTACTGGGAGACTAGGTAAAATATCCAGTTCCTGAGCTGGGAATATAGCTCAGTGGTAGACTGCCTGCTTAGCATATGCAAGAACCTGGGGTTTGATCCCCATCACCTAAAGAAAAAGTGAAAGTCCAGTTCCTGTCTTATCTTTGTCTAGGATATGTTCCTTCCTCAGAACCTGTGGTTGATGTCCAGTGCCTAAAAAGTAAATAAATAAAAGTCCAGCTCCTATCATGTCTTTGCCTAGGATATGTTCTTTCCGCAGAATATTTCAATGCATGGCTTCCAACGTGTGTTGATACTGCCTGAACTCATAGGCAAATCTTAAAAACAAAAGAAGAAAGAAAAGGTCAGCACTGAGCTCTCTGCCCTATATACTTCTCTTCCCATCTTCCACCTTTATAGCGAAGAGTCTAAAGAAGCAAGTGTCAGGTCAGACAATTTATAACTTAATTGAATATGTGATAAGCAAAAAAGGAAGAGGGAGGAGCTGAAATTTGATGAAAGAGGACTACTGTGAGGATATGGCTGTGGGGAAACAGGAGCATTAGCTTCTATCTGTATCTGAATGGGTTTATGGTTACCAGTTGGGAAGAAATGCAAGACTAGGCAGTAAAATAGAGAAAAACCCAAGTGAAAAAGCCCTGTTGTTTCTCAATTCCCAAGGACAGACATTTCAGATGACAAATACTCTTTGCTCCTTGCTATATCTGAGACTTCCTTTCTCTGCGTCCAGAAGTCATTTGAAGACTTGGTGACCTTACATCAGCTGCAGGAGCTACCACCAAAGGGGGACTTGAACCTTCCTCTCTCAATACTCTTTCTTCAGGTTATATCTCAGAGCATGACCTGCAGAAGAATCAAACGAATGTATACAGGAACAGGGCCATTGTCCCAAAGTGGAACCTGACAATAGCAGCTCTCCCTGTCTTTTGTTCATTCTTCCTAACCAAGTTGTTAGAGTGGAACATGTGTCCTCGTGAAGTACTATGGCAATATTCCCAAAATGCTGTCCTAGTCATGTGAGTCTGGAAAAATTTCAAACTACAGGGGTAGAGATTCTAGCAACAGGTCTATCCCAATGACTGGACACACCAAGGGACAGGCTTCATGCCTCATGCTGCCTTGTACCAGGAGCCTACCTGTGATCTCTTGGATAGCCAGTCTTGGGGTCCTATACATGACCTGACCTGGCTGGAGATGCTGTTCAGGAGTCTGGAGTCCCCCATTGACTTCTTTCATGGAAAGTAGCAGGACCCTCTATCCTACACTGCTAGTAAAAGCCTCAAGAAAAGAACTGAGCTGGGAAGAGGACTCCCCAGTTTAGGGCTAAGGAGTCATAATTGTAGTTTCTTTTCCTTCCCTTCCTCCTTCCTTTACCCCTCTCTCTTTTTTTTTCTATGATACTAGGGATAGAACCCAGGCACCCACATCAGGCAAGTGCTCTACCACTGAACTATACCCCTAGCCTGATTTTATAGTTTCTTGGCTTCACAAATTAGAAAGAATTGAATGATACTGGCCAAATTATATTGTTTGTACATGTACAAATATATAACAACAAATTCTATTATTATGTGCTGCTATAATGCACCAATAAAAAATTGGAAAGAACTCCTCAATTAAACAATGTGAACTGGGGCAACAGTGTTGAAGAAGCTCTTCTTTTCAAGATCCATTCCACCTCATAAAATTAATAAAACTTGGAAATTAATACCTGAGGCTAATGTGTAGTAATTACAGCTGATGCTCATTTATAAAATTAACTTCCCAAGCCTAAAGAGACAGAGATCACTCCTGTTCTTAAAGACATTCAAGAACTTATTCTATTTGTATCTATTTTCCACTCCAAAGTTCCTGATTTTAAATCTCTATCTCTCAGTACATTTTCAACCAACTGCCTAATTTCTTGTAAATAAAAAAAGTGCAGCCACTTTCTATACAGACATAGAAATTTACCTTCTCCAACCTCATATGATTCTAATTCTTTTTATCGTTGTTTGCAATACTGGGGCCTCACACCTGCTGGGCAAGCACTTTGACACTGAGCTAAATCCCCAGCCCCCAATCCTTTTATCTCTTTCTTTTGTAGTCATCTGATCAACCCTTTGGTTTACTTTTCCAACTTATTCATTCAGCAAAATGAATGGCATATATGTGATAGACCATATTCTAAGAGTTGGAAGATAGAGCAATAAATAAAACAAGATTAAAATATTCCACCACATTCCCAGTAGGGGACACTCACACACAAAAAATGATTAAGGTGGGCATGTTAGCCCATGCCTGCAATCCCAGTGACTTGAGGCTGAGGTAGGTGAATTTCAAGTTCAAGGTCATCCTGCGCAATTTAATGATACTGTGTCTCAATATAAATACAAAAAAGACTGGGGAATGTAACTTAGTGGTAGAGCACCACAGGGTTCAATCCCTAGTTTAAAAAAAAAAGAGTCAAAAACAGTGTAATCCACACCTGTAATCCCAGAGACTCAGGAAGCACAGGCAGAAGAATCACAAATTCAAGGCCAGTCTCAACCTCAGCAACTTAGTAAGGACCTGCCTCAAAATACAAAAGGGCTAGGGATGTAGCTCAGTGGTAAAGTACTCCTGGGTTCAATCTCTAGTCCAAAAAAAGAAAAAGATGATTGTATAGAATGAAAAAAAAGTAAAACAGAGAAGGGCTTAGGAAGTGCTGAAGGAAAGCAATTTTAAGGAGGGTTGTTGGGAAGGCTTCACTTGGTGGTGGTAGTGGTGGGGAACTGAGCTGAGCAGACTTGGAAGACTATGATGGAGTGACCCTTCATCTGGGCGAAGATTTCCAGGAAAGTGTGAAGGTCTTAAGGGTCAGCATACCTGTAGTGCCTAATGTACAACAAAAGAGACGGTGCTGCTGAGACAGAGAAGCATGGATTTGAGCAGAAGAGGTCAAATTGGTAAGACTGCAGGAATAAACTGGCAAAGAGATATTTAATTTGGGATATGTTAAATTTGAAATGCACATTGAGTATCCAAGATGCTAATGGGCAACTAGATATATTTAGAAGAGAATTTCTTACTGAAACTATAAAACTGGGAATCACCCACATCAAAAATGGCTTTAATGCACAAGACTGGATGAAATCAGTGCAGGTACCTGTGAAAACAGAGCAGCCTGAGGACTGCACTCTGCAAAGTCAGCAGAGTATGGCAAGAAAACATCAAAGGACATAGGGTGGTCAGCTAGGAAGCAGAGAATATGTTCTAAAGCCAGGTAAAGAAAATATTTCAAAGTAGTGTCAAATGCCACCGATATTCTGTAAGATAAAGCAGAATGCATAATTAGACTTAGCTATGACCAAGTCATCAGTGACCATGGTAAGAACAGTTTTGATACAAATGGAATTTCTGGGAAAGAAAACTCTTGCTGTGAAGTGGAACAGAAAAATAGGAAGAAGTGGAAGGGGAAATGGGGCCAAGAGGGCATTCTTTCTCAGGGGAAAAAGGGAAGTACTGACTACAAAGAAGGAGGGAGAATTGATGAGCTATGTGCTCAAAAACTAGAGAATAAGATCCACTGCACAAGTGTGTGGACAGGATCACGACCCTGTTTGTAGCAGGATTTAACCTTAACACCACTGATATTTTAGCACAGAGATTGTGGGGCTTCCCTGTGCATTGGAGGATATTTTATAGTATAACTGGCTTTTCTCCAATAGCACCTACCTCCCAGTTTTGACACCCCAATGTCCTCTGAGGAACAAAATCAATTATGGTTGGTAACCACTTGTTTATAACAACGGAGGGAAAGTGAAGTATATGAATACAGGTGCTGGAAGGTAGTTAGATTTGGTGGTGGAAGCTGTAAATGTTCATGTTATTTCTATTTTCTCACCAAAATAGGAACAAGTCAAGAATCAGACTATGAAGAGGGATATTAGTTATGAGGGTCAGTAGGTATCTAAGTTATCAGAGGGCAAGTAAAATGCCTAGGGAGATGGAATATGGCTGGATAACATATAGAACCCACTTTAGGTGATAAACTTAAGACAGACCTGCAGCATAGCTGTTTTTTGCTCACCCTCTCAGCTGCAAGGATCTAGGTAAAGAGTAGGTTATGAGTTGAATAAGAGAAAAAATAAAGTAATAGCAAAGGACAGGAAGTTTATTCAATACTTACTACTGGAATTCAGCTTGAGAAGAAGGGAAATGAAGACATGGGGAATAGAGTCAGTGGAAAGGAGTAAGATCAAAGGACTGTAGGTCCTGGTGAAGGGATGAATTGCTGTATTGAGCATACTAAAGGGAAAGACCTGGAAAGACAGAAAGTACTGGTATGAGAGTGTGGTATTTGAGACAGACATATGGAAGAGATACAGGTCTAGAATATGACCAGAGAAGGAGGATGACCTACATGAATACCGAAATCATCAGGATTATGACAAAAATGGTGTGGTGTTGTATAGTCTAAATGCTTCAAAGGGATATTGGGGATGAAAAAAAATGGTCTGAAAATAGTATGAGAAAGGAAGACACCTGAACCACTCCAGGCTCAATGGTACAATGAGTGCAGAAGAGAAATCATGACCACTACAAAGGCACTAGGAGAAGCAGAGTCCTCACAAGAAATCAGGTTTCAAAATAAAAATAAAAAGAGCTAGGGATGTAGCTCAGTGATAGATCACCCGTGGGTTCAATCAGCGGTACAGGTAGAGTGTGGGGAGTTGGAATGTGGTCCAGGCCTCAAAGCAAGAATGTGAAAGGAACAGAAGAGAGATGGGATATACAGATGTTTGTAAATGACTGTTAGTTCCAGAGAGCACAGAAGAGTTTCAGGAATTGAAAGAGAGAAAGAGATGGGGAGCGGGGGAAAAAAAAAAAAGAGGGTAGAGAGATACATGGTTAGGAGGGTGTAACTGATGAGGTGATTAAGATGGGATTAGTTCAGGAGAGGTGTATTTTGGGCCCCCCTCAGGTCTGCTAGCAGGAGTGCAAATAGGAGTAGACGAGAAAGTGTACAAAGGAGGGGTAAACTCTTGATTTATAAATTAGACCAGGCTATTTTGAGGAGAAGTCCTGAGTTTGCCACAGATGAGAGGTAAAGGCCCTTTCTCTTTCTTCTTTTTTTCTTCTCCCATTATTGTGGTTTTCTGCCCTTAATTACAAATTTGGAAGTTTAATTACTCAAAGAAATTAAATGAAATGACTGTAAGGTAGTCAGTACAAGGCCTAATACTAAAATACCTTGAATTGTGATGATACTACTGTTAAGAGGATGTTATGATAGTACCTATGATTTCCTCTCATGCTTTGCTGTTGAGTAGCAGCCTCTGAAGCCAGCTGCAGTCAGCCAGGGTAATACCCTTGAATCCTTATCCACTGACTCCATCAATAAGAATTCACCCAGTGTTAACTCTATATTGGTCCTAACAACACAAACCAAAACCAACATACAAAACCAAAAGCATTTTATTGCTGAGTCATTTAGAAGTTCCATATGAGACATCAAGCCTCACATCAGAGTCCACAGCAAGGCCAGGTAAGAGCAGAGTCCATAGCATTGCCAAGATTCCCACATCAGGAGAGAGATTAAGGGCCAGGGTCCTTTGAGTTCTAATTAGGGAACTATCTACTCTTTTCTTGTTAATCTTGTTAGTCCCTCCAGGTCACTTCTACTTCATCTGTACGATACCTGCAGGAAAATGAGGAAAATTGGTAAGGGACAACCTTTAATATTTTCTATCTTCTCTACCCTCATGTTTCTGGATTTTCTGCCTATCTCCCTTATCTAATCCTATCTATCCCCTCCAAGCAGTGAATCACCTTTGTGTAATCCCAGAGTCACTGATGGCCGTTCTATGTCCAGCCTGAAACATCTCCCAGCCAGCGTGGGCTATCATGGCTCCATTGTCAATGCAGAATCTATAAAGGAAAGAAAATATGAAACTTGTGATTAAGGGCAGAAAACCACAGTGATGGGAGAAGAAAAAAAAGAAGAAAGGGAAAGGGCCTTTACCTCTCATCTGTGGCAAAAAGCTTAGCTCCCCGTTCCTGGCACATTGTCTCCATCATCTCCTGCAACCGCAGATTACCTATGAAATAGTAAGGTTCAAGGCTAGCTTAGTTTCAGCCTCTCCATAGTCCAGTCATACACTTCATGTGTACTTACTAGAATAAAGCAGGGGACTAGGGGCAAGAATTGGAATACACAGGGCAAAAGTGAAACTGATCATTTTCCCAAACCCATAGATTAGAGTATTAGGAGGAAGATACATAAAGCCAAGAATATGAACCAGGAACACCATTCAATGATACATACACCCCACACCTCCCACAATGAGGGCTTCCTGGGAACCACAATGCACCATGGCTCGCTCTGTGATCTCTACCAGCATTGCAAACACAGTTTCCTATGGAGAACAGAGAATATGAAAATGTCAGAGAGACATCCCAGCTCATTTCTGCTCTACTGTATAAAATCTCTCCTTTAGATTGGGTACAGTGGGGCAAGCCTATAATCTCAGGTATTTGGGAGGCTGTGGCAGGAGATTTCAAGTTGAGGCCAGCCTCAACAACTTAGCAAAACCCTATGTCAAAATAAAAATAAAAAAGGACTTGCTGGGGTTGTAGCTCAGTTGGTAGAGCACTTGCCTAGCACGTGTGAGGCACTGGGTTCAATCCTCAGTGTCACATAAAATTAAAAAAAAAAAAAAAAAAAGATATTGTGTCCATCTACTATGAAAATATTTTTTTAAAATAAATAAATAAATAAAATTTAAAAAGACTAGGGATTTAGCTCAGTGGTAGAGTTACCCTGGGTTAAATCCCTAGTACCACCCTACCACACCCACTTTAAAAAAAAAAAGAAAAAAAAAATCAGACTTTAGCCTCAACTTTTGTCCCACCTTTTCATTCATTACCTGCAAGGAGAAACATAGATCCTCAGGAGTACACTCGCCTGTGGCCAGCATCCGTTGGGCTACATCCTACAAATAAAGGGAAAACAAAAAAATGAACAGTGGCTTGGAATGTAATAAGAGCAAAAATTAGCACACTCAAAGGATCACCATGTTTTATCACACTTCAAAGTACCAGCATTCTGTAGCACACACTGCCCTTCCTCACCCAGCTATACAATGGGCAGCATTCATTTAAGATTCAATAATTAGGATTTGACTTGTCTTGAAGTACACTGAATTAATGCTGATTGATTTTCCTGAGAGTAGGAGCCAGGGAACATATTATCAGGAAAGTTGCAAAAATATAAAGTCCTGGCAGTCTTTGCATTTCTATAGTAAATTCAGATTTGGTGGGGTGGGGCTGCTGTGGGGAGGACTGAACTTCATGAATGCTAAGCATTTGCTTTACCACTTTGTTCCATTCTAAGCCCTAATTTTTATGTTTTAGAAGCAAAGTCACATGACTGATTGATTTCACTAAACAAGAAAACCTCACCCCATTTCCTATCCCATCCCCATACTCAATTATAGGAGACTTCATCTATAGATCCAGACTATACTCTTCGAAGCACATCAGGGTCTTTGCTCTACATGTTCCTTTACCCCACATCTCAGGTATTCTCATTTGAGGGTGTAAAGTTAAGTTCAAAATAATCTTGTTTTTGTATATATCCTCGTACTTGTTTAGAAAGTAGGGCAGTGGGACTTCCATTTATTTACATTCAATTTTTTTTTTACATTTCTATAAAGTTTTTTTGTTTTGTTTTTTAAAATATCTTTATTTTGTTATTTTTATGTGGTGCTGAGGATTGAACCCAGTGCCTCACATGTGCAAGGCAAGCGCTCTGCCACTGAGCCACAATCCCAGCCCTGGAGCACAATTTTTCATTTCTCTGGTTGTACACGTTGTAGAGTCACACCATCCATGTAATCATACAAATTCTGTGTTTTAATGTTTATGTTTTGTATTTTAACATTAATATTAAAATAAGAGAGTTTGCCCACCCCTGCCCCCCCCCAAAAAAAAGATTCAATGATTATTTATTGAATGCTTGTCCTGGCATCTCTCACCTCTTACTTACCCTGCCTATTTTTTATCATAGTACTCATAATTATCTGACATGTTACATTTCATCATTCTCTCTCTCTCTTTTTTTTTTTTGCTTAGCTGCCTCTCTCCATTAGGATCTGAGCTTTATGTTGTCAGGGATATTATTATTATTATTATTTTTTCCAGTGCTGGGGACTGAACCCAGGGCCTTGCACATGCTAGACAAGTGAACTACAGCCCCTAGGCACAGATTGTTGTTTTGCTCCATGCCATGTTCCTATTATCTAGAACAGTGCTGGTACACAGAAGACATTCAATAAACATGTGCTAAGTGAACATATTCAGCATCTGATATGGAGCAGAACTATCTGCAGGAAATACAATGGTGAGCAGAACAGATATATTCCACTGAAAAAGTATGAAAGTGCCTCCACCTCCTTACCTCTCACACTCACCTCAATGAAAGACAGAATCCCTGAGAATGAGACATCCATTCCCTTTACAGTATATGGCAGCTCAACAAGCTTTTTGCCTCTATGTAGAAATGAGTAAAGGCATTAA
This sequence comes from Marmota marmota marmota, assembly GCF_001458135.2. Lineage (NCBI taxonomy): Eukaryota > Metazoa > Chordata > Mammalia > Rodentia > Sciuridae > Marmota > Marmota marmota. The sequence goes on along the minus strand of NW_026000229.1, from coordinate 46,429,260 downwards.
GCATACATTCAGATGGCTGCTCTCCCTCCCAAAGTCTTCCCAAACTTCATTACTATATATGCAGGGACAAAAGCATATATAATAATGGCCCCAACGGCCTCTTCCATCATATGTTCTCTTACCGCTTTGCCATCTGTTCAATGTTGTAGCCTGGACTAGGATCATTGGAAATCTAGAAGAAAAAACAAAGTAGATGACTACACAAACATGCTGATTATAAAATACAGAAACATATTCTTGTACATATATGGATGTACTTGTCATTCTCCATACCAAGCTAAGGAAAACCTGTCTATTTTTTTGTGTATGTGTTTATGTGTATAATAAAACATATACATATTTACATATGTGTATATATTTATTTATTTTATGGAATCATGCCTACATGTAGGTACAAACTAATGTTTGTAACAAAAAATAACATACCGATATAACATACTTATTTATTATCAAACATATAAGTGCTTATTATCCATCCATGTTAAAAAGAAAAAAAGTTAATGAAAGAGGATGAAGTCAGATGTGCAAAAAGTATAAGAAACTATTTATTTACTACTTCCTCCATTTCCATTGCTCCCCAGAAATTTGCCCATATCTTATATTATCTGCAGACTCAACAGCTTACCTTCAGCACTCGAGCAAAACGATCCAGACAATTACCAACGGCAATATCGATGGTTTCACCAAATATGCGGTAACGACGATCTGAGTAGGCAATCACCTAAGGGCGATGAGGATGTCCATGAAACCTCAAGTCTGTAAAAAGGAGTATTTGGCTTTGGGGAAGAAAGCAGCAGAGTATCAACATGGCTGTTAGTTTCCAATGAGAAATGGAAAAACAAGTATTTTCCCAAACCCTGAGTGGGTAATTTCTATATGGTTCTTCTCTGATGAGAAGCCTAAAAACCCTAAGGATTCCTACAACGGATTCTTAAACCTATAGAAGATGACTTAGTAACCTATCACTATACTTTGGGCATACACAAAAAATGTCATTACAAAAACATTTTTCCAGCTTAGAGGTTCCTAGTATATCCCTCAAAAGCAGTCTTGAGGGTATAGAGTAGGAAATGTGTTTTCCTGCTTGGAGGCAGGGAACAAGAGTCATTCTAGGTAATTCTTACCAGTGCGGTAATATTTGGAAACAAGAAATTGAAGAATTAAAAAATCTCATATGGGATTAGATACATGGCCTACCCAACATAGCAATGGCAATCCACTTATGTCCATTCTTCATATGTGGCAAACTTTTATCATAAAGGATATTTATCACCAGCTGGGCAGGGTGGCGCATGTTTGTAATCCCAGCTCAGGAGGCTGAGGCAGAAGGATATCTTCTCCTTTGTTAACCAAAGCCAGCCTCAGCTACAGCGAGATGCTAAGCAACTCAGTGAGACTCTGTCTCTGAATAAAATACAAAAAAGGGCTGGGGATGTGGCTCAGTGGTTGTGTGCCCCCGAGTTCAATATCTGGTAAAAATAAATAAATAAATAAATAAATAAATAAATAAAACCAGGTACAGGGTGCACACTTGTAATCCTAGAAACTCAGGAGGGTTAGGCAGGAGGACTGGAAGTTTGAAGCCAGCCTGGGCAACTTAATGAGATCATCTCCAAATAAAATTTTAAAAAATCAAACGGTAGGAAGGAGTGGCAGCTCAACGTGGTTGTGCATGACTGTAAACTCAGCATCTTGGGAGGCTAAGACAGGAGGATTGCAAGTTTAAAGCAAGCCTTGGCAATTTTGTAAGGTATAAGCAACCTAGTGAGACCCTGTCTCATAATAGAAAATAAAAAGGGCTGGGATATAGCTGAGTTAGAGCCCCTCTGGGTTCAATTCTCAGTACTACCAAAAAAACCCAAAACTTCAAAATAGTGAAAGTCTCCTTATCATTCTTTCCTTTTCTAAATTAGAAATTCCTTATTTTTATAATCACATATAGAAAAATCATATAATGTTCTAATTATCTTGCCCAATTCTAAATCAAAACTGTTTTGACTCTTCTACAATACCTAGGTTCAGATAAGCCCAGCTTTGTTTTTACAGTTCCTACAACTCAGGTACAGTAGGAAACTTTTAGGTCGACTGCCTCAGAAATTATTAAAATATAATAGGTACCATAAATACCTGCGTATTTCCTCCACTGACATACAACACAGTTGGGCTGGTGGCTCCAGTGATGAGACGGCCCATTTCAATGTGGCCTATACAGTGGTTCACACCTAGCAATGGTTTATTCCATAGTTGGGCCATAGTACGGGCCACAATGGCTACAGAAACCAATGGGGCACCCATGCCAGGACCTAGAGGCATAGAAATGGGAGTTAGAATCATAGAGATTAGAAAGAGCGGGTGAAAACAGTAGACATGAGAGTACATGAGGAAGAATGATGGTGGCATAGGCAAGGGGTAGGCTGTTTTAACTATAAAGGATCCAGGTATTCTTCTCCTTTGTTACCCTTCTCCCAGTCATACCTTTGGTGTAAGCAATGCAGTCGATATCCTGGTAGGTTACTCTAGCTTCTGTTAGGGCCTCCTGCAGAATGTCTAGGATAACAGCCCGGTGATGCCTGGCAGTATCACCTGGAAGGAACCCTAAGAAATGGACACAGATGAAAGATCATAGTTTTCCCGTAGAAGATAAGTAGAAGTAAAAAACAAAACTGGAGGTTTTAGTAATGAAGGAAGAATTGTTTCATTCTACCAAATTTTTATAGTCTTTTTCCAACTTCTATACAATCTGTTCCTCTTTCAGAACTGCCCTTCTTTATATCCAATTTCTATTCAGCTTTTGGAATTCAATTAAAGTGATACCCATACTTTCTGGTGACCTTTTCTGTGACTCTAAAGAACCCTACATAAAATTACATTGCTGTAGATGACGCAGAAGAAATATAGCACTATAATTATCTATAGTTTCCCCAGTTTAACCATAAGTATCTCAGAGCATTAGCCATTTTATTTATATTTCCAGTATCCAAGTACTTAGAAGAGTTAATGGCAAACATAAATACATATTTCTAAGTAATAACCTGTCACAATAGCACTTGTTTCTAGAGTTTTCAGGTACATGCAGGTCAACTGTCCTATCTATTTGTGCAGCTATTATAAGAGAGGCTAGGCAAGATGCAATATCTTATAAGTAATATTAATTACAAATTATAATGTGTCTGGTAGTTTCATGTAGTCCTCAAGGCCCTGAGATACAGGTGTTAATTTTCCCACTTTAAGAGCAGAATACTGAATATGAATCTTATACTTATCCAGTTCTGACACCTAAACTAATAAGACTTTCTGCTCTCCTCTCCCCCCTTATTCTAGAAAATTCTGACACATCTGCTGTAGGATCTGTTCACATTACAAGTCCGACTCTACCCCAGGCTCATAACTCCTATTTTTGAATGTTCAGCACATAAAAGACGCTGAATAAAATCTGAACGAACCCAGAAGATACAGACTCAAATGTCTAGGACTCTTCTAGTCACCAGCCTTGTAACATTTGGCCACATAATAATCCCAACCAGACTCTTAGCTAATGCTGTACAGGTTGACAACGTACACCCACTTCACTAGTGTTTAGGAAGATAGCAGGTGATGCTGTGCAGAGAAGCCAGACGCAACTAGAAGTACCCTAATGACTCACCCGTGCCTGGAGGTGTAACATAAGTTCGTCGCGGGTTCGCCAGCACGTTACCATCACGCACCACTCCCACACCAATCTTGTTGGCACTGCCTTCAAAACCCAGCACCGTCGGCATGGTAGAGCCAGAGAAAAAACGCCGGCAGGCTACTAGAAACGGTGGAGCTACGGAGGCCCTCACGCTTCGGTGCTGGGCAGTAGATTCCGCAGCACCGAGGATGAAGTGGCAGCCACAAGTAGAAAGCAAACGGCAAGCGGCCAAGCACAGAACTACGTCTAAGGGTGGCGCGACCACGCCGACCGCGCCGCAGCTGTTAAAGCCCCTTCAGGACCTGTCTTCTTAAATGCCAGGGGCGCGGGACGGGTCTCTCCGCCTAACATCCGTATCCGGTCCCCAACCTCTCTTCTGCGGTTCAGCCCAGCCCTCCCCATTGATTTCTTCCCTCTTTGCATATCGTTAGGATCTTCGGTCTAGGTGGCAGGATGAGTCATAAATCTGGCAAAAAGATAAACAGCGCTAAAATGGAGCCGTGGGGCCTTCAGTCCCCTGAAAAGAGCCAGAGAAGGGCGGGCACTTCTCTGTCACGTGGTTCCAAACAGACCAATCGCCCGCATGCGTGGTTCACGTAACCACATCAGTCACCCACGTGGGCGCAAAGCGTGCTCCATTCTTTGTGTTCGGGTAAGGAGGTGCCACGCTCCGACCCAAGCAGGTCAGATTCAGGGTTGCTGTCCTACTAAATGACGGGCCAGCTCATTAAGGACTCATAATTAAGATCCTTACTTGGCCAGAGGGCAGGTTTTGCGAGGAGGTTACGACTCATTTTTAAATTATCTAATGTGGGTGAGGGGCTGAAGGACCTGTGATGCACTAAGGCGGGGAAAGAGTTTAGAGATAAGATAGTTTGAAAGGCGGGACCTGGTGTGTGGACGCCGTAGGGAGGAGTCTTCATCCTAGTCTTACTTGATTCCACAATTTTTTTGCGAATGTAGGCAACACGGTAAAAATACTGTTTCGGTGGGCGACGTGGTACTGGTTCCGAAGGGCGTTCGTTACAGGGATGCCAAAGCGTGGGAAAAAGGGAGCGGCGGCAGAAGATGGGGAAGAGCCCAAAACTGGTAAGAAAAAGAAATAAAATAAACCCCTCTCCCTCCAAGCTGCAGTACAGTGTTTATGGTTTCCTCGATGAACCATAAATGGGAAACTGAATCATATTTTTACAGGAATTGGCAGAGAAGTCAAGACAACTATAGATTCTCTGTGGTCTATAGTAAACTATTGAGGTTGCAAATTGCCAATTTTATCATTATCTGTTATTCATTCTGTAGAGCCAGAGTCCAAGAAGAGTAAGGTAGGAGCAAAAAAAAAAGAAAAAGAGACAGCAGGAGAGGGCCCAGTCCTGTATGAAGACCCTCCAGATAAGAAAACCTCACCCAGTGGCAAATCTGCCACACTCAAGATCTGCTCTTGGAATGTTGATGGGCTTCGAGCCTGGATTAAGAAGAAAGGTTTAGAT
>NW_026000229.1:46395824-46423698 GCF_001458135.2 Marmota marmota marmota | reverse complement strand
TGGGTAAAGGAAGAAGCCCCAGATATCCTGTGCCTCCAAGAGACCAAATGTTCAGAGAACAAACTACCACCTGAACTTCAAGAGCTGCCTGGATTATCCCATCAGTACTGGGCAGCTCCTTCGGACAAGGAAGGATACAGTGGTGTGGGTCTACTTTCCCGCCAGTGCCCCATCAAAGTCTCTTATGGCATCGGTGAGACCCTATTGATTTCTAATGCCTATGATGCTTCAACCAATTGTTAGTACTTCTTTCTTTCCCCAGTGTCTTATTACCTTCTCTTATAGACTTTTCATGCTGATTGTTTTCGTTTTTATAGGTGAGGAGGAACATGATCAGGAAGGCCGGGTAATTGTGGCTGAATTTGACAAGTTTGTGCTAGTAACAGCCTACGTACCTAATGCTGGCCGGGGTCTGGTAAGGCTGGAGTACCGCCAGCGCTGGGATGAAGCCTTTCGCCAGTTCCTGAAGGGCTTGGCTTCCCGCAAGCCCCTTGTGCTATGTGGGGACCTCAATGTGGCTCATGAAGAAATTGACCTTCGTAACCCCAAAGGAAACAAAAAAAATGCTGGTTTCACTCCACAGGAGCGCCAAGGCTTTGGAGAATTGCTGCAGGCTGTGCCACTGGCTGACAGTTTCCGGCACTTGTACCCCAACACTGAATATGCCTATACCTTTTGGACTTACATGATGAATGCTCGGTCCAAGAACGTTGGTTGGCGCCTTGATTACTTTTTGTTGTCCCACTCTCTTTTACCTGCATTGTGTGACAGCAAGATTCGCTCCAAGGCCCTTGGCAGTGATCACTGTCCCATCACCCTATACCTAGCACTGTGATACCCTCTCAGAATCATTTTGAGTCTTGGAAATAGCTTCCCCCACCCTCAACGTTCCTTCTTTAGTAGCTTGCTAGAGAAATCTGCATTTTATTTCTCTTCTGTAAGAATGAATCCTTAAATGAAGCTATTGTTACTAAGGGTTTCTTTTCAGCCCAAGTTTTTTGTTGTGTGCACACATGCCCCAATTTTTTTTTTTTAAGGCTTATCTGTAAAAATAAAAGGTCATAGTTTTGTCCTTGCTGCGTTTTGTGGTTTACCCTTTGTGGGGCTGTAGAATCCCTTCCTCATCTTTTCATACATACGAGTTAACAAAGGTTAGAGTCATGACCTTATTTATTTACAAGCACAGGATGAGTCCCTAACCTCCCCCAAGACAGCAACCCTACCCAGCCCAGTTAAACACTGCAACTGGGGAGGCAAGGAAGGTTGGAAGGAGGAATTTAGGGAAATAACAGGACTGGGGGAACATACCCCACATTAAATAGTTATATACACATCAGTTCCTGTGGTTCTGTACAGAGCAGCGGCTGACCCCACCCCCACAGGACACGGAATGTGGGGAGAGGAGACTTGAGGGTACTGAGGCCAGAGCCAGCCCTGGTGAAGTGCAATAGCAGCAGCAAAGTCCTAATGGTGCACAAGAGGGAGGGGAACCCCCCAGGGCTACCCACCCCCACCCTGCCCTGGAATGTATAAGGGACAGGAATGGCTCTCAGGGAGCGTATAGGAAGGACAAGGCTAGATCCATCTTCAGGACCCAGGATTAGGGGCAATATTTTGCCTACTTCACCCTATACACAGCAACCCTTGGAGGAAAGCAGATGGCCAGCAGTGGTCTTATCCACCCCTCCAAACCTAAGTGAGGGCCTGGGTCCTTCCTACCTCTCCCCAGGGAAAAGGAAGGCAGCTGCTTGGCTTCCTTACTTGAAGCCCAGGGAACCTTTTACCCCAGCTCCCTTTGTAGTGTCACTGTCCCCACCAGGGAGGGGCCAGACACAGTCTGTGGATCATCGAGGGGCTCAGGAGAAGTTCTGGACAGGGTGGCTGACCTTCATACAGGCCCAATACAGGGCCCGGCCCAAACACAGCACAGCCAACAGGATGACAAAAGCCCAGGCTGCATAGATACCTCCATATCTCCGTGCGTGCTTCCATGTACCAAACTGATGAAGAGGAGGAAAAAGAAAGATGAGGTTGCTGTTAAGGCCCTGCCACTTCCTAAAAGCCCTGGGAACAGTAAGAATTCAAGCTTTATGTGTAACTACCTTTAGGGACCTTCCTCCCCATACCCGCAAAAGGCTAGGTTGTTCAGCTCCCATCCCCTAGGCAGGAAAATACTCATAATCATCCCAGCCATCTGTTAGTACTTCTTGTGTATAACAATGAAGATAGGCTTCCTAATAGTAACTCAAAACTCCCTCTCCATTGTCCTAACTCCTACACAGAAGACAGCTACTTTTCACTTAAGACTTATCAGTTACCTTCAACTTTGGCTCACTTATACCTTAAAACAACCTCCCTTGCCCCCAGTTTCTTTCATCTTTTTCTAGGGTACCAATTTCCCAAAGCTTAGCCCATGATGAGACTGAAGAATGAAAAGGATTGGGTCAAGGTTACTCACAGCAAGGCCAGTGGCAGTGACTGCCAAGAGCAAGCCAAGCAAAAAGCAGCAGATACATCTTTTTCTCGGATATCTGCGCCCAATAGAAGACCTGCAGGGAGGCAAACGAATAGATACAATAGCCTTGTTGTTTTAACTCTATACATCACCCAATTACAAGCTCGATCACTAATCACTTACACTTTCCTGCAGTGAGGACAACGTGCCAAGGTTCGATCAGTGAACTCTGTCCACTATGGAGAAAGAAAAATTAATTATAGAAAGAACCTTGAGGCAGAAGAAGGCTGGGAAATGGTGTCCCCACAGGACATACCTTTTCAGGATTCATAGTCATTACTCAAGCTTTTCCCCCCAGGCCTTCCCAATATCATTCCTTACCAGAAATGTATTCTTGCAATGTCCACAGATGACTCTGACACCCATTGGCTGTGGATCTGGACTTGAAGGTCCTGGATGAACAGGCCCCAAGTTGATGATTCTTTTGCTTTATGGGAGAAAAAAAGACTGTGATTAAAGATTTCAATCCTAAGAATCCCCACACTGTTCCTCCTTTGCATTTCCCAGTCTCTATCAAGTTCTACTTCTCTGTACAAATCCTTCAACCCTTCCCCAGAGAATCCTGAGGAATAGCACTACTTAAACTTTAGGTCTCTAATGCCCTTTTTTTTAAAAAAAATATTTATTTATTTTTTTAGTTTTTCGGCGGACACAACATCTTTGTTTGTATGTGGTGCTGAGGATCGAATCCGGGCCGCACGCATGCCAGGCGAGCGTGCTACCGCTTGAGCCACATCCCCAGCCCCTCTAATGCCCTTTTAACCTCAAAAAAATTCACCCAGCCCCCAACACTCCATTCTCCTAAAGAACACCATTTCTTTTTTTTTTAGTTGCAGATGGACACAATACCTTTTTTCCCCCCTATTTATTTATTTTATGTGGTGCTGAGGATCGAACCCAATGCCACACATGTGCTAGGCAAGCACTCGACCACTGAGCTACAACTCCAGCTGCCAAGAACACCACTTCATCTCAAATCTTTTTATTGAAAAAAGAGGAAGCTGGCTATAATATTCCTTTGGCACAATGCTCTATAGCCTTTTCTCCTTCTAAACAAACATGAAGCTCTCTCACTTCTCTGTTCTTATAAACATTCATCCTTTTTTGGCTTTCCAATGTTCCCTATTTATGCCCTTTCCTTCATTGTGCCTCTTACCAGTAGGGACGTGGGCAGGCAATCCGCTGGGAAGTCACTTTGCAGATAAGGAGACAGTTACAGGGGCATCGAACATATTTTTTCCCTGGGGGTGCATTCTTGATAGGCTAGAGAATAATGGGAACATCAGCAAGCAACCCAATCCCTTCCATTTCTCTCCAGAAACACTTTTTGATAAGAGAACAGACTAATAAGGTTCTACCTAGGAAGGAGACACACATATCATGACATTTGCAAATATGAACTACATTTAAGTATTCAGGATAGGTATGAGGATGAAGTACAGTGAACATTAGGTTCAGTGAGTGGCTTCTGGGGAAATTGCTAAGAGATACTCGCGGAACCGAAACTAGGTTTTATGAAGATCCCTTGGCCAAAAAAACTGACAGAGATCAGAAAAAGGATCCAGAAAGCAGGGCCCATTTTATAGATTTGTATAACTCACAGTGGCTTCATTGCAGACACCACATTTGACTACATGCTGATGCATCTTGCCTTCCACGTTGATGAGAGACTGGCAGACTCGGCAGGTGATCATGGGGGCACTCCCACTGTCCGGGCTGGTCAGTGGTGAATAGGGGGGCGGATCCTCCCCAGGCAACACGGCTGGATGCCCCTCAGGAAACGGGGGAAATGCTGAAGAGGAACCAGATAAAAAGAGGTGCTGGGTTTGCTTGCAGACATCCCCCACTGATGCTCCACGGGGGTAGGGAACTTTTTCTGATCTTCAACTCTTGTGAACAAACTCGGAGGACTCCTCATAATCGCCGCTTCCATCGTCTTCCTCAAAACCCAATTCCGTTCCCAGACTCTGTCGAGATTGCAGAGGAAAGGAAGCCTCGCCCCGTTACAGGTGCAACAGTCCCGCACCTGGCGCTTGGGTCCCGCCTCTGCCCTTGGCCCCGCCCCTCCGAGTACCCTCGGGAGCACCTCAGACCCGCCCCGGCTTACCCTGGGGCGGGGCATGTTTACCGGCTCCATACGGAGGTGCGGAGGGGGTCAGGCCTCCCCCGGGCCCAGCACCACTTCCGCCCGGCCCCACTAAACCGTTGCCCCCGGCGCCGCCGTCAATGGGCTCGGACAGCAGTGGGGAACGCTCTCCATCTGCCGCCATGGCCGCCACCGCCGCCTCCTGCCTGGATCAGTGATCCAGCTCCCTTCGTCGCCGCCGCCGCCGCTGCTACCGGGTCCCCAGGGCGCCTGCGCGCCGCGCGCCCAGCTCACCCCGCAGCCAGTGGCCTGTCCCGCCCGGTCTGTCCCGCAGCACGTGATAGGCTATCCCCGCCCCCGCCATGCTATCATTCGTGGAGGTAAACCAATTCCCGGTCAGTGAAAGCAGCTCTCCTTTTCCACTGGGGAGAGTCGTGCGAACGTCACTATCACATGACCTGCCGGGAGCGGCTGAGTTTGCAAAAATTGCACGTGACTGGAGGTTCTGCGAGCCATTGGAAGCGTGGCCCATCGCGCTACCTCCAGACCAGGAGGTGGGGCAGGGTTGCTTCTGTTCACTGGTCACGTGTTTCAGGAAACGACCCACCCTTGGTTAGGCGCCGAGTCTGCTTCTCATTGGTGCAAAGACTTCACCAAAGACTTTTCTTCACATTATAATTAGCCTCTCATTGGCTGGTGGTTTCCTTTCCCTTGTCTTGTGATCCTTGAGGCACAACTTTATTGGCCCAAACTTAGCGCCAGAACATTTGAGGCGTGGCTTAAGCATTTTAAGAGGAGGAGCAGTAAAAGTGCCGGAAGCTTGGGTTTTTCTGAGTAGCGGGTGGAAGAGGGGTAGATACTGGAGACAAAATTAACCACTGCTCAAACAATAACAACAAAGCCTTTTAAAAAAACAAGGAAAAAGTCGGGTGCAGTGGCCGAGGACTGTAATCCCAGCTACTGCAGAAGCTAATGCAGGAGGCTCGCAAATTAAAGGTCAGCCTGGACAATTTAGCGAGACCCTGTCTCAAAATAAAAATAACTAGGGGTGTAGCTCAGTAATAAAGTGCTCACCTAGCACAGGAGAGCTCAATCTGCAGTACCTGGCCAAAAAAAGAAAGAAAGAAGAAAAAGAAAAGCGGTCAGGGTAACAATACAGTAAGAAAATAATTTTAGAATTAAAGGTCATCACGCAGGCCTTTCTTGCTGGAGTCACTTCTAGGACAAAACACGAGACTGGATTCATTCTTCAGGAAGCTGTCCTGCAGGATCTACCAACTCCTCTCCCTAATGGAATTATGAAGTGGGGAACTGGTTATGTAGTTCAGTGGTAGAGCAATTGTGTAGAATGTGCCAAGGCCCTGCGTTCGATTCCTAGCACGGGGAAAACAAAAACAAAAAAACAAAAACAGATCATCTTTTTATGAGTGCCTCTATACTGAAATAAGAGTTCATCATTTTGCTCAATTTTTTTTATTTTGTGGTGCCAGGCATTGAACCCGGGAGCACTTTACTGCTGAGCTACATCTCCAGCCCTTTTTATTTTTATTTTGAGACAGAGTCTTGAACTTATTATCCTCCTGCCTCAGTCTCCTGAATTGCTGGGATTGAACGTCCACTACCATTCCTGGCCGTTTTTCTCAGTTTTATGACCAGCAGTCCTTGGGCATGTGCATAATTGAGCAGTGGGTGGAAGAGTGGTAGATACCAGAAACAAAATTAACCACTGCTCAAACAAAGAACAACAAAAACCCTTTAAAATACCAAGGTAGTAGTAGGGTGCAGTGGCCGAGGACTGTAATCCCAGCTACTGCAGAGGCTGATGCAGGAGGATCTAAAATTAGATAGAGGCCAGCCTGGGCAATTTAGCGAGACCCTGTCTCAAAATAAAAAGAACTAGGGGTGTAGCTCAGTAATAAAGTGTTCACCTAGCACGCAGGAGCTCAATCCGCAGTACCTGGAAAAAAAACGAAAAGAAAGAAAAGAGGTAAAATTGTTGATTGTATTAACCAATCAAATACAAGGATATTTTAATCACCACATTAGGCAAGCGTGACAGTCTTTAAACTTGTCTTAACTTTGCCCTTAGCTAGGAGATTGCTAATGGAGGTTATTCTAATAAGTGTTGAAGATGACCTTGAACTTCAGACATCTGAACATACCTATATATCTACCTATTCATCCAAATTCATTCAGCTCAACTTTCTCAGTAGAGAAGTTAAGACCACTCCTTATTCGACCTATTAAGCTGCTTACTAAATGTACAGGGTTCCCCAACAGAGATTAATTTTAGTGTTTTCCCCTAAACTGAAGGAAACTTGCTTTCTTTGTATCACGGCTTTGATGTTTGGGGACTAGTGTCAAGGTGAACAAATATTTGTTCTGAGAATGATTAGGGAAGTCTTTCTTAATTATGTAAATGTAGGATGAGTAGATTATTATTTGGGGATTAATGGTGGATAATAGGGTAAATTTTTAAATTAAAGGTCATCACGCAGTCCTTTCTTGCTGGAGTCACTTCTAGGACAAAACATGAGACTGGATTCTTCAGGAAGCTGTCCTGCAGGATCTACCAACTCCTAAGTGAATCACTACCAAAGTGAATCACCAAGAGATCTTTGTTTTTTAGTTACAGAAGTTATCTCTCTCAGTTAACCAAAAACAGTAATGGGAAGGGCCATAGTTATGAAAAGAGAGTACTGAGAGGTCAAAGGAAGATATTTTAGTTCTTGGGAAATGGCTGATTGATAAAAAGGGCAATATTAGTCAGGTGGGGGACGGGGCGTTCCACGCCTGTAATCCCAGTGGCTGGGGAGGCTGAGGCAGTAGGATCTGGAGTCCAAAGTCAGCTTTAGCAAAAGTGAGGCGCTAAGCAACTCAGTGAGACCCCTGTCTCCAAATAAAATTCAAAATAGGACTGGCGATGTGGCTCAGAAGCCAAGTGCCCCTGAGTTCAATCCCTAGTACCTCCCTCAAAAAAGGGCAATATTTTTTAATTCTATTAGATGGAAGATCTCTAAGAGAATATTTAATAATAAAGGGACTGCTTTCCCAGCACTTAGAGGCTAGATACTACAAGGGCTAGACACTTCATCTAGGTTCTGCTATTTAAGTACAGTTTTTTTCATGCCACTTTGCACAGAAGCTAGCATTCTTCCACCAGTTAGGTCCTGAGTAAAAGCCACACTGTAATCCCAGTGGCCGGAAAGGCTGAGGCAGGAGGATCTGGAGTCCACTGCCCAATCCAACACACACTTAAATAAGATGCAAAATGGAGAGGGGTTGTAGCTTTGCAGGGGGGACAGGCCAGTCTGCTGCTCTTCTATTTTTGGCACACAGATTCTCAAGCATTCACTCTGGGTTTGGAGTAGGTTTCATTATTTGCACCCTAGTTGGTATACAATCCCAAAACATGGCTTTTGTGATTCCCCCATCCTCACCAAAGTTATATTTCATGTTAATTTAAATCTGGTTCTGCAACATGTAGTGGCACCTATTTGTAATCCTAACAGCTCTGAGGCTGAGGCAGGAGGATTACAAATTCAAATATAGCCTCAACAATTTAGTGAGACCCTAAGCAACTTAGTGAGACCCTGTCCCAAAATAAAAAATAAAAAGTTCTGGGGATGTGACTCAGTGGTTAAGCACCCCTGGGGTCAATCCCTGGCATTAAAAAAAAAATGTGGACAGTGAGCAGGGGGTGTAGCTCAGTGGTAGAGTGCTTGCACAGCATATGCATGGCCCTGTGTTCCATCCCCAGCGCTGGAAAAAGAAAAAAGAAGAAGAAAAGAAAGAAGAGAGCATTGGATACCATATAAAGGATATTTATTTACTTATTTTTTGTTGTTTAGGCGCTGAAGGGAAGGTAGGATGGAACAATGCTTGAATACACCATGTTTTAGATCCCTCTTAATCCTAGACTAACCTCTGCCCATACAGGTGTCGGGTAAGGGAAAGTACAGTGGCTCTCTAAGTGCTGAGTGGTTCTTTTATTAATCTCACTTGAACTCATTTACACACATGCAACCAGAAGGTGATCAGATGCAACTCAATGGCCCAAGATGGCCTCACTACATATATGGTATTTGTATGTGCATATAAAAATATGCTGGCTTCTTTATAGCAAGGTGGTCCTTCAGGTGACAGACCAATATAAAATATTATAGCTTTCTTTCTTTTTTCCTTCTCCTTTCTTCCCTCTCTTTCTTCCTTCCATTTTTTCCTTGCAGCGTTGGGAATAGCTCCTCTGTCATTGTGCATGCTACACAAGAACTCAAAGCTATACTCCCCCAGTCTCAGGGGCCATGTTATCAATCTACCACAACTGAGAAGAATCTTAGCAATCAAGTCAAATACAAATATTTGTTAAATATCTACTATTTGTGAAAGACACTCCTTGAGAAACTCAAACTCAGGATACAGAGAGATAATAATATAAATGTTGACAGTATAAAATGTCAACACTGATATCTCTTATTACATTAAAAAGAATTGATGCTAGAAACTCATCATATAGTACATGCTTCATAACAAATCAATTAAACAATGTAATTCAAATTCAAGGAATTAAGAGATCACTTCTATCTAGTCAGATTAGTCAGGGAAAACTTTAAAAATTATTATATTATTATGCAGGACTAATTTAGTTTTTAGTTCTGTCTTGAGTAGGCCAATAGGCAGAGAAATACAAAAAGCAATGATATTTATAATTTGCTCATAGTTAGCTCTTTTATATCTGTATTAATTTGATTTCAGAACCCTTTGTGAAATGAACAGGAAAGCTAAGACTTTCTTCATTTTATAGATGTGTAAACCAAGACTCTGTAATCTAGTCAGTTAAACTAAGTGACAGATTAAAATGACTAAAAGTACAAGTCTTCTGGCTTTCATTTTTTCCCATCAGTTTTTAAATTTTTTATTTGTTCTTTTTAGTTATACATGACAGTAGAATGTATTTTGACATATCATACATCGAGTATAACTTCCCATTTTTGTGGTTGTACACGATCTGGTGTTATACTGGTCATATATTCATATATAAATATAGCAATGTTATGTACCATTTTATTCTATTCTCTTTCCCACATCTATTCTTGTCTCCTTTTCTGTGAAGAAGCTTTTTAGTTTGATACCATCTTAGTTATTGATTCTTGATTTTATTTCTTGCACTTTAGGAGTCTCGTTGAGGAATTTGGTTCCTAGGCCAACATGATGAAGATTTGGGCCTACTTTTTCTTCTAGTAGGCCCTATTATGTTCTAATGCCTATGTTCTTGATCCACTTTGAGTTGATTTTTGTGCAGGGTGAGAGATAGGGGTCTAATTTCATTTTGTTACATATGGATTTCCAGTTTTCCCAGCACCATTTGTTGAAGAGGCTATCTTTTCTTCAATGTATGTTTATGGCACCATTGCCTAGTATGTGATAATTGTGTTTATGTGAGTTTGTCTCTGTGTCTTCTATTCTGTACCATTGGTCTTCACATCTCTTCTGGTGCCAATACCATGCTGTTTTTGTTACTATAGCTCTGTAGTATAATTTAACATCTGGTATTGTGATGTTTCCTGCTTCACTTTTCTCACTAAGGATAGCTTAGGCTATTGTAGACCTCTTTCTTTTCCAAATGAATTTTCCCCATCAGTTTTGAAAAGCTATTTACAAAAAGTGTTATTCAACTACTACTATATTTAAATATATCAAGCACTTCTTGACTAGATATTTCATACAAGAACTTGTCCTCTATGCATACAGCACTGTTAAAGAAAATTGCACCTGTAGCAATGGTTATAATCTGGGGTAACTTCTAATATGATCATTTTGTCCTTGAAAATTTCCCTTCTCACTTCCTTCTACTTTCAGTCCAGGGGACAAGTACAGGCATAGGTGATGTTTAATGATGGCTGAAAAATATCATATCCAAAAGTCATTTACAGAGGACAAGATTTCCTATGAATTTAAGCACAAAATGTGTAAAATGTGCTAATTTTATTAACTACTTGGTCATATATTGGCAATCTCTTTAATGTGTTGAGATTAGGTGTTACAAAATTGGGATTCATTTGTCCATAACATACATTATATACACAGCAAAACAAAATGCATAAAACATACAGAAAAATGATGTCTGAAAATGTCCACATATCAGTGCAATAACATTAGTTTTGCAATTGCTTCCCTCTCACTTCTTCCACATCACTGAAGAAGGACAGATGATACTATACTGCTCACAGAGGTGGTTTAATAATTCCATTCCTAATCGACAATATTTCATATGAATTTTAGCAAAAAAGATATTTACAAAATGTATTTTACTACCTTTATATTTAATATACATTAGGCACTTCTAAACATGTAGACAGACTGATGTTTCAAGTAAAGACTCAATTGTCCACTGTGTATACAACAGTCTTGAATAAACTGTGCACATGTCACAATAATTCTAATGTGAAAATGTCTTCAAAATATGAGCGTTCTGGCTGTTCACCAATCCAGTGGGCCACCATGCTCAAATTTTCAGAAGACAAGCTTTCCTAGGAATTTTAATACAAAACATAAAACATTTGCTTACTAATTCTATTTTTGTCATACACTGGCAACCTCTTTTAACATCTAGAAAGACTAGATGTAAATTAGGACCCATCTGTCTTTTATATACACTCTATACTGGGCAAAGAAAACAAAAGTATGAACACAAGGAACAATGGTTACTCTTGTTTCATTATAAGCACACTGGCACCGGTGCTCAGGAGAACCTCAGGGCATAATGTGCTACTCAACAGGGGGTTTGCCTATTCTGCCCACAAAACATTTCATAAGAATTTTTTTTTTTTTTTTGGTAGTGCTGGGGATTGAATCCAGGGCCCTGTACATTGGAGGCAAGCACTCTACCAACTGAGCTAAATCCCCAGCCCTCTTAACAATTTTAACAAAAAGAAATTCACAAAACGTGTTATATTTTACTATTTGTACTTTTAACATATAGCAGACACTTTAGAACATCTGTCAAGACTAGCTACTTCAAAAAATTACATAGCATTGTCAACTACATGTAAAGTAATGAGTAATGCACACACAAAACAATGGTTATACATGGCATCCTTTCCTTCCTTCTCAGTCTTCTGCTCCACGCCTGACCTGTGCACAAACGTGGATTAGTGTCGCTCCTCGTGTTGCTTTAAGAGATTGTCTAACAACTCTATTTCTTTTTCTTTTATATATATTATATGTGTGTGTGTGTGTGTATTTAACTTGTAGATTAACACAATAGCTGTATTTTATTTTTATGTGGTGCTGCGGATCGAACCCAGTGCCTCATGCATTCTAGGTAAGCACTCTACCACTGAGCCACAACCCCGGCCCCTAACAACTCTATTTCAAAGTCACTTCCAGAAGTCATTTCTTTCTGATTTTTAAAAACAGATGTATATTTATAAGACACGTTATTTTCTAACTCTAGTTTATCATCCGTGGGCAACCTTTTTACATCTAGAATGTCTGGATGTAGCAAAACTTTTCTTTTAAAAACTTAGGGTACAGCAGTTTTTTCATATCATACACACAGGCCTTCTACAAACGGTCAGTGAATCTATTTCTCTTTGGTAGGTCAAAGACCACCGCCCGATGGTTGCTGAACGATCCACTCACTGTTCCACTCACCGTGGCCCGGGCTTCCTCACCTTCTAGGGCGTTAAGGCATAGCCCCACGTCTAATGCATGGTGGAGCTCTGGGGCATCTGTTGCCTCCTGGGACCCTCGAGTGTTCTTGAGGCCTCCTCTCCTCTCACCTAGCCAGGTCCTCAGCTGTGGCTTACCCTGGACGGGACAGGACTGGGACGTGAGACCCGCCAGCCCCATGTGTCTGGGCTTCTTCACAGCCTGAGCAAGCGGCCAGTGGGCAGGGGGGCTCAGGGCATCTGCAACTCCTAGAACAGGCCGGGCTTGTTGCTCAAGAGGTGGTCTAACAACTCTATTTCTTCACGCTGTCTCTGACGGAACTCCCTTCTGGCTTTGTTTGTTTGCAGTACTGGGGATTGAACCCAGGCGTGCTGTACCCCTGAGCTATATCCCCAGCACTTTTTATTTATAGACAGGATTTTGCTAAATTAAGGCTGTCCTTGAACTTACCATCTTCTTGATTCAGCCTCCTGAGTAACTGGGAATGCAATTGTGTTCCGCCATACCCCACCTGATTTATGGTTTAATGTTTCACACTCACATAATCTGTTAGCAGATTGGAAAGGATAGAAGCTGGTTGTGATGATGCACACCTGCAGTCCCAGCTACTTACAAGTGGAGACAAGAGATTTGCTTGAGCCCAAAAGTCTGAGGTCTAGCTTGGGGAACACATGAAAACCCCGTCTCTAAGAAGAGAGTAAGAGGAGGACTTATCTTCACATACAATCACATTGGGGTGGGATTCAGTACATACATTTTTGGTAAAACACAATTTAATTCATAACCAGAAGGCATAAAGAAACTGCCAGGTGTTGTGGCACTCACCAGTAATCCCAGCGACTTGGGTGGCTGACACAGGAGAAATCCAAGTTTGAGGCCAGCCCCAGCAAGTTAGCCAGGTCCTAAACAACTTAGTGAGAACCTTTTCTTAAAATAAAAAATTAAAAAAGGACTGAGAATGTGGCTCTTTGGTTAAGTAGTCCTGTGTTCAATCCCCAGTACCCAGTACTAAAAAGAGAGAGAGAGAGAGAGAGAGAGAGAGAGAGAGAGAGAGAGAGAGAGAGAGAGAAACTAGGTTTATAAGCATTTTTTTTTCTTCAGCCTTTCAACCAAGTAGTAACTAGTTTGCATGAAGAGTGGCTGGCTTCTGTGACCCAAAGTGTCCCAATTTGATTTCTCTTTTGCCATGTATTCCACATACCCTATTTCTTTTTTCTCTGAGTTGGTAGTTTACCACCTGTGTGAAAACAACACAAATCTTTACTCCAGTTCCAGGGCAAAGAGGTTTCTGTTAATATGCAGAGTGAGCCAAAATGTGGAGGTTTGGATAGGGTGGGGGAGGGTGTGTTCTGGCTTAAGGGATTCATTTATGTTGAGTATACTGGGCTTTTGTTTTGTCTTATGGTCTAGAGAGAATGAGAGATCTCAGTTGAGGAAATTAAACAGGCTCCCCACCTAAAGAATCCTAAGAGTCTTCTTCCATAAAAATTCTTATAGCATTATAGAAGCCGAGCCTGCTCCTATAATTGTTGACGTGGGGAGTCACTTTCTAGAGACACTGCCCCATTCTCCAAGGCAATACCCAATGCCTTAGAACCTGTCCTTGCCACTTTTTCAGACTTTTTCTATTTTCTATTGTTAAGACTTCTTGATCTTGAGGGTGGAAAATGGGTATGTTACTCAATATGTGCTGGACACAGGATTCCCTCTGAAGATAAAAAGGATAAGAAGACTGAAGAAAGAATAATAAGCCCATCATAAACTATAATCACCCTGTGATTGTTTAGTTCCTTACAATAGAAGCTCTAAAAGTACTTACACTTTACCATAAGAATAAAGAATAAAACACTTATAGCTTTTTGTATGTTGATACAGGGTAGCAATGACTAAAACAGATAAAGGGAGTACTCTAC
Organism: Marmota marmota marmota; assembly: GCF_001458135.2. NCBI lineage: Eukaryota > Metazoa > Chordata > Mammalia > Rodentia > Sciuridae > Marmota > Marmota marmota. The sequence goes on along the minus strand of NW_026000229.1, from coordinate 46,409,510 downwards.
ATTAGAACTTTCTGGGGTGATAGATATGTTTATATGCTAGGGAATGTGGTAGGCACTAGCTAGATATGGCCACTGAGCAGTTGAAATGGAGTTAGTATGATTAGAAAATTAAAATTTTATTTTTATATAATCTTAATTTTATTAAATTTAAACCATTTAGTAGCTATTTAAGCTTAATAGCTTTTGTTAAGCAAAATTGCTATTCAAATAGTGTGGTATTCCATTTAGTGTTGATAGGCTTACTGTACCTCTAGTTTTATTTTTTAAATCCAATTTATGGTTAGGAGAATCTAGAAAGATCAAATAGAAAAAGACAATGAGGAATAATAAGCATAGCCAACATTTACTGTTTTTGTTTTTTTTTCCTTCGGCCTTTCAACCAAGTAGTAACTAGCTTGCATGGAGGGCATGGAGAGTGGGTTGAAAGACACGTGTCTGGCTTCTGTGACCCAAAGTGTCCCAATTTAATTTCTCTTTTTGCATGTATTCCACATATCCTATTTCTTTTTTTTCTCTCTCATCATAATGCCAGGCACTTATCTAAACATTTAAAAGTTATTTTATGTGGTCCTTGCAGAAATAGTAAGTACTATTGTTGTAAGTACTATTATTATTGCTATTTTACAGATGAGAAAACTGAGGCATAGTAGACTTTTACTTGCCTCATCTACACCACATGGATTCGAGAATGAGGTGGCAATGGAGTCACTGGGGCCATGGTTTCCAAACTCTGTACCAAGGTGCAAACTTGTAGCGGCACTATAGGGTATCTTTGTTTATTTTGTCAAGACCAGGATCTTGCTATGTTGTCTGGGCTGGTATCAAACTCCTGGGCTCAAGTGATCTTCCCACCTCAGCCTCTGGTCTGGAGTAGTTGTAACTATAGACCTACACACCACACCTACATACATGCATATGTGTGTAGGTCTGTATGTGAGAGAGAGAAAGAGAAAGCGGGTGGGGTGGGGAGGCAAGGTCTTGTAAATTATACAGGCTGTCCTTGAATTTACAATCCAGTTGCTGGGATTATAGGAGTGTACCACTGCGCCAAGCTATTTGGTAGTTCTTGCACACTGAATAATTATCTTGAGGTCATTCATAGTTCGAACATTAGATTGTGCTACATTGCTTTTTGTGACAAAATACATTAGTTTTAGGAGATCTTTCTGATAAAAAAATTTGAGAAGTTGTACAGTACCCAGCAGGTGCACATATCCTATTAGTAACTATTTATGGTTATTTTAGAAAAAAAAAGAAAATATATATTTTCTTTCAAGTTGTATGTACTGTTTTTCAAATGGCTACCAAATTGTTATGAATCAACTACTCAAAACCAAACCTAGAGGGAGAAAAAAGGCAAAGAAAGATATTAGGTGTTTCTTTTGATCTAGAGGTGCTATGAAAAAGTTGTTGAGATAATAAAGTGTGCTATGAACTGAGAAATTGGAAACTTTGGACTTAATTGTTGAAAACAGATCAAAATAGTCATAAAGTAGAGTATGGACATTTGGTTTGAGATGGCTTAATGGGTAATAATAGATATGTTGGGAAAAGTATAAACGGCAGCCGCACCCCAGAGAAAAACCCCAACATGGCACCTGCCGCAGTCTGGCTGGGCACAAAATCACGAGCCACCACACAGCTTGTAGATTCAAACAGCAACTCTTTATTCCCGAACTCACACCAGCCGTATACAGACACGTTCTGGGGAAATCCACGTTCTCTGCCAAATTCACGTTCTCTGCCCAAATCCACCTTCACTGGGCTTCTGTCTCCCAAAATATACTGTCTGAATCCCGTGAGAACTCAAGGGGAACTTAGGCAGCAGGATACGCCCTATTCCCAGCAGGAATAATCTTAAACCTTAAACCTGGAACCTAAACTGGGAACGCCCTAAACCCGATTATGTTAAACCAGGAACACCCTAATCCGCCCTGGTCCTTGAGCAAGGTCAACTACATTCAATGTCACTGCAAAATGTCAGGAACATGGGGTACGCTGGCAAGGAAATTGTCATACCTACTTGGCTAATGGCTCCCAGCAGGCACCTAAGGACCTCTTCTTCCTACCTTCCTCTTTTCTGCAGTGGCGTGAAAAGTTCCCGCCCGTGTGAACTCTCCCGCCGGCGCCAATTTCAAATCTCGCTGGGAACCTTAGCCCCAATAAGAACTAATTCCTGGGCTCCGGAACTGATATCTGGAAGAACTTGCCAATAAACGGGTGGCCTGCCATTTATCTAAGCCCTACCATCTCCCCCTTAGTTCTATATAAGCACACAGCCTTTTGCAATAAAATTGGAATTCTCCCGGCGAAGTGTCTTTGCGTGGGGAATTCTTTCAAGATATTTAATAGGTAGTTCATGTATATGGCCATCCAGTGTTTATGTTCACGGTACAACAAATCCATAAATGTACAAAATACCCAAATCTGTACCTTTCCGTGGTTAAAAACCTCTGAGGAAAACAGAGAAGTAAAGAAGGTTTAACAAGTTCAGGGACAGGACAGGACTCCAGACAGGATTTAAGCAATCCAAAGCCTGAAGATGTGATCTAAGGCCTGCTAGGCCTCATAGGGCAAACTCTTCTCAGGGTCATGGGTTAATCCAGGATTAAAAAAAAAAAAAAATAGGGTCCAAGGTGTTTGGTTGCTGAACCTGAATCAGAGTAAAGTGTAGAAGTAGAGATGTAGCCCAGAGAGTATGCATCTACTGTGTGTGAGACTCTGGGTTCCATCTCCAGCATGGTGAAAGAAAGGAAAACAATAACAACAACAAACAAACAGAGTAAAGTGTGTTAAAGTCTGAAGATTATGTCACTCTGACCAAGATATTGTTGGTAAACTATCTTTGCATACCACATAAAGGTACATTTTTTTTTTCTTTTGCAGTTCTGGGATCAAACCCAGGGCCTCAGAAATGCTAGGCAAGTATTCTACCATAGTGCTACATACTCAGCCCTTTTTTGTTTTATTGTGGGGCAGGGTCTCACTAAGTTGCTCAGGCTGGTCTCAAAATTGTGATCTTCCTGCTTCTTTCTCCTGAGTAGCTGGGATTACAGTTGTGCATCAATGTTTCTGGTAATAACATTATCTCTGTAGTAAGACATAAATCAAACTGTCCCTCACAGAAAATTGGAGAAACACTACAGAAAGTTGAACTTGTTCTTCAGTTTTCCTTTTGTAGATATATATGGCAGATCATATTTTTGTGACTTTTTTAATTTTGATTTTTTGTGATAACTGGGTTCAATCACTGAGTTACATCCCCACCAACACCCCCTGCTTTTTTTTTTTTTTTTTTAACTCATTTTTACTTTGAGACATAGTTTCCCCAAATTGTCCAAGCTGACTTTAAACTTTTGATCCTTCTACTTCAGTCTCTGGAGTAACTGAGATTACAGGTGTATTCAGGGCATTAGGCTTTGTGATTTTAATACACTTAATTTCTGGGTTATGGTGTTGCACACCTATAATCCCAATGGTTTGGGAGACTGAGGAAGAAGGATTGAAAGTTTGAAGCAGTCTCAGTAATATAGAGAGGCCCTAAGCAATTTAGTGAAACCCTGTCTCAAAAAAAAAAAAAAAAAAAAAGGTGGTGATGATGGTGGTGGCTCTAAGGATGTAGTTCAGTGATTAAGCCCCACTGGGTTTAATCCCCAGTACAAAAAAATAAAAATAAATACACTTCCTTTAGGCAAGAGTTCATTAAAATTAATTGATTAGTTTTGAATTTCCTTAGACATAATTATGTTCTAATCATATTGTTAGACCAGGACGCAAGAAAAGACCACTGACTCCAATTAAAATCAAATTAAAGCAAGCTTATTATTTCGACCGACTGGGCTGCCTCTCCCTCCCAAAACCGTGGGAACAAGACAGCAACCCCAGCTTTCTTGCAGCGCAGCTTTATAGCCCAGAAAGTTACACAAAGGGGGGTTACAGATAACAGAACTCTGACGAGCATAACACTGATGGTAGGTCACATTTTTTGCTGGCCCCAACATCAGAATTTATGAGGGTCATTAGAGCCTCATAGAAGGTCGTTATCTGGCCAGGGAAGGCCAAGATTTGTGAGGCGGCACTAAAGTTTCAGAGAGGGCTGCTATCTGGTCAGAGAGCCAGGCATGGGTGAGTTCAAGGCATTCCAAGCAGGTTCAGAATTTGCAGTAATTTATAGTAAAGCCAAAATTATCTTTTCATGGCTTTGTGGCAAGATGGCTCCCAATTTTAAGAAAAGATCAGGTTGGGTCTATCAGTATCTTCTATGTAAATTGGATTAGATTTGGGGAATTTAAAAAACTGTTCAGCAATCAAATATTGATAGATATTTCCTTGGACTGATTTTTTACTTATGACTGGTCTCCATTATTTTAAATAATGCTTTCAATATTCCACTGAGACACAGTATGATTTGAAAGAAAGTATTGCTTTTGTAATGAGACAAATCATGCTGCTGTTATCATTGCTAAAATTACTAGATAGTAATAAAAATTACTAGGATAGTAACAATAGCACTAATAATGCAATAACAATAATTGCCAGGTACAGTGGTGCATGCCTGTAATTCCAGTGACTCAGGAGGGTCATAAGTTGGGGCCCAGTTTAGACAACAAAGTGAGATTGTGTTTCAAAATTTAGAATTTTATAAAAGGACTGAGCAGGGCCTGGGCTGGCGGCTCAGTGGTAGAGTGCTCGCCTAGCATGCATGAGGCACCACATAAAAACAAACTAAAAAAAAAAACAAAAAAAAACAAAAAAAAACTAATGTATCCACCTAAAACTAAAGATACATAAATAAATAAATATTTTAAAAAAAAAGGACTGAGCAGGGCATGGTGATGCACACCTATAATCCCAGCAGTGGGAGGCTAAGGCAGGAGGACTGAAAGTACAAAGCCAGGGCTGGGGTTGTGGCTCAGTGGTACATCACTCACCTAGCATGTGTGAGGCCCTGGGTTTGATCCTCAGCACCACATAAAAATAAATAAATAAAATAAAGGTATTGTGTCCAACTACAACTAAAAAAAAAAAAAAAATAAATAAGAAAGTTCAAAGCCCTTGAAAATTCAAAGAAAGTTATCGAGGCCCTAAGCAATTTAGCAAGATCCCTCACCCAGGGTTCAATCCCTGGTATCATAAATAAATAAATAAATAAATAAATAAAAAGTAAAAAAAAAAAAAAAGAATTGAGGATGTATCTCAATGGTAACAGACCTCTGGGTTCAATATCTAGTACCCAAATAATAATAATTAATATTACTATTGTAATTAATTACCACTAGTAATTAATATAATAATTATGATGATGATAGAATAAACCACTTATTTGGCATTGGGCCCAGTTATTTACATATACTGGTTTTTCTTTACAGATATTATTTTCACTCTTGTGTTCACAGCACTGGGACTGTTCTGGTGCATGGTTGATGTTCAATAAATACTTGCATAATGAATGAGAAAAACAGGATTAGAAAACAGTGACTTGAGCAATGGTGGTGGGTAAAATGGCAAACAAGAAAGATTATAGATAGGAGAGAGAAAAAGTAGAGGATTTCAATAGCTAAGCAAGGGCTGTTGAGATATAATTTGATGTGAGGTTTGTTAAACTTGTAAGAGTGGGAGAAGAAATAGCTTAATTCTTACAAAGATGTTCTACTGTGCTGTTCTTTTGCAGGAATTTTCATCGCGGGATGATTCCTTGTCTTGTTATGCTAATTGCCTGGATCCAATAACATGAACCCAACCACACTTTGGCCATCCATCCTGTCTGGGTCTAGGATCCTAGAATTCTTGCCATAGAAGTTTTTCTTCTTCGAATCTACGCCTGGATGTGTTTCTGCAACCTCTGCAAGTCAGCATTGTTATACCCGGCTTCCCTTGTCCAGGGGACAAGGCTCCCTTCATTTTTATTCTGCGGTTTCACAATCTAAGGTTTAAAATTTTTCTCTTTTTAAATCTCTCACGGCTTGCTATACACACAGTACGGAATGAAGATAGGCAGTTCAGGAGCTCTCCACCCTTCTTCTACCCCTCCTCCACGTAGGCCTGTTTTGCTGAAAACCCTAACCCTGAGAACGGAAATGGGTTCAGGGAGGAAAGGCTGGATGCCTCTAAAGAGGAGAGGGACCAGCTCTGGAAAGAACTCTGATTAGATTTACAGCCCAGCCTGGGGCGATTGAATCAGGGTGTGTCACCATGGAGACGGGGCTGGCCGGCATGCTCAGCTGCCATTGGCTGTGGACTCCCGGGCTTGGGGATATAAGCCTGAGCCCGGAGAACAGTGCCCAACTGTGCGGACCAGACTCGGCTACCGCAACGGCCACGCAGCTCAACCGAGCAGAGCCAGCGAAGACCGGCAGGATCTTTGGCAGGGAGTCGGCAGCTCCATGGAGAACGAGTGAGGCCCGGGGACCCGGGAGGCCCTGGGGAGGGGAAATGGCTGTCACTCAGACCTGGGAACTTGGCACCCGGGGCCCAGAGGTGGCCGGGGGAGGGAGCGAGTGCCCTGATGATGCAGAGAGGCCTGGCACGAAGCCTCGTGTCTGGGTCAAGGCAACAGAACAGTGGGGCAGCCAGAGCCGGCGCGCGCGGGAATCGAGCTGGGTAGCGCCGCCAGAACAGGAAGGGGACAAGTTTGTGTAGTGTGGCCACTCTAAGGGACTGTTGTACGTCCGTGTGTGTGTGTGTGTGTGTGTGTGTGTGCGCGCGCGCGCGCGCGCACTAAGGGTGCAAGTGGAGAGGGAAGTATACCCCCAACTCCATACCAGGGAGGAGGTCTCCCACCCCGTATGCTCTTAACAAATCCCCATTCTAGTGTCTGGGTAAAGCGCCAGGTACTTTCAGAGGACGAATTCTTAGTTTCTGCTTTAGAGGAAAGAATGCTCACTTCCCTAGACGGCTCCTCCTTTCCCTCCAAATTGGAGGTCCTCCAAATTGGAGGTTGTGAATGGAGTGTCGAAGGAAATATTTATTCACTGAGTTGAGCAACAGACAAGTAACCACTCCTTCCCACACTTTTGAAAAACCCTGCTCTCTTTTGGTCGTGAAATTCCCAGTCCAAGTAATCAACATAACATTAGGGATCACAGTGGCTTTGGATAATTAGGAATTCAAGGTATTCTTGGGGGACAGATCATGAATGAGGAAGTCCTATGAGCTGTAAATGAGACATACCAAGTGGCCATGCTTAACAGTTCCTTTTTTGCACCTATGGGGGGATGCTAGTTGACTAATTTCTTGCCGACTTTTTTGCTTCTTTGCATCACCTTGTAGCTCTATTGCTTCCACCCAGCTCTTACCCAGTCATTTCCCTGAGAATAGTCTGGTTTATTGTCACATCTGGTTTCCTAGGCTCTGATGGATTGATAGATCTGTTTTTGAGGTGGGGTCCTACTATATTGTCCAGGTTGGTCCCATACTTCTGGACTCGAACAGTCCTCCCAGCTCAGCTACCTGAGTATCTGAGACTACAAGTGGACACTGAGGCACCCAGTTCCTAGGCTCTGCTTTTAAAGAGAAAATTTTCCTCTGGAGGCTTGCTTCGTTGTGTTCAACATTGTTCCACCTCTGAGAACAATCTTTGATCTTTTAAGATGGGTGTGATAGATTGGACATGAAACTGAGAAATTCTGGATTGATTTTTGTTGGAGGCATAGGGATTCTGGGTAAGTGTATATGCCCTTTGGTCCCTGAAGGGTAATGTGAAGGGAAGATGGGAGTAGGCAGGGAAGAGGAGGAGGGGCGGGAGAAAGAAAGAAAGGAGAGGCTGGAGGAAAGAAAGAATCACAGACAGAAGAAAAGCAAAAGTAAGTTTCAAACACTGAGTGTAACAGAGCCACATCCCCAGCCCTTTTTATTTTTTATTTTGAAACAGTTTCTCACTAAATTGTCTAGGCTGAACTTGCTATCTTCCTGCCACAGCCTCCTAGTTGCCGGGATTACAGGCATGTGCCACTACGCCTGGCTTGGAATCTGTATTTTTAACAAGCTTCTGAGAATTATGGTCAGTCCTATAGCCTTTGTTGGTGTTGAGGATTGAGTCGGCTTTTTTGCAATAGTTTAGTGTCCGATCTTAGGTACCTTTGCAATTACCATATGACAAGGGTCTGTGCAGGCCTAGGAATCCCAGAAATGATGATCCAGGGAATGGTGCATAGAAGTGCTCCCAAACAAACAAACAAACAAAAACAACGAAAGCTGAGAGTGTGGCAGCTCAGTGTGGAGTGTTTAACTAGTATTCACGAGGCTGTGGTATGGTCCCCAGCGCTGCAAAAGAGAGAGAGAGAAAGAAAAAAAATAGTGTTAAGTATTTTGGCTGAGGAAGAAGCTAGAGGGTGAGGATCCAAAAGGAAATTTGACTTATTTCTGTCTTCAAGGTCATTAGTCTTAATTACATTTTGAGTGTCCCCAAGGAATAGATAGGGTACTAAGGAAGATTGTATTAGATCTGTTACTGCCCTCAGGAAGGGCTCAATTCCATTTTGAGTGCTCTCCTTAGCCTTACATACCTTGATTTGATTATTCCATTGCACTTCTCTGCACCCTGTGGTTCTCCTCTCTAAATCTTTGTCACAAGGAAGAGCTATTAAACCTGCCTGTGCTGGGGATATATCCCAGGGCTGGCATGCTTGCCTGGCATGTGAGAAGCCCTGGGTCTTGTCCCTCAGGATTGAAAAGAAAAAAAAAAAAAAGAAGCAGCAGCAGCAAACAAACTTGGTGGTGTTAACAGCATTGCAGTTGTGGCTGTTAGTGGACACAGGTTCACTAACTTTTGCCAGGCACTACAATGGAAAGAGTCACACTAGACTTCAGTGGGCCTGATTCAAAAGAGGGGTGGTGAGTGATCAGTAAACATAGTATGGCTTCTTCTTGGCCAGCTTCTCTGTCCCTGTTGCCCTGGTATACCTGCCAACCTTTTTTTTTGTACTGATGGTCATTTGTCTATGATGCCTTTGGAATGGGAGAATTGACTTTATTTTCCTTTTGTTCCCTAGATTCACATATGAAGATTATCAGAAGACCGCAGAATGGCTTCTCTCTCGTACCAAGCACCGACCTCAAGTGGCAGTGATCTGTGGTTCTGGCTTAGGGGGCCTGACCAATAAATTAACTGAGGCCCAGTTCTTTGACTATAGTGAGATACCCAACTTTCCCCAAAGCACAGGTACTGGCAAGGGGAAGTGGGGGATAGGACTGAGGTATTCTGATGGGAGTCTGTGGAACTCAGCCAGGGAGACCAATGTGTCTATTCCTGGACCTAGCATTTGACCTCAAAAAAATGTTATAAGAGAGGAAAAAAAGACTACCTTGAATCAGAATGACTTGAGAAGAGAATTCCCCTCATAGAAATCCCATAATAGACAGGGCATGTGTGTGTCACTGTGAGTATGATGATGTCTTTCTGTGCTTTACTGACTCAGCTCCTTACAATAACTCTACAATACATCCCCACATGTGCTTCCTCCCATATACTATCATTACCACTTATATAGGCCCCTCCAGCCTGCAGCAAAACGGAAACAATGCCTGTAGCCTCCCAGGACAAGGTCAGGCTTCTGTCCAGTGTCTTCCTGCCATTTTCCCCAACTCTAGCTCCAGGCCTAGGATAAGAGATGTGGACTATGTTCTTACAGACACTAGATTAATACATGATTGCACAAGGTCTGATTCACACTGACCCTTTGGAAGGGGATGGAGGTGGATGTTCCCCACACATAATGGGGAATTGAGGGGTGAGAAGATAGCACATCTAGCATTCCTGTAACAGCCAGAAAGCTCTAATGCTAAGTTAGAAAAGGGCTAGGTGAAACAGGGACAAGTAAAGGACAGGGTGGTTTATTTGGTTTACTTATTCTCAAAAAACTAACTTCCCTTAGTTTATTTATTAATTTTTTAGGTTTCTATCTTCCTTCCTCTTTTCTCTGTAGAGTTCTACAGAGTTAGGACTTTTAATAAATACTTAAAAAACCCTTTGGAACAAGACAGAGACCAGAGCAGGCGGGTGTGGGAATGGGGGTTGGAAAAGGAAAAAATAGAAAGAGGAAGGGCATAGTTGTCAGAGGGAGAGGGTAGTGACATTGGCTCCACCTGCCATGTGACTGCTGCCTCCAGTGAGCAGGATATTGCACTAAGTGATAATGAGTTTTTATCAGTCTTTTTATTTTTCATATTCTATGTTGGTTTTCTTTGCTTTTACTACTTATTTATTTTAAATTTTTAAAAATTTTTGGAAATAGAGATTGAACTCAGTGGTGCTTTACTACGGAGGTACATACCCAGCCCTTTTTATTTTTTATTTTGAGACAAGGTCTCGCTAAGTTGCTGAGGCTAGCTTTTAACTTATTATCTTCCTGCCTTAGCCTTGTGAGTCTCAGGAATTATAGGTATGCCTTACCACACCCAGCACTACTAATTTTTTTTAAGATAAATTCTGTTTGTGTAGCCCTTAACACTTCCTCTTGATTCTGGCCCCTCTCCCAGACCATTCATACCCTCAGGGATAAATTGGCCATCCATTAGAAGGGACTGTCAGAAGAGGGAAATGGTGATATGGTTATGTTTGTGGGGAGTTATCTGTATTCCAATTGCCACGTATACCTACCTTGGCATGCATTCCCACAAAACTGTACTGTGCATCATAAGGAAGATTTGCATGGGCCCAAATTCAGCCTCTTTCCCCCTTGCTCAGAAGCCTCCTCTTTAGGAAGACAATGTATACCTGAGCTTTCTTGCTGGAATGAAGAGGCATATCCTTTCGTTAGCACAATGCAAGGATATTCTTTTTCAGTACTAGTGATTAAACCCAGGGCCTCATGCAAGTGATCTTCCAATGAACTATCTCCCTAGCCCTTTTTATTTTTTGAGTCTGGGTTTTACTATGTTGTCCCGGCTCCCTTGAACTGCCAGTCCTACCTTCAGCCTCCCAAACAGCTAGGATTACAGGCCTGAACCAGCATGTCTGGGTTTATTTTAAGAATTTTAAAAATTTTGGAAAAAGCCTATAATTACTGCATTCATTATCACCAACTTTATTTCTTAGTCACTTTTACTTTCTTTCAAATGTCTTTCTCGTTCATTTGGGGAAAAAAAATATATATTTTTTTGTATGCAGTTCTGGGGATTGAACCCACAGGTTCTCTACCACCAAGCTACACCCCCTACTCTGGCCTTTTTTTGAGACAGGGTCTCTCTAAATCCCTTGCATTGGCCTCAAACTTGTGATCCTCCTGTCTTAGCCTCCTAAGTTGCTTGGGACCACAGGTATATGCCACAGCACTGACTGAAACTGCTTTAAAAAGCCTTTTGCTCTTTCTCCATATACTCATATGGAGCATCCTTACCAACATAGCTCTAATCTCAGGATACATTTTTATGATTATAATTGCCTGTCTTTCCACCAGACTTAATGCTTTTTGTTTAATTATAACTTTAACGTGTTAAACACAGGGAGAGAGTGGCTCCTAGTAGGTCCCCAAAGGTTCTGTGTTATATGAGCGCATAATACCGTTCTTTTTCCTTTTTGTTTGTGTACAGTGCCAGGTCATGCTGGTCGACTGGTGTTTGGGTTCCTGAATGACAAGGCCTGTGTAATGATGCAAGGCAGATTCCACACATATGAAGGCTACCCCCTCTGGAAGGTAATCAGGGGCAGAGGGCTGGTTGGGTCTGGAAGAAGTGGAAGAGAACTACTCTTTTATTGCCTAGCTCTTTGGGTGACATAGACTTTTGGTCCCCCTTTTCATCTTTCATGTATTATGCACATCTGCCTAAGTAGATGGTGAACATTTGAGAAAACTTTTTCTAACTTTTTCTTCTAAGGTGACATTCCCTGTGAGGGTTTTCCGGCTTCTGGGTGTGGACACCTTGGTGGTCACCAATGCAGCTGGAGGGCTCAACCCTAATTTCCAGGTTGGAGATATCATGCTGATTCGTGATCACATCAACCTACCTGGTTTGGGTGGTCAGAACCCTCTCAAAGGGCCTAATGATGAAAGGTATGTATCTGGCTCTTGAGTATAGGGTTTCAGGACTTTTCTAGGAGTTGTGAGAGAGTCCGTTTCTGAGATAATACAACTTATGCCCTAGGTTTGGAGTTCGTTTCCCTGCCATGTCTGATGCTTATGACCGGAACATGAGGGAGAAGGCTCTCAGTACCTGGAAACTAATGGGAGAGAATCGAGAGCTACAGGAAGGCACCTATGTGATGGTGGCAGGCCCCAGCTTTGAGACTGTGGCAGAGAGTCGCCTGCTGCAGCAGCTGGGGGCAGATGCTGTTGGTGAGAAGGGGAATTTGACTGGGGATCTAAAAGAACATGGGGGAGGAGTAGATTAGTTAGTTCAAGAGGATCTTATTTAAAGGAAGGTTGGATTCAACTGACTTTCAGGAAACCAGTGGGGAAGTTTAATGTTACAGCACAAGAAACTTCCCCTCTGAGTAGCGAGGACTTAACTGCTTCAGTGTTAATAACCCAACTCATGATTTGAAATATTTCTAAGAATTATTATAAAAAAATATCAGTAAAGCTACTGTCTAACTCATGCTGGAAGGTGGACTTCTTTATTTAGTCAGTTATTCCTGACTTCAAAAGTAGCATAAACACACTGAAATAACACATTGCATTAGCAATATATATAGCTATGTGTGTGTGTGTGTGTGTGTGTGTGTGTATATATATATATATATATATATATATATTGAACCCAGGAGTACTTAATCAACTGAGCCGCATCTCCAGCCCTTTTTTATATTTTATTTAGAGACAGGGTCTTGTGGAGTTGCCAAGTGCTTTGCTTATCTGGTGAGGCTGGCTTTGAACTCAAATCCTCCTGCCTTAACCTTCTGAGTTGCTGAGATTAGCTAAACACTAATTTAGCACTTCTTTGGATGTTTGAGGTTTTTGGGGGGTGAAGGGATGTGCTGAGGATTTAACCCAGGATGCTTTACCAGTGAGCAATATCCCTAGCCCTTTTTATTTTATATTTTGAGTAAGGGTCTCACTAAGTTGCCTAGGGCCTAGCCTTAAACTTGATCCTCCTTCTCACTCTTCCTCACCTTTGAGCCTTCTAAATTGCTTCAGCCTCCTAAACTTCTGGGATTACAGGTGCGTGCCACTGTGCCTGATGAATTTTTAAATTCTCAAGTTATGAATGATAGTCTAGCTGGGCATGGTGGTGCATGCCTGTGCACCAAGGGTTCGTGAGACTGAGGCAAGAAGATTGCAAATTCAAAGCCAGCCTCAGCAACCTAGCAAGGCCCTAAGCAATTCAGTGACACCCTGACTCCAAATAAAAAAAAAATTAAAAAGGGCTGGGGATGTGGCTCAGTGTTAAGCACCTCTGGGATCAATTCCTGATATGCTACCCCCCCACCCCCATACACACCAAAAAAAAAGAAAAAAAGAAAAGAAAAAGAAACATGGTCTAAGTCAGCCTCAGCAACCTAGCAAGGCCCTAAGCAACTCAGTGTCTCCAAATACAATTTTTTTTAAAGGGGCTGGGGATGTGGCTCAGTGGTTAAACACCCCTGGGTATGACCAGGGTCATACCATTCCTGGTATGACCCCCACTTCCCCCACAAAAAAGAAACATGGTCCAAGCCAGTCTTTTTTTTAAGAGAGAATTTTAATATTTTCGGGAGACACAACATCTTTGAATGTGGTGCTGAGGATCGAACCCAGGCCGCATGCATGC
>NW_026000229.1:46385903-46395545 GCF_001458135.2 Marmota marmota marmota | reverse complement strand
CCCTACCCCAGCCCACCCCTCCCCCCCCAAAAAAAAGAAGAAAAGATAGTCTCAAAGGTGAGGAAGAGTCATTTGTGATTCCAAACAGTTTATTTCTCTCTTTTTCCAAATCAGGCATGAGCACAGTACCAGAAGTTATAGTTGCACGGCACTGTGGACTTCGAGTCTTTGGCTTCTCCCTTATCACTAACAAGGTCATCATGGATTATGAAAGCCTGGAAAAGACAACTCATGAGGAAGTATTAGAGACTGGAAAACAAGCTGCACAGAAACTGGAAAAGTTTGTCTCCATTCTTATGGCCAGCATTCCCCCCCGTGACAATGCCATTTGACCAGCCCTGGAGTGGTCCAACCGCTAATGGGATCCAAGTAGTTACTACCTTCTTTGGCCCTTTTCTGGGTCATGTGCCTCTACCCTTCCATAATAGCAGAAAGGAAAGGAGTGGAAGATCCCCGTCCTTCACCTTCTCCACTTTCCCACCAGATACTTCTGGTACCAGATCCTCTTGCTCAATTGTCTTCTCAGAGCAGTTTGTTTTCACCTCCATTCTTTGTAAGAGACAGAGCCCATGCTCTGTCACACCTGGGGATATACCCATGGTTTGACATAGGCCTTTGACTGTCACACAGTAGCTCCTACTACTGCCTCACCTAAAGCACTAGAGACCAAAAAAGACCAGCCCAGAACCTCCTGGAATTTAATTAATATCATAATGTTTTTACAATAAAGAGAGATGAAATAATTTTTCATTTTTTGGTGCAATTTGGTGTGAGGCTGGGTCACAGCCCAACACTGGCATGAAAAGGTGTGAGACCACATATCTCGCGTGACTGTCTGCTTCTCAGACAAGTCGCTGAGAATAGGGACAAGATGATGTGTGAGCAGCAAAGGATGAAGAAAAAAGCAAAATGTTGAAAGATGTTATAAGCTGAGGGAGGGCTAACTTCTGACACTCAATGACCACTTCTTCAGACCAGTCTTTGCCTCTGTCCTTTCTTCTGATTGTTTCATTCCCTGTCTACCCTCATGAATATCTGAATTTATTAAGCCCCTTACATATCTCTTCTTGCATTACTTTCCCTCTACTCTTGCATTCTGTAGCCATACTCTCCATCACTACATTCTGACAATGTAGTGGCAAGCATCCTTTTGTCTGCTGCCAGTGGCCCCCCTGCTGACTAGATTCCTGCCAGTCCAGGCCAACCTCTGAAGTTAGTTCATACCCAGCTTCTTTGAGGCCCTTCTTTCTTCCTACTCTTTGCTTTCTGGGCTGTAGTCCTTTCACTTTTGCTTGATCAGAACGTTCCTGTCATGCTGCATGTAGGCATTGTTATGCAGTTAGCTAGCATTCAGCTGGCTGGCATGATTGAAACCACACTGCCCTCTCAAGTTTATGTGCCTTTTAGGAAAGGACAGTACCAGCTGGTGCTGCGCCCCTCCTCTGACTCAGGCAATGGCAAGGCGTCCATCCTCTGGAGGAGCACAGTATGTTTCTGGGAATGGGCTGGTTTGTTTTTGTATTCCTTTAAGAAGTATTCGACTTCTCATATGACCATTAAGTTTGAAGGAAAAAACATGACCTTCCCAATAAATGCAACTACTTCTAAAGAATAAATCTGTTTGCTCTAAATGCAATGATTCAGCTGTGGAACGTAAATTGTTAATGTTTAATGAAAAACCCCCTGTAGGAAAAACAGTCAAGGAAGTTTTTTGAGAAATTAAATTAAAATCTAGAGAAGAAGAATTAATGTTAAGAAGACAGATTAATGCTTAGTAGTGGGCAACTTATTCTTGTTCCTGTGCACAATGGTTTGTGCTCTTGCTGTTGTTTGATTAAAATTAGTAGCCTCTCTTTTCAAGTTAACCACTTGCCATAACCGTGGCACCGATTCTAGTCAGTAAGTCAAGAAAGAATAGTCAAGGTATATAGGTCAATAGTCTGGGACATTTCTAACTATTATTAAAAGCTAACTAAGCAGAAACAGCTCAAAGCAAAATGCGAACTGAAAGTAAAAATGCTTGCTTATGCAAAAGCCAAGATATATTCTTCTTATCTAATTGTAGCTACGATTTTGTTTCTTTGAATAATGATTCCTGTTTTGTAACCACAAAGTACTGTGAACCTGCCAAAATGAAAAGTATATATGATTAACTTCACAAGTAAAGATTGGGATTCAGCACCTTCACTTTTGTGCCTGTTGTTTCTCCACCCCCCTTTCGCCGACTCCTCACCATCCATTTGTCTCCTGAGACCCCCTGTTGGAGCTGGACTCCAAAAAGCTGGGAATGGTGGTATGTGCCTGTACTCCCAGTAACTCAGGCAGGAGGATCACAAGTTTGAGACCACCATCAACAATTTAGTGTCTCAGTTAAAAAAAGGCTCAGATTATGTGGTTTAGTGGTAAAGTGCTCCTGAATTCAATCTCCAGTACTTGGAAGAAAAAGACTGATGATCCTCTAATGTCCTAGTGATGACATTTCAATTGTTAGTGGTATAATATGGAAGAAGTATTTGGAACAGGAAGCTTTTGAAGAACTCTTTCAAGTAGTCCTTTGTTAGTCACTGACCAATTTAGCTGAGTCTTGCTTAAAGAAAAAGCATCCTGGATGCTTTTCCTCTCATCTTCCTCTCCACTGACCACTAAAATCTTCCCCAGACCTTTAAGGGAACTGCTACTATCTATTTGTTTCTGAGAACTGGTTTAGAGGGCAGGACTGTGCATCCTTTAGATATATACATCCTTTAGATATATACTGTTGCATTCATTTCATGAGATGGTTTAGACATTTTTCTGTATTTTGAATATTTCTTTATATAGCATTAGCTAACAATATTAAGTTGAGAATATAAAAATGGTACTTCTCTCAAGTGCCCTACACATTTATTTATTTATTTTTGAGGGAGTCCTGGGAATTGAACCCAGGGGCACTCTACCACTAAGCTACATTCCCAGCCCTTTTTATTTTTTGTTTTGAGACAAGGTCTTGTTAGGTTTTTGAGAGTTTCACTAAATTGCTGAGACTGGCCTCAAAATTGCAATCCTGCCTCAGCCTCCCAAGTCTCTGGGAGTGCAAGTGTATACCTCTGCACCTGGCTGCCCTACAATTATAAGATATGAAGTACCTGTTGTACAAGGCTTGTATGAAGTAGGTATAAGTCATGTTGTGGGACCCAAAGTAAGGAGTGATTGTGTACACTAGACAGTGGAGATTGGGTAGGGTAGGGAAAGTTTCATAAAAAAAATTTGAGCTTAGTTCTTCTGTATGTATGGGAGGTGCTAGGGATTGAACTCATGAATAATACCTCATCCCCTGAGCTTAGTTTTAAAGGATGGAAGGTAGAAAGGATTTCACATCAGGGTAAGCCAAAGCACAGACCTGCAAAAAAGTACTATGTACATTCATTGGTCATTGTCACAATCACTGTGACTAGAACAAGGCATGTAGTGTTCTTGTGGGACATTGGCAGAAAGATAACTGGAGGCCAGAGGAAGGCTGCATTTGGTGCTTGACTTTCCTATTGCTGATCTCTACTTAGATTAAAAAATATGTCCTGGAGATACTTGAATGGAATATTTTGGGCATTTTTAGTATTTTAGATTTATTAAGTGGGTTTATTAAATTCATATGTACTCATATGCATGCATAAATTTTCTTCTATTTTTGTTGGTTTGTTTGTTTTGGTACTGGGGATTAAACTCAGGGGCACTTTACCACTGAGCTATATCCCCAGCCCTTTTTATTTTTTTTTGAGTCAGAGTCTTGCAAAGTTAAGAAGGATTAAAAGTCTTGCCAAGGCTGTCTAGGACTTTTAATCCTCCTGCCTCAGCCTCCCAAGTCACGAATTGTAGACATGTGTCATCATGCCTGGCAATAAAATATAATAAAATTAAAAAGTAAGAGAGAAAAAGATGAGCTGTATTGAGATATTCACATAATCTATAGATTCACATATAAAATATTTTATATTCACATATAAAATTCACTTATTTAAAGTGTATAGTATTTAGTATATTCATAGATAAATGTGGTCATTGTCAGTCAATTTTAGAACATTTCATCATTTCAAAAGGAAACCTTCCTCATTCCTCCACTGTCCCCTACCCCCAACAGACCCTAACAACCACTAATCTACTTTCTCTTTATAGATTTAACTATTTTGTACTTTCATATGAAAAGAATTATTTAAGGAATTATTTAGATTTTTGTGCCTGGATTTTTTCACTTAGCATAGTATTTTCAGTGTTCATCCAAGTACTCAACATTTTTTTGAGTTCCATTTTATTTATAATTTTTTAATGTATAAATTTGACCAATCCAGCCAAAACTAAATGTTTAGGAGAGCAAGGGAATAATGGCTCAAAGTTAAGGGAAATAGGTCTGGAAGTGCTTCCTATATAAAAGAAGTTCTTGGGGGAAAAAAAAGAAAACTGATGAGTCCTTTTGTTTCTAGAGAGGCTGCAGGATGCCTGCAATATAGATGGGTTTTCCTGAGTCTTGTGGTGTCAGGACGCACATTCAAGTCAAGTCTTGAGCCTATCAGTCATCTTTTTGGATGCCAATCAGTATCTATTATGTGATATGAATAAAACATTATCCTAAAAATCATAACTGATATGAGACAAATGCTTTCAATATGGATGAGAAACAGGTATACACATAAGAAGAGGAACAATCTTTTGTTGATAAAGAAAATGACTACTCCTAGTCATTTTGTACATTATATTGTCATGGTTTAAACTTGGCTTTCTCTACTGGACTGCAAGGAAGAGGGCCCAGTTTTTAAAAAGTAAAAAAAAAAAAAAAAAGATATACAGCAACGTGTGAAAAATAGCACATGCTAAGTATTAGTGATTACACGTGTTACAGGAATTCAAAGGAGAAACAACCTTGTAGGAGCTGAGGGTAGGTTGGGTATGTGGAAGAAGAATGGATGAGATTTCAGTTAAGCCTTACAAGAAAAGATAGGTGGCAAAGACGTGGAACAAGGTGCTTCATGCAGGCAAATTCAGAAATGTTTAATCACTAAACAGACTAAAATAGTTCAACTGAAGAAATGAGGGGGAAGATAGAGAGGGACTAGATTGTTTGGGCCTTGGTTCCAGGATGAAGTGTAAGAACCTTATTTTCTAAGTAAGATGGGCAGCCATTGAAGACTTTTACACTAAGGACCATATTTGGAGATAAAAGCCTAACTGGAAGGAAAGAGGCTTGCCTGAAAAAACAAACAAACAAAAAAACCCTAGTCAGGATCTCACAAAGTTGCTGAGGCTAGCCTCAAACTTTTGATCTTCCTGACTCAGCTTCCGGAGTCACTGAGATTATAGCTAAAGAGGTTTGTTTTCATGGTAAAATTACTTTCACTGAAAATTAACCATATATAATAGTTTAGTTGTTAGTGTGGTATTTGATTTTCTTAGTCAAGTTGAGATCTTTTTAGTATCTGGGCATTTAGCTCAGTTTAGGCAGAGCACTTGCCTAGTGTTGTGGTTTGGATGTGAGGTGCCCCCGAAAAGCTCATGTGTGAGACAATGCAAGAAGGTTTAGAGGAGAAATGATTGGGTTATGAGAGCCTTAACGCAATCAGTGAATTAATCACCTGAGTATTAATTGAGTATTAATTGAAGGCAGGTGGGATATGGCTGGAGGAGGTGGGGGGGTATTCGAGGCATGGCTTTGGGGTATGTGTTTGTATTTGGCAAGTGGAGCTCTCTCTCCCTCTCTGCTTGCTGATCATCATGTGAGCTGCTTCCCTCTGCTACACACTCCACTATGATATTCAACCTCACCTCAAACCCCAAGGTATGGAACCTACTGTCCATGGACTGAGATCTCTGAAACCCTGAGCCTCAAATGAACTTTTCCTCCCCTAAAATTGTTCTAGTCAGGTATTTAGTCGCAGCAACAAAAAAGCTGACTAAAACAACCTAGCATGTGCAAGGCCCTGTGTTTGATGTCAAGCACATACATACACACACATACACACAAGCATAAGATATTACAAGAAAAAAAAAATATGTATATGAAAAAGCAAAGGCAATAATTTGGAAATGAAAACACACTGGAGGCAACATGTCAGTGACTTTAGAATTGGTACAAAATTCCTACCTTACAGTCTCACCCAATGATAAAAATACCACCACAGAGTACTGAGGTGAGAAATTTGATTGCATAGTCTTGTGCACTGGCCAGTCAGTCATGCATTAATTAGTTATGCTCCACCAGTTTACAATGTATGTACATCAACTATGAGATTTGCTCCTATTTTGTCTGTAAGGAACATGAAATTATGAACCATGAACTTTGCCATCAGATGGTGGGTCAGTCCCCAAGGCAACCCTATGGCTCCAAATATCTGACTTTCCCCTGGAAAAATGTGCATTTGTAGAGACTCGGTGGTCTGTGATTATAATGGAAGAAGAAAAAAGAAAGAATGTAAATGAGAGAAAAGGGGATTCCTTTTTCTCCAACTACTATCAGTTTACTTATACACAGTATTTCTTAAACCAGTGCCTTTGCAATGTCCAGATTTTGCCCCTACTTCCTTATTTTTCACCCAGACCGATAATATTTTCCTAATTAAAACATATATGTTAAGAAAAAGAAAAAGAAAAACACACATTAAGTCAAATTTGTTTTTTCTTAGCTTAAAATTTTGAATGGGTGATACAATCACACAGTGAAAGAACTAAACAGCATAAAATGTATATAGTGAAAAATCTCACCTGCATCCTATCCCGTATTGGCCTTTCCTTCCCCACCCCTTGGTAACCAGTTATTAGTGTTTTTTGCATCCTTCCAGGATTCATGCAAATATAAATAAATATAAAATTTCATTTTATCTCTTATTATATACAGAAGTTAACATATCATATGTATTGTTACACATCTTTCTGTTTTAACTAATGACTAAATACACTGGACATCTTTTCACATCAGTAAATTAATGAGCTGATTTGATTTTTAAGTCAATGTTGACAAAGATACATGTGGGTTAACTCAAAGTTTTTAGAAGCATAGGAAAATTGCTTTTGTCTTAATTTTTTTTCTTTCTTTTTTTTTCTCAGTTACTTCCCAGTTAGTATGTGTGTGGATTACTAATAGAAATAGAGACAAATAGATAATGCCACCTGCTTCCGAATACGATGAGAAGGTGGGGAGAAGACAGCTGTTCGTTCCGTGCTGTGCCTTCTGCCTAAACTTGATTTGGCTCAGATTTGTATTGCCTTTTTTCCTTGTAAATAGGCCTCTGCTTTTTATAATTAAGTTTTGTTTCAAAGGGACATCTTTTGAGCACACACTGGCTATTTGCCTGGGGTTTCTGTTATTGTAAATTTGTGTTTCAGAAAAAGTGAAAAATTTCTTGTCTTTAGGGGTTTTTTTCTTTGCCTGGTTTTTAGTTTGGGCTTAAATTAGATTTAATGTTTTTCAGGATTAATCTGCTTTTGTTCTCTTGTTTTTAGGTCAAAGAACCCTTCCTCCTCATTTGGCTTTCTCTTTCAGTTTCATTGTTCTAAGAAGATTGCTTTATCTCACTTGCCAATATTTTTTCCTTGTTCTCCTGCTCTTTCCTCTGTTTGTATTGTGTGTGTGTGTGTCTGCGCACGCACAAGCGCCATTTTGTTAGCTTTTGATTTTAGCCTTTTTGATTTTTCCTTTTCCTGTTTTATTCTGAACTGTTTCTACTGGAACTTCTGTTATAATTTGTAATAAAAGATTAGTAGGAATACAATACTACTTTCTGCATATGCATCCTGACAAGTTCTAGTTCTACCAAATATTCTTTTTACTAATTAGATATTGTCTAAGGTCAATTTCAAAATATTAATCCCCATTGCTCCACCAAAATAATAATAATGGCTACCACCATTGTTGTAATTCCACCAACTCCAGCAAACAAAGTATGAAAATAATTTAATTGTAATAGGGGATAAAGATGAAATTTGACACAGTGGTTTTTTTTTTTTTTTTTTTTTTGGTACTGAGGATTGAACTAAGGGGCACTCCACCACTGAGCCACATCCCTAGCCCTATTTTGTATTTTATTTAGAGACAGGGTCTCACTGATTTGCTTAACGCTTCACCATTGCTGAGGCTGGCTTTGAACTCTCAGTTGTCCTGTCTCAGCCTCCAGAGCCGCTGGGATTAACCACAACCAGCCAGTGGTTGTTTTGGAGGTGGGAAGGTTCTCACTCTGGACATAATAAATAATATGTTGGGGAACTGTGAAGCCCCTGAAATGTAAAATTATGGGAGTCTAAAATTTTTTAGATCATTAGGCTTCCTTGGATGCCAACTCCCCCTCTCTGCTCACAAATAAACAGAATGACTATAATTTAAAAAAAAATTGATTTAAAAGTAATTTTAGGGGGCTGTGGTTGTGACTCAGTGGTAGAACATTTGCCCAGCATATGTAAGGCACTGGGCAAAAACAACAACAACAATAAAAAATACCTCAAGTTCCACATTAAAATAAATAAAAAAATAAACAAAATAAAATAAAGGTGTTGTGTCCGTATACTACCCCCAAAACAAAATTAAAAAAAAAAGTAATTTAGATAGTTTCTGTAAATTTGCCCCCCTCCCCTTTTTTTGTATTGAGGATTGAAACCAGAGGTGGTGATCTATCACTGATCTATATGTCCAGTTCTTTTTTATTAATTTAAAAAAAATTTTTTGGTACCAGGAATTGAACACAGGGGGTACTTAAACACTGATAACATCCCTAGCCCTTTTATAAAAATTTTTTTGTTTTTAGACAGGATCTTATTAAATTGCTTAGAGCCTCACTAAATTGCTGAGGTTGGTCTCCAACTTGTGATCCTCCTGCCTCAGCCTGCCAAGTCACTGGGATTATAAGTGTGTACCACCATGTACAGCTTATTTTTTATTTTGAGACGAGTCTTGCTAAATTTCTGAGGCCGGCATGATTTTTGTGATCCCCATGCCTCAGCCTCTGAATAGCTGAGATTACAAGAATGCACCACTACGCATCTAATTCAATTTTATGAATTTTTTTTTTTCAGTGTTGGGAATCAAATCCCAAGACTTGTATATGCTAGGCAAGCACTCTACTACTGAGCCACATCCCCATCTCTGAAACTACAATTCTTTATTGCTGTCCAGTTTCTAAACTATCTCCTGTTTTCTGAGTCTTCACTTTAGGATAAGACCTATGGCTGGTCTAAGGGCTTGTTGGCAGGTCTCCTGGAAATATAGGAAACTGATTCTTGTTATATTTCCACCATAATGTGTTCTAATGTTCTCAAACCAAGTTCTACTATCCTGGAAATTCTTCAAGAGATGCTTTAGGGAAACAAGCTAATCTGCAGTAGTATTATACATTGCATAACTATTGGATTTATGAGGTACCTCTGCTCGTGGAAGGGGTCTGGGCAGATTTATACTTGCTTGTGAGTACAGCTAGGCTGGATCAAGACAGACTGTTACATTCCATAAACTTTCCTCACTTACTTAGGAGTTTTCAGTAATGATACACGCTTGTAGTGAAATCAATGTTTCTACTTCTGTTCAAATTGGAAAGTAAGTTCATTTCTCTGATTAAGCTGACTTATTCTGTGTGTTTTTTTTTTTTTTTTTAATGTGTGTGTGTTGTGTGTGTGATTGAATAATCTCTTATG
>NW_026000229.1:46359441-46384935 GCF_001458135.2 Marmota marmota marmota | reverse complement strand
GAGGAGGAGGAGGAGGAGGAGGAGGAGGAGAAAAAGCAAGTTAACTGCAATGAAACAGAACAGAACGCTTTGTCCCCTTCTCAGAGGAGCCTCTTTTATTTGCTCTGTGAATGTAGCTTTTCATTGCACAGCTGAACAATCAGGAGGTCCTATAAATGGTCCAAGATGTGGGCTGAAAGAAAATGGACTGGGGATGTAGCTAGTTGGCAGAGCCCTTACCTAGGGAGGCCCTGGGTTTGATCCCCAGTACAACAAAAAAGAAGAAAACAGGGGAGGGGAGCAACAGGAGGGAGAAAGAAAGAACACAGGAAGAAAATAGCCGAAACAAGGGGATGGGCCGCTATAGCTGCCAGGAAAAGCACTCCCTTCTGTTTCCTGAGTGAAGAAACCTGTTGACTACGGGAATGAGGCGTTTGGAGAGATTTCGTCATTACCTGAAATCCATCCAGCATTAAGGGCTACCTTTGGAGAGACGGTTGAAGGAGATCGTGCAGGATTTCAAAACCGACTGGAGGCTTTAGAGCACCCCAGCGGGAGCTAGGGAAGCTACCTGGAGGTTTTGTGTGGCTGCTGTAGCAGGTTGGGTGCCATCCCCAGGGAGAGGATCACCATTGTGCTCAAGGACATCCAGCTGGCTTGCTCTGTGTGGGTATAGCGAATATAAGTGAAGGCTGTTTATAGTAATTTCTATGAAATACTTTGGCTTAATTTGTGACTTTTTTTTTTTTTTTTTGCAAAAGATTGTTTATACTATGTTGCATTTGTACTTTTCATTCCGTTTTTCCTTAGTCAATGTGAAAAGTGACTGTTCACACTGTTACTCCAGAGGGACAATTTGCAGAAAGGGCCGGTGACATTTATTCTCATGATCAAGTTCCTGTATGTTGCTGACTTGGGTGCTATAAAGGTACTAGAGTTGATAAATACATGTGTATGGGTCTTTTTGCAATGAAACTGGTTATGACTTGATCCAAATGTTTAACAGTTGGGGCTATTAAGTCTGACCATGTATCATTGGGATAAAATGTTGACTTATTCATTTTGGTTTTGAGGTGGGGTCTTGCTATTTTGCCCATACTGGCCCCAAATTTCAAGGCTCAAGCACTGCTCCCATCTCAGCCTTCCAAGTAGATGTAACTAAGGAAGTCACCAGCATACCTGGATTGACTGTCTTTCATCTCCTGAATATCTTTCATCTTCCTCCGACCGCATCCTTTCTGCCCACAGTTACCACCCACTTAATCCATTTCAGTCCACTGATACAGATTAATCCACTGATAAAGGTTACACTTCAATCTACTCATTTCACCTCTGAAAATTCTTGTATTGTCTGATGAACTTTTGGAGGACACCTCATCTAAATGTAACTTAGGGTTAACTGAAGAAGAGTAAACTGACAGCTATGAAGTAAACTTTATGTATTTATAGTAGCTATTTTATATATTGTAGTGTTGAAACTATTTATTTTCTTGCCCTACTGGGGATGAAATTCTGGGGTGTTTTACCCCTGAGCTATATCCCCAGCAGTTTAAATTCTTTATTCTGAAACAGTCTCACTAAGTTGTCCAGGCTGTCCTCAAACTTGCAATCCTCCTGCCTCAGTTTCTTGGGTAGCTGGAACTACAGGCACTGGGCCACTGCACCTGACTAGTATTGACATTATTTATTTATTTATTTATTTACTTACTTACTTACTTTAGTTGTAGATGGACACAATACCTTTATTTTGTTTATTTATTTTTATGTGGTGCTGAGTCTCGAACCCAGTGCCTTGCATGTTTGAGGCAAGCACTCCACTGCTGAGCCACAACCCCAATCCCTGGTATTGACATTTTTAAGTGAAATGTTTTACAACATAAGTGGTGGGGACTCTTGACATTACTGTGTGTATAACTTATAGTCCAGTTGTTTTTCTCCTGTCTAGGCTGTTCTTGTTTTCATAGTAGCAGAATGCTAAGTACATTATACTTTGCATAAGTCATTCTATGTCATGTAAACTAATCCTCTAGCTAATAATACAAACATTAACCTGGGGATTTTATATGTAAGGGCTCTAGAATAAAATATGAGTCATTCACACTAGCTTCATTTGTTACAATATTCTGAACTCATACTGCAGTTTTCTTATAACTAGGCTGAGTTTTTCTCCTGTACTACTAAGAGAAAGCAATACCAAGGTTCTTTTCCTTGTAGAGTTTATATTTAACAACCCTTAGTGTAAACTTTCAGTGGGAAAGGAACATACTGTTCCAACTTATTGGAGCCCGTCCAATTATGGTGGTGTTGGGAAATATTACATTTGGTTACTGTCCTAGGAAAATTACTTTTAAGGAAATGACTTTCCAAAAGGTTTTAAAATTTATTGTTTTATTGAAATTTTAGGCCAGTTATGTATATTGACTTAAATTTAAAAGAAGCTTGTTTATATAATATACATTTTTTAAAAATTACAATGAAATATTACTTCCCACTCCTTAGAATAAATAAGATGAATATCAAAAAATGGTGGTAAGGATGCAAAGAAGCAAAAAACACTTATTCATTGCTAGTTGGAATGTAAATGATGTAACCACTTTGGAAAATATTTTGGCAGGTTCACAAACATTAAGCACAAAACTGTCATATGACCCAGCAATTTTACTTGTAAGTTTCTACCCCCAAAAACCGTTTAAATACACAAAAACATTCACAGCAACATTACTCATAAAAGATAAAACCTGCAATGTCCAACTGGCAACTGAATAGACAAAATATATTTTATACACACACACACACACACACACACAATGGAATACTATTCATCAATAAAAGGAACACATTATTAACACATGCTATATCATAGATGAACCTTAAAACACACCATGAGTTTTATTCAGCTTTTTCCTTGTAGTGACCAAAAGACCTGACAAGAACAATGTAAAGAAAAAAAAGTTTATCTGGGGCTCATGGTTTCGGAAATCTCAGTCTACACATGGCTGACTCCATTGCTCTGGGCCAGAGGTGAAGTGGAACATCATGGTGGAAGGATGCCGTGGAGGAAAGCAGTTAAGGACATGGCAATAAGGAAGGAGGTTGGGGGACAAAATATAACTCCAAAGGTATGCCCCCACTGACCTATTTCCTCCGACCACATCCTATCTGCCCACGGGTACCACCCACTTAATCCACTTCAGTCCACTGATACAGATTAATCCACTGATAATGGTTACACTTCAGTCTACTCATTTTACCTCTGAAAATTCTTGTATTGTCTGATGAACTTTTGGAGGACACCTCATCTAAATCATAATACTATGTAAAAAATCCAGATATAAGGAACCATGTATTGTATGATTCTACTTATATAAAATGTTCAGAAAAGACATGTGGAGACAAAAAGTAGATTAGTGGGTTCCTGGGGCTAAGGGTGGAAATAGTAATTGATATAAATGGCATAGAGATCTTATTTCCAGGCATGAAAATATTTCAAAAGTGACTGATGGTGATAGTGGCAACAAATAAAATCGAATAAACTTACCAAAAATATTATTGAACCATATACTTGAAATAGGTGAATTTTATAGTATTCAATATGGCAGTTTAAAATAAAAGAAATGAAAAGAAGATAATAAAGGGACAAGTGATTTCAAATAGGTTGGTTCAGGGAAGTCCTCCCCAGAGAGGCCTGAATGAGTAGATAGTGAGCAATGCAATGATGAGGTAAGATTGTTCAGGAATTATAGCTAACATGAAAGTTCTGAGGGAACTTAGCAGTTTAGTAACAATAGGAAGGCCAATGTTATTAGAGCGGAAAGAATAGGGAAATGATAGACAAAGTTGGAAATGCAGGCTTGGAAACACAGGCAGGTGTTATGGTAAGAAGTTTGGGTTCTATTTTGAGCATGAAAGAGAAGCACTGAAGTTTTTTGTTCTTTTTCTCTCTTCTTCCTTCCTATCTCCTCAGTACTGGGGATTGAATCAAGGGTGCTCTATCACTGAGCTATACCCCCAACCACCACCCCCTTTTTTTTTCTTTTGTGGTGCTGGGGATGGAACCCAGGACTTTATGCATGCAAGGCAAGCGCTCTACCAATTGAGCTGTAACTCCTGCTCCATCTGCAACCCTTTTTATATTTCACTTTGAAACATGGTTTCAATAAGTTTCTCAGGCTGGCCTCGAATTTGAGATCCTTCTGCCTCAACCTCCTAAATTGCTGGGATTACAGGTATGTGCCACTGCCCCTGGTGAATTTTTAAATTCTCAATGAAGTTATGAATGATAGTCTAGCTGGGCATGGTGGTGCATGCCTGTGCACCAAGGGTTCAGGAGACTGAGGCAAGAGGATTGCAAATTCAAAGCCAGCCTCAGCAACCTAGCAAGGCCCTAAGCAACTCAGTGACACCTTGTCTCCAAATAAAAATGTTTTAAAAAGGGCTGGGGATGTGGCTCAGTGGTTAAGAACCCCTGGGTTCAATTCCTGGTATGCTCCCAGCCCACCCCATCCTCCCCCTAAAAAGAAAAAAAGATAGTCTCAAAGGTGAGGACGAGTCGTTTGTGGATCCCAAACAGTTTATTTCTCTCTTTTTCCAAATCAGGCATGAGCACAGTACCAGAAGTTATAGTTGCATGGCACTGTGGGCTTCGAGTCTTTGGCTTCTCCCTTATCACTAACATGGTCATCATGGATTATGAAAGCCTGGAAAAGACGACTCATGAGGAAGTATTAGAGGCTGGAAAACAAGCTGCACAGAAATTGGAAAAGTTTGTCTCCATTCTTATGGCCATCATTCCACCCCCCGCCCCGACAATACCATTTGACCAGCCCTGGAATGGTCCAACCGCTAATGGGATCCAAGTAACTGCTACCTTCTTTGGCCCTTTTCTGGGTCATGTGCCTCTACCCTTCAATAATAGCAGAAAGGAAAGGAGTGGAAGATCCCCGTCCTTCACCTTCCCCACTTTTCTACCAGATACTTCTGGTACTAGAACCTCTTGCTCAATTGTCTTCTCAGAGCAGTTTGTTTTCACCTCCATTCTTTGTAAGAGACAGAGCCCATGCTCTGTCACACCTGGGGATATACCCATGGTTTGATATAGGCCTTTGACTGTCACACAGTAGCTCCTACTACTGCCTCACCTAAAGCACTAGAGACCAAACAAGACCAGCCCAGAACCTCCTGGAATTTAATTAATATCATAATGTTTTTACAATAAAGAGAGATGAAATAATTTTTTCATTTTTTAGTGCAATTTGGTGTGAGGCTGGGTCACAGCCCAACACTGGCATGAAAAGGTGTGAGACCACATATCTTGCGTGACTGTCTGCTTCTCAGACAAGTAGCTGAGAATGGGGACAAGATGGTGTGTGAGCAGCAAAGGATGAAGAAAAAAGCCAAATGTTGAAAGATGTTATAAGCTGAGGGAGGGCTAACTTCTGACACTCAATGACCACTTCTTCAGACCAGTCTTTGCCTCTGTCCTTTCTTCTGATTGTTTCATTCCCTGTCTACCCTCATGAATATCTGAATTTATTAAGCCCCTTACATATCTCTTCTTGCATTACTTCCCCTCTACTCTTGCATTCTGTAGCCATACTCTCCATCACTACATTCTGACAATGTAGTGGCAAGCATCCTTTTGTCTGCTGCCAGTGGCCCCCCTGCTGACTAGATTCCTGCCAGTCCAGGCCAACCTCTGAAGTTAGTTCATACCCAGCTTCTTTGAGGCCCTTCTTTCTTCCTACTCTTTGCTTTTTGGGCTGTAGTCCTTTCACTTTTGCTTGATCAGAACGTTCCTGTCATGCTGCATGTAGGCATTGTTTTGCAATTATTTTTGCTTATCAACTTGCATTCAGCTGGCTGGCATGATTGAAACCACACTGCCCTCCCAGGTTTATGTGCCTTTTAGGAAAGGACAGTACTTGCTTGGCATGGTGGTACGTGTCTGTAATCCCAGTAACTCAGAAGTTTGGGGCAGGAGGATGGCAAGTTTGAGATCACCATCAACAATTTTGTGTCTCAATTAAAAAAAGGATCAGATCATGTGGTTTAGTGGTAAAGTGCCCCTGAGTTCAATCCCCAGTACTTGGAAGAAAAAGACTGATGATTGTTAGTGGTATAATATGGAAGAGGTATTTGGAACAGGAAGCTTTTGAAGAACTCTTTCAAGTAATCCTTTGTTAGTCACTGACCAATTTAGCTGAGCCTTGCTTAAAGAAAAAGCATTCTGGAGTGGTCTGTCGCCTCTTTTCCTCTCATCTTCTTCTCCACTCCTCACTAAAGTCTTCCCCAGGCCTTTAAGGGAACTGCTACTATCTATTATTTCTTTCTGAGAACTGGTTTAGAGAGAAGTATTGTGCATCCTTTAGAGATGTACATAACTCTAGCATTCATTTTATGAGATGGTTTAGATATTTTTCTTTATTTTTGAATATTTCTTTATATAGCATTAAATAACAATATTAAGTTGAGAATATAAAAATGGTACTTCTCTCAAGTGCCCTACACATTTATTTATTTATTTATTTATTTATTTTTGAGGGAGTCCTGGGAATTGAACCCAGGGGCACTTTACCACTAAGCTACATTCCCAGCCCTATTTATTTATTTATTGTTTTGAAACAGGGTCTTGTTAGGTTTTTGAGAGTTTCACTAAATTGCTGAGACTGGCCTCAAAATTGCAATCCTGCCTCAGCCTCTCAAGTCTCTGGGAGTACAAGTGTATACCTCTGCACCTGGCTGCCCTACAATTTAAAAGATATAAAGTACCTGTTGTACAAGGCTTGTATGAAGTAAGTATAAGTCATGTTGTGGGACCCAAAGTAAGGAGTGATTGTGTACACTAGACAGTGGAGATTGGGTAGGGTAGGGAAAGTTTCATAAAAATTTTTGAACTTAGTTCTGTATGTATGGGAGGTGCTGGGGATTGAACTCATGAATAATACCTCATCCCCTGAGCTTAGTTTTAAAGGATGGAAGGTAGGAAGGATTTCACATCAGTGTAAGCCAAAGCACAGACCTGCAAAAAAGTACTATGCACATTCATTGGTCATTGTCACAATCACTGTGGCTAGACAAGGGCATGAAGTGTTCTTGTGGGACATTGGCAGAAAGATAACTGGAGGCCAGAGGAAGGCTGCATTTGGTGCTTGACTTTCCTATTGCTGATCTCTACTTAGATTAAAAAATATGTCCTGGAGATACTTGAATGGAATATTTTGGGCATTTTTAGTATTTTAGATTCATTAAGTGAGTTTATTAAATTCATATGTACTCATATGCATACATAAATTTTCTTCTGTTTATGTTGGTTTGTTTGTGTTGGTACTGGGGATTAAACTCAGGGGCACTTTACCACTGAGCTATATCCCCAGCCCTTTTTATTTTTTTGAGTCAAAGTCTTGCAAAGTTTAGGAGGATTAAAAGTCTTGCCAAAGCAGGTCTAGGACTTTTAATCCTCCTGCCTCAGCCTCCCGAGTCACTAGAATTGTAAACATGTATCAGCATGCCTGGCAATAAATAAAATAAAATGAAAAAGAAAAAAAAGAGCCATATTGAAATATTCACATAATATATACATTCATATATAAAATATTTTATATTCACACATAAAATTCATTTATTTAAAGTTTATAGTATTTAGTATATTCACAGACAAATGTGGTCATTGTCAGTCAATTAGAGCATTTCCAAAGGAAACCTTCTCCATAACCCTAGTGTCCCCTATGCTCAACAGACCCAAACAACCACTCATCTACTTTCTATCTTTATAGATTTAACTATTTTGTACTTTCATATGAAAAGAATTATGTAAAGAATTGTGTAGATTTTTTGTGACTGGCTTCTTTCACTTAACATAGTATTTTCAGTGTTCATCCAAGTTGTAGTACACATTGGTACTCAACATTTTTAATGGCCCAATGTTTTATTTTATTTATAAATTTTTTAAAATATTTATTTTTTAGTTGTGGTTTGACACAATACCTTTATTTGCTGAGGCTAGCCTCAAACTTTTGATCTTCCTAACTCAGTTTTCAGAGTCACTAAGATTACAGGCATGTACCACCACATCCAGCTAAAGAGGTTTGTTTTCATGGTAAAATAACTTTCACTGAAAATTAACCAAATATAATAGTGTAGTTGTTAGTATGGTATTTGATTTTCTTAGTCAAGTTGAGATCTTTTTAGTGTCTTAAAGAATAAGCTGTTTGTACCTGGGGATTTAGCTCAGTGGCAGAGCACTTGCCTAGTGTGGTGGTTTGGATGTGAGGTGTCCCCCAAAGGCTCATGTGTGAGGCAATGCAAGAAGAGGTTTAGAGGAGAAATGATTGGGTTATGAGAGCCTTAACCCAATCAGTGAATTAATCACCTGAGTATTAATTGAAGGCAGGTGGGATATGGCTGGAGGAGGTGGGGGGGTATTCGAGGCATGGCTTTGGGGTATGTGTTTGTATTTGGCAAGTGGAGCTCTCTCTCTCTCTCTGCTTGCTGATCATCATGTGAGCTGCTTCCCTCTGCCACACATTCCACCATGATGTTCAGCCTCACCTCAAGCCCTGAGGAATGGAAACTGCTGTCCATGAACTGAGAGCTCTGAATCCCTGAGCCTCAAATTAACTCCCCTCCCCCCAGAAAAAAATTGTTCTGGTCGGGTATTTTAGTTGCAGCAAGAAAAAAGCTGACTAAAACTGAAATTGGTACAGAGTGGGGTTATTGCTGTGATTAACCTGATATGGTTCAGAAGCTTTTGGAGGGCTTTTTTGAATTTATTGGAGGAATTTTGAGATGTGTAGCAGTGCAAGCTGGAAATGCTTTATTTAAATTGTTGTAAGTGGAGCTTAATGGCAAATTCTGGTGGGAGCTCAGAATGCCAATAGCACTGTGGACAAGAGAAGACAGGGCTCAAAAATGTTCAGAAATGGACAGTTATTGGAATTTGGACTAGAGCTCTTCCTGTCATGTTCTGGCTGAGAAGTAGTCTGCATTATGCCCGTGTCCTGAGACATTGTTGGGAGGCTGATTTTAAAAGCGATGGACTTGGTATCCTGATTGAAGAAATGTCTAGATAGCATGGCATTAAAGAAGTGGCATGTTTATTGTTGGTGGCTTTTAGCCAAGTTTATTGTGATATTCAGGAGCAGAAAGCAGAACAGAAAGATTTGAAAAACTTGAACTTGAAAGGCAGGAGTAAAACTGGGGCTAAGGAAGTTGCAATTGTTAAAGATATTACTGCTACTAAATAAATCCCAAAGACTTTGTCCAGAGACAATAAGAAAGATGGATTTTAGGGCATCTCAGGAGTTGGCAAGATGACATCCACCTCATTTTCAAATAATTAAAAGTAAAGTTCTTTTGAGAAGAGACCAGTAGGGCACCCTTCTTGCACAAGGGGGGCCTAGGAAGTTTTTGTTTCAAGTTGTTCAGCCACCCAGACTTACAGTTGTTGATCACTAAACCAGGCTGAAGTGATTTTTGACTTATCTGCTTCCAGAAATCTGGAATTTTGTAGTATGCTTTGTAGAATACTAGTGGTATGGAGGAAAAAGGATAGTAAGTAGATTGATCTGGAGTCCACTGTGTTAGACCAGGCTAAATGTTGGCTTTGGCTTGGACTATGACACAGGAATCATAAAAAGGTCAAATGCTGCAGATATTTTAATAGGTAGATTAGATAGGGCTTGTTATGTAAAAAATAAGCTTTGATAAAAAGAGATGACTCAAGAATGATTTCTAAGTTTTCAATCTAATCTACTAAATGAAGGGAGTTGCCATTTACTCAGATGAGATCTTAAGAGAGCAGCAGTTTGGTAAGGGTAATGAAAGTTTACTTTTATTGCTATAAAGTTAGACCACTTTATTGTTCTTGGTAGTGCTGAGGATTGAAACCAGGGCCTCAAGCATGCTAGCCAAGTGCTCTACCAGAGAACAACATTCCAGCCTGCAACCATTACATTGGAAAAGTATAGACTTTTCCATATTCTGTGGAATATGTAGTAGGATAAATGATATATTTAAGCTAGATATATTAATTTGGAAGTCATCATCACATAAAATGGCATGTGAAACAAAAGATCTGGATGATATCACCTAGGGACATACATCAGGATGAAGAGAAGGATCCAGCAAAGAAGTCTGAAAAAGTGCCATTAGGAAGGAGAAAAACCAGAGTGTAGAATGTCTTAGTGGGTGAGTGAAGAAAAAGTGTCTCAACAGAAGAAGGTGATCTAGGTCATTGCTGACCTCGAGAAACAGTCTCAAAGAAGCAGCAATGATGGTTCCTTGATTAGAGTGGGCACCAGAAAGAGGGTGAAATGAAAAGGTAGAGATAACATGTACAAACAACTATTTTGAGAATTTTGGGGATGGTCCTTAGGAAGTGGTAGTTAGAGGAAGAATGTGGGTTCAGGAAAGGTTCTTTTATTCTCCCTACTCTCTTCCTTCCTTCCTTCCTTCCTTCCTTCCCCCCCTCCCTATCTTCCTTCCTTCTTTCCTCCCCTGCCTCTCTTTCTTTCTTTCTCAATGGGAAATATCTTGAAGCAGAGTAAAATCAAGTAGGTCTTGAGTATGATAAGAAGGAGAAGACGAATTAGGCTGTTCTATAGTTTGGGAGTTAAGTAAGGTCTTTAATTGATGTTGACAGTACCCTATGGCTTGCTTATAGTACAGTAACAACTGTGCTGTGTGATATTGACCTTTGTGGATAGAGAGAAATTAATCCACATTGGGAACGTGGTTCTGACTTGACAGCCAACCATAAGATGACAGCAGAACTGGGAAATAGAAAAAAACTGTAAGTTGGTCCTTGCAAGGTAATGACTTTTTAGCAGACTCTTTAAAGATAATACGGGGAACTCAACCCTTTTGCTCAAGAATCTCAGTGATAAAATCTTCTTAGAGACCCCAAAGGCTCTAGTTTGGGAATGCATTTGGGTAATGTGGCCAAACCAAAGCCAAAGAGTGAAAGAAGCAATTATAAAACTGGTTGAGATGTGGAAGAATGGCTAATACAGAGGGAAGCTATAGTTATTGTGTTGAAACCTTTTTTTAAAAAAAAGAAGTAGGCTGGGTTATTGTCATTATAAGTTTACTTTTTCTTTTTGTGGCTCTGGGGATCAAATACAAGATCTTACATGTGCAAGGCAAGCATTCTACCAACAGAACTGTCTCCAGCCCTGGCTCATTAGCATTCTAAATAGACTGATATTCTTGGAGTAATCACTTCCACTATCATTCCAGAAGCACAATTGATGCTGAATCCCAATGTGTGTGACCAAATTTTACCAAAAATGTCAAGTAGAGAAGGGCCTTAATTTGTGATGGAAAATAGGAGGACGATTGTGCTGAGAGTAGACCTCTAATGTGAATAACTGCAGAAGGTAATATGTACATAGATAGGACTTTACAGTTTACAAAATATTTTATATTTTTGTCCTTTTAATTTTGATAGTAATGGAGAACCTTGAGCAAATATCACTGAATTATTCTCATTTTCATTTTTTTTTTTCAGATAAATAAAGGGAGGCGTAGAGAAAGATTACATGAGTTTTCCAATTGCCACAGGAATAGCTGATGCAGGACTTTGTCTTCTTGTCTACTATAGTGATAAGAGGAGGAAATGCATGGAAATATGAGAGGCTTGGGGAGAGGGGGAGTTAAGTTTGGGGACAAGCTGGAGATGTAACTAGGTTGTGAATCTCTGTCTTTTAGGATGTGTATGTGTGCCTCTGTGTGTGTTGTAGGAGAGTGCTGGGGATCAAACTCAGGGTCTTGTGTGTGGGGACAAGTGCATGGAGTACTGCATACATGGCATACATTAAGAGCGTCTGAATGGCAGGCCACTCCCCCATGCTAGGTGGTGAGCAGCAGGCCACTTACCCCATAGGCACAGCCCTGGGCATGAGGCCATGTGTTGCAGTCCCTGCGCTTGCTCCACAGCTCACTCCTTGATTGGTCACTGCAAGGACAGTTAGCAGAAATTGCACTGGTGGCTGCCTGTAATCTTCTTAGCTATTGCCTGAGTTTATATACATGGTAATTATGCAATAAAATCAGACCTGCTTCCTGCTTGGTCTCTGGAGGTCTTGATTAGCAACTCAGCAGCCACACTCTCCTCTACCCTGTTCTGTGGACCTCCTCACTGGGCGAGAGAGAGCCCTCACACTTGTGCATGCTAGGCAAGTGCTCTACCACCAAGATACATCCCTAACCCTATCTCCTATTATTTTTTTGTTTGTTTATTGTTTTTTAGATATACATGACAGTAGAGTGTATTTTGACATGTTATATATATATATGAAGTACAACCCATTCCAATTAGGATCCCATTCTTGTGGTTGAACATCATGTGGAGTTACCCTGGTTGTGTATTCATGTATGAGCAAAGGAAAGTTATGTCCGATTCATTCTCCTGTCATTCCTATTCCTATCCCCACTCCCTTCCCTGCATTCCTCTTAGACTAATCCAATGAACTTTTATTCTTCCCTTCTTTTCCCTCCCTTGTTGTGGATTAACATCCATGTATCAGAGAGAGCAACTGGCCTTTGTTTTGGTGGGGATTGGCTTATTTTACTTAGCATGATAGTCTCCAGTTCCATCCATTTACTGGCAAATGCCATAATTTCATTTGTATTTATGGCTGCCATCTCTTATTATTTTAAAACAGCATTTGTTTAGAAGAAGAGCAGGAGGATCAAATTTATTTTTGCAACTTTGGAGAAGTAGGACTAGGACAAGAGAAAGATTCCACTCAATAGCAGGAAGAGCTCTGCAAAAACGAAATCCTTGAGTTACATTCCTGATGTGTTGAAGCAGAGGCTGGGTGAAAAATGGACAAGGCTATATAGAGAAAAAATTGACTCTAAAATTCTTTTCAAACCATGTTTTCTGAAACATTTGGACTTCTTTGCAAAAACTTGAATAACAATAGTAGAGTTTCCCAACCTTACAAGAAAGAGGGTTAGGTTATACACTGTACTTTTATGCTATAGTAATTATATACCCATGCATGTCCATTTCTGCTTGACCCATTTAGGGGTGGGATTGGAGGAGTTGGTGCACTAAAGGCAGGAAGAGTAGGGTCTGTGACAGATTTCAGGGAAACCTGGATGAAATTTACTGCTTCATCAGCCAGAGAAGAAACATTTTTCAGCTTAGCCATTGAGAAATCTTTAGCCTCACATTAAGTAATTCAATGTGTAGCAAGGCTGACCTCAGGGGATGGAGGCAGTGACTCAGAGAGGATAGGTGTGGGAAGGTTATGCAGAAACTTTGGGAGAAGAATGGTTTGTGGGTGGAAGCCTTGCACGTAGGTGCACTTAGTGGTAAAGGAAGCCATTTGTTCCAGGAGAGCAGTTTAAAGGGGGCATATTTTTTTGTGGGCAATAGTTTATGAGAAAAGTGTGATGGGAGAAGGTTTATGGGGCTAGTAATATGCATGGGAGCACTTGTTAAGAAATGTGGTTTGCAGGAGGCTTTCTTTGCTGAGGCCCAGGAGTAGGGTGTTTGATGCAATGAGAGAGGCCAGAGAGATGAAAAAGAGTTTTTGCTGTGGCTTAAATTTTAAATAAAAATATTATGTGAGTAGAAAATCAATATATATGAATGTAGAAAAATTGGAAAGTATAACCAAGAACAAAAGGAATCTCATATCCCTCAACCAAAATAAGTACCATTACCAGTTTGGTGTGTTTAATATATTTTGGGGGAAATTTTTAAATTTTGTCCATTTGTCCCTAACCTTTTATTTAGAATGTTTTCAAATTTAGAGGAAAGTTGAGAGGATTGTGTAATGAACAGTACTGCACCTTTCACCTAATTCATCAATTATTAACAATTTATCACATGTACTTCCTTTTTCCCCTGAGCTGTTTGAAACTAAGTTGCTGCACACATCCTGCCAGTTCTTTTTTTCTTTTTCTTTTTGGTACTAGGAATTGAACCCAGAGGTGCTTCACAACTGAGCCGTATCCCCAGTCCCTTTTTATTTTTTAGAGACAGGAGCTCACTAAGTCGTTTGGGCCTTGTTAAGTTGCTGAG
Source organism: Marmota marmota marmota (assembly GCF_001458135.2). Taxonomy (NCBI): domain Eukaryota; kingdom Metazoa; phylum Chordata; class Mammalia; order Rodentia; family Sciuridae; genus Marmota; species Marmota marmota. The sequence continues at coordinate 46,370,921 of NW_026000229.1, read as the reverse complement.
GCTGGCCTTGAATTTACAATCTTCCTGCCTCAGCCCCCTGAATCTCTAGGATTACAGGCCTGTCAGTTTTCTTATAAGTATATTGGCTGCATCTCTAAGAATAACTACATCCCTTACATAACTACCTCACCATCATGTCACCTATTCAATAAGATTGGCATATCTTATCAATATGTATTACTAGAATTCTAAACACTTTCCCTTTTCTTATTTCTCCAACTCTCATTTCTGAAGGTAGAATCTCCATTGTGTATCTGGCCAGCCAGACTAAAGCAACCATATATACAGTACTGGGGGGATAAGAAAGAAGCTTTCAAAGAGTGTGGGATCCTTGGAGTCTGGTAGAGGACCATCTCTGAGGAGCTAGGATTCTTCCTTCTTGCATAGTTCATCTTAACTTCTCTCCTCCAGGCATTGTTACAGGCTCTCTGCCTCTCTCTGTTTCCTTCCTTTCCCTTCTCTCTCCTTCTCCAAAATTTACTAGGCACCTGTTCAGTGCTAACTCCTGTGCCCAGTGTCTGCCAACCAAGTGAACTTGGTCTCTGATCTCAAGAAGGTTCAGAAAAGTCAGTTTCTTGTTGGTGAGTTGTTCTTTCCCTAGGCTCTGTAACTTGCTCTTTAGGAGCATCATGCTAATAGGACTGACTAGTTGATCTGGTATCTTTATCAGGATATATGGGAAGAAGCTTCTGCTTCTTGGACCACTAGATGCCTTGACTATCATCATTACCTGACCAGAGCACCAGATGGTTTTATGAAGAGAAAGCAAGCCCCATCATAAAGAAATTTTATCTCAGTTGCTCTTCCCATGGGATGATTCTTTGTGCAAGGAAAATATCTGATTTGCATACTGGGGTACACCTGTGTCTACCTTCTTGACCTGAGCAGTCTTTGTTTTTGTTTGTTTAGATATGGTTGTTGGCAGTCCTTTCAAGAGTGTTCCTAGATCTTATAATGTAAAAAAAAGGTCTGTGAGCAGATTTTAAATTTCAGAAATCTTTATGGAAATCATACATTTACTCGGAATGAGGCCACAACATGCTAACATTCAACTCATTATGGTTTTCTCCTCCTTATCAAAACCTTTTTTTGGGGGATGAATTTACTTATTTATTTATTATTAATAAAAATGGGAAAAATGCCTAGCACTGCGGTGCATGCCTATAATCTCAGCAGCTAGAGAGGCTGAGGCAGGAGGATCACAAGTCTGAGGTTAGCTTTGGCAATTTAGCGAGGTTCTACGCAAATTAGTGAGACAGTGCTTCAAAATAAGAAGGACTGGGGATGTGGTGCAGCAGTAAAGTGCCCTTGGGTTCAATCCCTAATACCTAAATAAATAAATAGGAAAATGAATTGTAAATTCTTAATATATTAATGGGGGTGGGTACAAACCCACAGACTCTAGCTATGGGGAGCAAAATTCAAGCTTCAGGAACTGTAGCAATTGTAGCTTCCACACAACCTAGGCATAATGGATCAAACTGTATCTGCCTCATTTAGAAAGGGAAAGTCTAAATTTTGGGAACTATTTCCTATTAAGCCAGTACTTCTCAGGATTATGATAATGGCTCAGTTCTCCCCCCCCCCATCATTATTATTAATTTTTTTGTACTGAATATTGAACTCAGGGGTGCTTTACCACTGAGCTATGCTCCCAGGTCCTTTTTAACTTGAGAGAGTCTCACTAAGTTTCCAAGGCTGGTTTGGAACTTTCAATCCTCCAGCTTCAGCCTCCTGAGTCACTGGGATTATAGATATGGACTGCCATGCCCCGCCACAATGACTCAGCTCTTAATTCCAAGTCAGAAATGTTTCCCCAACTTCATCCTGGCCTGAATGAACCACAGTACTCATCTCTCCTGCTCCACAAGTAAACAGCTCTTCATAGTTTTGTCTCCCACTTGAGTCAGAGAGAGAATGTGTGGGGCAGGCTTATTTTTCACTGCACATATTTTTCTTGTTTGTGGTCTTATTTTGGAATTTGTCAATGTGAGATGATCTCATGAAACTGAAAGCTGTTGTACTGTTTTGTCTGATGCAGAAGCAAAGTCAAGTCTGGACGCGTGAGCTGAGGATAGGAGCCAGCGTGGCCTGGGGAATCAATATACCTCCACCTCTTGAGATCCTTTGTGAGTGGCCATCTGGCCTTCCTTGGATGCCTTTGTTATCTCCTCTCAGTCTAAGTAGGAGAAATAGTTGAAACCTGAAGAATGTAGGTTGTAGGGACCCTTGGGGGCTGAGAGAACTAAAAAGGGTCCTTGGTTGTTAAAGATTAGAAGCTACCAGTTTAGCTGGTATATCTTCTTTCGACTTCAGAGGCTTTTTGCCAAGTGGATTAAATGTTTCCACTAAAACTTGTTTGGCTACTATCTCAAGTGGAAATATCACATAGTAACAATTGTATGGAAGTTTGGTCCTTTCTCTGTGAAATTAGTTCACTGTTTCAGCATTTTGTGGTTATTCTAAAAGCATCGTGGTTCTATGACCTATTGACCACCTTTCTTTCTTTTTTCTCCCTCCGTCCCTCCCTCCCTCTGTCCCTCCTTCCCTCTATCCTCCCTCCCTCCTAAGGGACTGAGCCTTAGACCTTGTGCATGCTAGGCAAGTACTCCACCACTGAACTATATTCTCAGCACTCATTTACTTCTTTATCAGTGTTCTTTTCCTTCTCACTCCTATTGTTTAGTACTATCATGCTCTTCCAATGTGTCCAGTGTTCCTTACTGTGGGGTTCCCCTGACAGTCTATCTTTGTATCTCCGTACTTTTTTTCCTGTCTACATCAGACTTCCAAAAACATAGATTTTGAGTCAGGCCCATCTGAGTTTAAATGCTGACTCCATCATTTACTAGAAGGATGATCTTGAGTATTTTTCTTAAGATTCCTAATGCTCTCTTTGCACATTTATAAAATGAGAATGTAACATCCAATACCTCATAGCATCAGGACTGGATGAGATAATGTGAATAAAGTGTTTAACCCAATTTTTTACTAACCCTAACAGTAGGCATTTTATAAGTGCTAGTTCTTTTTCTTTTTTCATCTCCCAGGAATAATGACTTTTTATATGAAATCATACTAAAGTGATATTGACTGCAACTATAATTAAGTATGTCAGCCCTTTCAGAAGTAATTTCATTAAATAACAAAATGGGGTAAAAAGATGAATGTTACAGGAATGTAACTCAGATGGTCAAATCTTAAACAGTGTGTGTGGAAAGAAACTTGGAGTGTGATGGGAAGAAACTTCAAGAATATTCTGGCATCAGGTGACTTTTATCTTGTATTTACAATGAGGTTGGCTCTGTGTGCAACTGTGGAGATGGGAGGGTGATTTGAGGAAACATTTGTAGTCCAATGCAAATGAGCATTATCCATTCTCCCTCCTCCTTCCTGCCTCCCAGAGCCAGGCTGACTTCATTTATTCCTGATTGCAACTTGCTGTTGTGAGTAAAGGATGACAAATAGAGAACTTGAGGGCCCAGTGCTTCCCACTGTCCTGGTGTCTCTCCCTGGACTCCAGTGCTGACCACCGCGCCCCCCCCCCCTCCTCGTCTCTACTTCAGCTCTGAGGGCATTCCATTCCATTCCATTCCATTCCATTCCATTCCATCTACTCATTGCAATATTTGGCCACCCAGCTGTCTCAGATCTAGGGGAGCCCAGCTAAAAGGCCCATCATGGTATGGGGCTGACTTCTCAACAGTCTGAGTGAAACAGTGTCCCTTGGACACTCCCTTGGCTCTTTCTTCCTTGAAATCTCAGTGTTTTGCAAATTTACTCCCAGAATAGAAAAATAAATCAAAGGCAGGACAGGGAGTGGTTTGAATTACTGGCTGCCAAAAACCAAACCAAAACAAAACAAACTGCTGAACTCACCAAACCATTCCTTCCTTCCTCTCAAAACTCGCAGACTTCCTTTTTATTATAATTATGTTTTTCTCCCACATGTGTTCTTGTTTTTCAACACTTTTTAAAATCTAATTTGTTACATATGACAGCAGAATGTATTGCAATTCACATTACACTGATAGAGCACATTTTTTCACATCTCTGGTTGTGCAAAAGGAGAGTCACACCATTCATGTCTTCATATATGTACTTAGAGTAATGATGTCCATCTCATTCCACCATCTTTCCTAACCCCAGGCCCTCCTCCTTCCTCTCCCTCCCCATTGCTCTATCTAGAGTTTGTCTAATCCATCCATGCTCACCCCCCACAACCCCATTATGAATCAGCATCCTTATATCAGAGAAAACATTTGGCATTTGGTTTATTGGGATTGGCTAACTTCACTTAGCATTATATTCTCCAACTCCATCCATTTACCTGCAAATGCCATGATTTTATTCTCTTTTAATGCTGAGTAATATTCCATTTTTTGTGTGTGTGTGTGTGTGTGTCACATTTTCATTATCCATTCATCAATTGAAGGGCATCTAAGTTGGTTCCACAGTTTAGCTATTGTGAATTGTGCTGCTATAAGCATTGATGTGGCTGTGTCCTTGTAGTATGCTGTTTTTAAGTCCTTTGGTATAGTCTGAGGAGAGGGATAGCTGGGTCAAATGGTGGCTCCATTCCCAGATTTCCAAGGAATCTCCATACTGCTTTCCATATTGGCTGCACTAATTTGCAGTCCCACCAGCAATGTATGAGTATGCCTTTTCCCCTACATCCTTGTCAACACTTACTGTTGTTTGGCTTCATAAGAGCTGCCATTCTGACTGGAGTAAGATGATATCTTAGAGTAGTTTTGATTTGCATTTATTTAATTGCTAGAGATGAAGAACATTTTTTTTTCATATATTTGTTGATTGATTGTATATCCTCTTCTGAGAAGTGTCTGTTCAGTTCCTTGGCCCATTTATTGATTGGGTTATTTGTTTTTTTGGTGTTAAGCTTTTTTAGTTCTTTGTATATCCTAAAGATTAGTGCTCCATCTGATGTGCTTGTGGTAGAGATTGACTCCCATTCTGTAGGCTCTCTATTTACCTCACTGATTATTTCTTTTGCTCAGAAGAAGCTTTTTAGTTTGAATCCATCCCATTTATTGATTCTTGGTTTTAATTCTTGTGCTATATGAGTCTTATTAAGGAAATTGGGGCCTAATCTGTCATGATGGAGATTCGGGCCTACTTTTTTTTTCTGTTAGGCACAAGGTCTCCGGTTTAATTCCTAGATCCTTGATCTACTTTGAGTTGAGTTTTGTGCATGATGAGAGACAGAGGTTTAATTTCATTTTGTTACATGTGGATTTCCAGTTTTCCCAATGTATGTTTTTGACACCTTTGTCTAATATGAGATAACTGTAATTATGTGGATTTGTCTCTGTGTCCTCATTTCTGTATCATTGGTCTATAGGTCTATTTTAGTGCCAATACCATGCTGTTTTTTGTTACTGCTGCTCTGTAGTTTAGTTTAAGGTCTGGAATAGTGATGCCACCAGTATCACTCTTCTTGCTAAGGACTACTTTGGCTATTCTTGGTCTCTTATTTTTCCAGATGAATTTCATGATTAACTTTTCTATTTCTATGAGGAATGACATTGGGATTTTGATTGGGATTGCATTGAATCTGTATAGTGCATTTGGTAGTATGGTCATTTTGGCAATATTAATTCTGCCTATCCAAGAACAAGGTAGATCTTTCCATCTTCTAAGGTCTTCTTTAATTTCTTTCTTTAGTGCTCTATAGTTTTCATTGTAGAGGTCTTTTACCTCTTTCATTAAGCTGATTCCCAAGGTTTTTTTTTTTTTTTTTTTTTTTTGAGGCTATTGTAAATGGTGTAGTTTTCCTCATTTCCCTTTCAGAGGATTTGTCACTGATGTACAGAAATGCCTTTGACTTATGGGTGTTGATTTTATATCCTGCTACTTTGTTGAATTCATTTATATTTCTAGAAGTTTTCTGGTGGAATTTTTTGGCTCTTTTAGGTGTAGAATCATATCATCAGCAAATAGTGCTAATATGAATTCTTCTTTTCCTATCCATATCCCTTTAATTTCTTTCGTTTGTCTAATTGCTCTGGCCAGTGTTTCAAGAACTATGTTAAATAGAAGTGGTGAAAGAGGGCATCCCTGTCTTGTTCAAGTTTTTAGAGGGAATGCTTTCAATTTTTCTCCATTTAAAATGATGTTGGCTTGGGGGCTTAGCACAGATAGCTTTTATGATGTTGGGATGTATTCCTATTATCCCTAGTTTTTCTAGTGTTTTGAACATGAAGGGGTGCTGTATTTTGACAAATGCTTTTTCTGCATCTATTGAAATGATCATATAATTATTATCTTTGAGACTATTGATTTGATGAACTACATTTATTTGATTTCCATATGTTGAAACAACCTTGCATCTCTGGGATGAACCCCACTTGATTGTGGTGTACTATCTTTTTGATATGTTTTTGTATTCAGTTTGCCAGAATTTTATTGAGAATTTTTGCATCTATATTCATTAGAGATATTGGTCTGAAGTTTTCTTTCTTTGATGTGTCTTTGCCTAGTTTTGGAATCAGGGTGATACTGGCCTCATAGAATAAGTTTAGAAGTGCTCCCTCTTTTTCTTTCTTTCTTTTTTCTTTTTTGAGAGAGAGAGAGAGAGAGAGAGAGAGAGAGAGAGAGAGAGAGAGAGAGAGAGAGAATTTTTTTAATATTTGTTTTTTAGTTTTCGGCAGACACAACGTATTTGTTTGTATGTGGTGCTGAGGATCGAACCCGAGCAGCACGCATACCAGGCGAGCGCGCTACCGCTTGAGCCACATCCCCAGCCCGCTCCCTCTTTTTCTATTTCATGAAATAATTTGAGGAGTATTGGTATTAGTTCTTCTTTAAAGATCTTGTAGAACTCAGTTGTGTATCTACGGTCCTGGGCTTTTCTTTGTTGGTAGGCTTCTGGTGGCACCTTCTATTTCATCGTTTGAAATTAATCTGTTTAAATTGTGTATATCATCCTGATTCAATTTGGGCGAATCTTATGACTCTAGAAACTTTTCGATGCCTTCAATATATTTTATTGGAGTACAAGTTTTCAAAATAGTTTCTAATTATCTTCTATATATCTGAAGTGTCTGTTGTGATACTTCTTTTTTCATCACATATGTTAGTAATTTGAATTTTCTCTCTCCTTCTCTTTGTTACCATGGCTAAGGGTTTGTCAATTTTGTTTATTTTTTCAAAGAACCAACTTTTTGTTTTGCCCATTTTCTCAATTGTTTCTTTTGTTTCAATTTTATTGATTTCAGCTCTGATTTTAATTATTTCCTGTCTTCTACTAATTTTGGTGTTTTTTTTTCTTTTTCTATAGCTTTGAGATATAATGTTAGGTCATTTATTTGTTGACTTTTTCTTCTTTTAAGGGATAAACTCCATGTAATGAACTTTCCTCTTAGTATTGCCTTCATAGAGTCCCAGAGATTTTGATATGTTGTATCAGTGTTCTCATTTACCTCTAAGAATTTTTTTAATTTCCTCCTTGATGCCGCAGATGTCCTTTTTATAATTTCCTTCCCCTTCAAAGTCTACGTGTGTGTGTGTGTGTGTGTGTGTGTAATTGCAGGAACTTTCAATCATGCAGAACTAGAGAAAATAGTATAATTAAACCTCAAGTTCCCATCACATGCAATTTCAACAATAATCAGTATTTTGCCCATCTTGTTTCTTCTCTCCTTACTTTATTATTTTTATAATTTATTACTGGAATATTTTAAAGCTAGGTGGGAATTTATTTTTAATGGATCCTCTGCCTCCCTAGTGTTAAAGCTGGAGGCTGAACAGAGGAAATAGGGCTTGGTGATTTCAGCTCCCTCCCTTGGTTGCTAGCTCATGGTTAGAATCATGGGCAAATGCTAATTCATAACCTGATATTCTTTTGTCCTAATGAATACTGTTGACTTTCCTCTTTATTGTAGACACTGTGTTTGACACTGAGGACAAGAAGAAAACCAGGATAAGAAACTAAGTTCACTGGGAGAGGTGGGGGGGGGGGCGGTAAAAGGGTAACACTGAAAATTTGGCCCAATTATTTCCATAGGTGATCAAGAGTGTTAACTTTCCATGTAGAACTCCTTCTGTGTGCTTTGTTAATCTAGAGCCATGTAATATTGACAAGGTCACAAAATGAATTTCTTCCTATAAGCTTTTGTAAGTAGTGTCAGATGGAACTATTGGGAATTGAACCTTGGGTGCTTTACCTTTACCACTGAGTTACAATTCCAAGCCCTTTTTATTTTTTATCTTGAGACAGGGTCTTGCTAAGTTGCTTAGGGCCTTACTAAATTGCTGATGTTGGCCTTGAGCTTGAGATCCTCTGCCTCAGCCTTTGAGCAGTTGGGATTAACAAATGTGTGCCAATACACCAACACCCAGCTAAAACAATATTCTAATCAAATAACTACAAATTTTGTATATCATTTCATTCAGTTTTACATTATTAATTTTTATATGGTGGAACTTGAGTTAACAGCCTCATGGAACTATCTGCTTTTTGACTAAAAAGTTCTGGAAATCTTGGTCCAAAAGTTGTCTAAGAGGTGTTAACTCAAAAGACTATATCCAAGTGTGTGCCTTAAAGGGTCAATAGTCTGAAGTATCTAGTGCTGTTCTTTTCCCTGAGGCTCTGAGATTGTCCTTCTTTATAAAAGACAAAAATTCTGGCCTGTAGTTCATAGCAACACTTTCATAGAAACTTAGAGAAACCCCAAAACTACCTGTAGGTGATGGAGCCTTAGAATGACTGTGGTTAACTTATTTCTGATAATTTTCAAATGTGAAAGGTTATGAGAAGTTCATAATAAAACAATGCAACTTTTGCCAGGTGGCAAGGCTCACATCTGTAATCCCAGCAGCTCAGGAAGCTGAGGCAGGACTGCAAGTTCAAAGCCAGCCTTAGCAACTTACAGAAACCCTAGGTAACTTAGTAAGACCCTGTCTCAAAACAAAAACATGAAAAGTGCTGGGAATGTAGCTCAGTGACTAAGAACCTCTGGGTTCAATCCCTAGTACCTAAATAAATAAATAAATAAATAATGCAACTTTTAAAGAAATTTCTTTCTTTGGCATAAAAATTAAATAAGCAATTTCAAAAGATATTTTTAGACAAAAATATCTCTAAAGATAATTAAGCATATTTTTTTAAAAAGGCAGCAAATATTACTTCACTCTATTAAGTAATTAAAATATTATTAAAATAGATGAACATAACTTTTATAGAGGATTCACCCAGAATGTCAGTAAGGTGGCATCTTTCCAAGTCTACACCTTGAGAAGCAGAAAACTTCTTGCAAGAGGGGATCATAGTTTTGATGAATAGGCTCATAGCTTTCTCCTTTCTCTCCTGCATTATCAGATGAAATCTCTGGGAGTTTCTTTGTAGGCTTTATTGGTTCTGGAAGTTCCTGTCACACTGGAGTGGGCTGGTTGTGTTTTATTTTATTGTTCATATATTATTAAGCACAACTCCTTCAACACTATAGAAATTTCCAAATTTACTCATGTAGAAAAAATAAGACACAGTGCAATAACATCTGTAGAGAGTAGTCCATTAGATGGATCAGGGCTATGCAGGGCCTGAATAGGTAAAAACCCAGCACAGAGGAGCTGCAGTGATTAGAAGGGAGAATAAAAAAAAAAAAAAAGATTAGAAGGATAAAAGCATTGGCAGAGGGTAGAAGACTTGGGTTCTGTGGAACAGGAGCAGGTTTGTGTGAATTTATTTTACAAATGTGAATTGTAATGATTGATTGATTGAATTTTGGTACTCAAGATTGAACCCAGGGGTTCTTGACCACTGAGCAACATCCCTAGCCTCTTTATTTTGAGACAGGGCCTTGCTAACTGAGGCTGGCTTTGAACTTGCAATCCTCCTGCCTCAGCCTCCCAAGCTACTGGGACTGTTATGCACCTGTTATGATTCTTTTTTTTTTTTTTTTGGTATGGGAGATTGAACCACCCAGCGGTGCTTAAACACTGAGCCACAACCCCGGCCCTTTTTTGTTTTATTTAGAGACAGGGGTCTTGCTGAGTTGCTTAGGACCTCGCTAAATTGCTGAGGCTTTCTTTGAACTCATGATCCTCCTGCCTCAACCTCCCAAACTGCTGGGATTATAGGCATGCACCACCACACCTGGACTGTTATGATTCTTAATAACTGAAAATTCCACCTTATATATTCAAGATTGCTTTTGACATCAACGGAAACCAGTTGTTCCATGAGGAAATGACTGCAACTGAAAACAGTTAACTATACAGGTGATATAAGGGAAGGAAAAATGGGTAGGAGTCAGCAAATCAGGGGCTCATTCTTGTCCCTGCCACCTACCACCTAGGGGACCTTGGGCAAGTCACTAAACATCTCGAGGCCTCAATTTTACTATAACATGGGATGTCTTCTTACCTGGTAGAGAAATTGTGAGAGCCATGTGAGATCACTTATGTACAATGTACTCAAATGTAAAGTCATCTATTAGGTCCCCAGAAATAGCACCTTTGTATGAATGAGAAGAAAATTCTCTTCTGTTGGGTAAAGCCAACTCTGTGCCAGTTTGCCTAGTTTGTTTAGCAGAGTACTGGTGAGGTTTCAATCTCTTACTTCCTCTTTGCTGGTCACCCTTGAGTAGGGCATAACCAGCAGAATTGTTTTTATAAGAAGAATTCCACTACATAATCTTACAAGCACTTACTACCAGGACATCTGCTGAATATCTTCAATAGGCCAGGTTCCTTTGTGTTGGTAGGTCAGGGAAAGTGACACTATGCTCTGCACACAATTGAGCACTCTGGGAATCTGATGAAAGACAGTATTTAGATGTTGGATCATCCTAGATAACGTGCCAGTCTCTAAAAAAAAAAAAAAAAAAAAACCCCTTCTTCCTGGACTTTTGTGTATCTAGTGGGCATGTGAATGACAAAAACCCTGGAAAGGATGATAGCAGCTTATTTGAGACCTGCACCAAACTAAGAATCCTTATTATAAAAACATTGTTCAGGGGGCTGGGGTTGTGGCTCAGTGGTGGAATGCTTGCCTAGCATGTGTGAGGCACTGGGTTCAATTCTCAGCACCACATGTAAATAAGTGAAAATAAATGTCCATCAACATCTTAAAAAAAAAAAAAAGGACATTCAGCATTTCCTCCTTCTCCTGTTCCTATGTCTCCTATGCTAAGAGACTTCTCATAGCTATAGAACCTCTAGTCTAAGGCCAAGGTAGATTCTTATAGCTAATCAACCATTATTGGGCAGGAGCAACCCAAAAAGTGCAGAATGAAGGAAAAACTAATGCGTGTACAGTATAGCAGGACCCCTGCCCATTACTAATTCTTTTAACCAGTGGTTCTCAACCATGTCACTAGATCTGACCTTTCATAGCAAACATGTTGTGTGGCTCCTTTACTATCCTGAAGTGTAATTCATAGATAACAACACATTCACATGCATAAATCCAGGAATTCATTCAGAGTATGATCACTCATCATTGCCCCCCCCCCCCC
>NW_026000229.1:46356018-46357948 GCF_001458135.2 Marmota marmota marmota | reverse complement strand
TCTTATATTTGATAAAGGGGCTAAAAGCATGCAATGGAGGAAGGATAGCATCTTCAACAAATGGTGCTGGGAAAATTGGAAATCCATATGCAACAAAATGAAACTGAATCCCTTTCTCTCTTGCATTATCAGTTTTTCCTCTTTATTAGGACTTTAGTATCAACAAACAAGCTATTATTTTTTTCCCATCTTAAAAACACAAAAGGACTGGGGTACATCTCAGGGGGAAGAGAGCTTACCTATAATGATGAAGCCCTGGGTTCGATTCCCCAGTGCCACAAAATAAACAAATAAAACAAAGTGAAAAAAAAATCCTTCTCTTCACTTTCATCTAGTTTCACAAATTTAGATACTTATGTGCTGATGTTTCCCAAATTTACAACTCCAGCCCAGCCTTTTCTGAACTGCAGTCTCCTGCAGACTCTACTATATTTGGCTATCATGTGACGGCTCAACTTATAACTTTTTTATAAATATTTTTTAGTTGTAGGTGAACACAATATATTTATTTTATTTTTATGTGGTGCTGAAGATCAAACTCAGTGTCTCAACGTATTCTAGGTGAGTGTTCTACACTGAGCCACAACCCCAGCCCCTTCTAATTTTTATTTATTTACTTCAGTGATGGGATTGAACCCAGGGTCTCATGAACATGAGGCACACACATTCTACCACTGAGCTTCATTCCCACCCCCAAATTTTTATTTTGATATAATTATGAGTTCATAGGAAGTTGCAAAATAGCACACAGAGGTCCCATGCTTCCCCTAGGGGTTACATCTTACTTAACTAACTACAATGCAATATCAAAATTGGGAAACTGACATTACCATAACGTGTATGTAATTTTATTACATGTGTTAATTCATGCAACTATCACTCACTCAAGACACAGATCTATAGACTGGGGATACAGCTCAGTGGTAGAGCTCTTGCTTAGAGTGACCAAGACCCTGGGTTCAATCCCCAGTGCTTCTAAACACACAAAAAAACTATAGAGAAGATACAGATCTATTGCATCACCACATTTGCGATACACCTGTCTGGTCACACTTATGTTTCCACCCCCATCATCCTAACCATTGACAACCTCTAATCTGTTTTCTATGCTATATAAAAGCAATCATACAATACATGCCAGTTTTGTTTTGTTTTTTGATACAGGGTCTCACTAAGTTGCTTAGGGCCTTGCTAAGTTTCTGAGGTTGGCTTTGAACTTGCTTCCTCTGGTTCAGCCTCCAGAGTTGCTAGAATTACACTCATGAGCCACTGAGCCTGGCTATATGTAGCCAGGCTCAGTGGCTCATGCGTGTAATTATACATATATATATTTCTGTGGATTGAACCCAGGGGTACTTTACCACTAACCTATACCCCCACCCCTTTTTTGTTTTATTAGTACATATTAACTATATAAATTAATGGGATGATTGTGGCATATTGTGGCATATCCGCACAATTATGCTCTTTCCCTTTCTCCCTTCCCCCATCTTTTTCCTCCTAAGTTTCCCAGCTACTTCCCCTGACCCCCACCCCCCCTTTTTTTTCCTGTCTAGATTCCACACATGAGAGCAAACCTTTGATACTTGTCTTTCTTAATCTGGTTTATTATGCTTAATATGATGCTCTTTACATCCATTTTTCTGCAAATGATATGATTTTGTTCTTTTTTTTATTGGTTGTTCAAAACATTACAAAGCTCATGATATATCATCTTTCATACATTTGACTCAATTGGGTTATGAACTCCCATTTTTACCCCAAATACAAATTGCAGAATCACATCAGTTACACTGTCACGTTTTTACATAATGGCATATTAGTGACTGTTGTATTCTGCTACCTTTCCTATCCCCTACTATCCCCCCTCCCCTCCCCTCCCATCTTCCCTCTCTACCTCATCTGCTGTTGTTCAATTCTCTCCCTTGTT
>NW_026000229.1:46325523-46351536 GCF_001458135.2 Marmota marmota marmota | reverse complement strand
GGGCCTGGCCTCTAGTCCCCTGGTTTCTCCTGTTAGTCCTGGTTTCTCCTGCTAGACCAGATTTCCCCTGAGTGATGCCTCTCGGTAGTTCAAACTGTACTCTGGGCCTGCTGTTTGTTGAGTGTGGAGGGTGACTATTGGGAACCCCAGCACTCTATTGTTTTGATTTTTTCCGCTTGCCCCTCTCCCAGTGCTGGCAAGACATGTTTCGTTTTCGCCGCTGATGGGAGGGGGAGTTGAAGGTCAGGTGTCTCTAGCTTTCCCCACGTCTTTATGCAGGCTCCCTCTGATAATCCCTCCCCCGGAAAGTCTAGGTGAGACTTTATGCGAATTCCCCACTGTATGGGAGATGAGCTGAGTAACACGCACCTGTTTTATTGTTGCAATCTGTCGGAGAGTGGCGGTGGTTACTTCAGCTCTCCAAGATGGTGGCCGCTGGTTTCCTTGGTGGAGTTTCCGTTGTGGGGGATAGAACTGTACCGCTTCCTTCCCCGTCTGAAATCCTGAACTCAGCCTGGGGTTCAGTGAGGGCTCAGCCAGCAGGATTCCACAGAATCCGCAGCAACATTTCTCTCTGCTTGCTGGCTGCTTCTCTGCGGCGCCCCGCCATCTGTAGCCGCGGGGCGGGCACACACCTGTTTTATTGTTGCAATCTGTTGGAGAGTGGCGGTGGTTACTTCAGCTCTCCAAGATGGTGGCCGCTGGTTTCCCGATTTTGTTCTTTTTGATGGGATAATATTGCATTGTATATGTACACCACATTTTCTTTATCTGTTGAGGGGCACTTAGACTGATTCCATAAGTTTTCTGTTCTGAATTATGTCACAATAAACATGGGTATGCAGGTATCTCTATAGCATGAGAACTTTTATTCCTTCAAGTGTATGATGAGAATTGGTATAAGTGAGCCATATGGTAGTTCTGTTTTTAATTGAGGAAATTCCACACTGATTTCCATAGTAGCTGTAATAATTTGTACTAATTTACATGCCTACCAACAGTGTGTAAGTGTTCCTTTCCTCTCTCCCCAACTTTCCAGAATGTATTGTTTTGTTTTTGTTTGTTTGTTTGTTTTTTGCAGTGATAAGGACTGAACCCAGGGCCTCACACACACACACACACACGGAAAACATTACCTTTGAGTTATATCCCCAGCCCTATTTTTTGTATTTTGATGATAACCATCCTGACTGGGATGAGATGGAATCTCAATGTAAGTTTTAATTTTGCACTTCCTTGATTTCTAAAGATGTTGAACAATTTTTTTGTATAATTATTGGCCCTTTGTATTTCTTCTTTTGAGAAGTGTCTTTTTAGTTCTGATAAACCCAACCTGATTTTCTCTTAAAATTGGGAGCCATCTTGCCACAAAGCCATGAAAAGATAATTTCAGTTTTACTATAAATTATTGCAAATTCTGAACTAGCTTGGAATGCCTGCCCATCCCTTGAACTCGCCCATGCCTGGCTCTCCCTGACCAGATAGCAGCCGTCTCTGAAACTTTAGTGAGGCCTCATAAATCTTGGCCTTCCCTGGCCAGATACCAACCCTCTCTGAGGCTCTGATGACCTTCATAAATTCTGATGTTGGGGCCAGCAAAAATGTAAACCTTTGTGTTATGCTCATCAGAGTTTTGTTATCTGTAACCCCCCTTTGTGTAACTTTCTGGGCTATAAAGCTGGGCTGCAAGAAAACTGTGGTGCTGTCTTGTTCCTGTGGTTTTGGGTGGGAGAGGCAGCCCGGCTGGTCGAAATAATAAGCTTGCTTTAATTTGATTTTAATTGGAGTCAGTGGTCTTTTCTTGTGTCCTGGTCTAACAGTTCATTTGCCCATTTATTGATTTTTTTTTTTTTGGTGTTAAAATTTGAGTTCTTCATATATTTTAATATTAACATTAATCCTCTGTCAGAAAAGAAACTCTCACTCTGTATGCTGTCTCTTCATTCTTCTGTTTCCTTTGCTGTGCAGAAGTTTCTAAATTGATGCAATCCCATTTGTCAATTCTTGCTATTATTTCCTGAACTATCAGAGTCCTATTCAGGAAGTTGTTATTTGTATCTATCTCCCCAAGGGATTCCTCTATGTTTTCTTTTATCAGTTTCAGAGTTTTGGGTCTTGTACTCAGGTTTTTGCTCCACTTTGAGTTAATTTTTGTATAGGGTAAGAGAAGAATCTAGTTTCAGTCTACATATGGATATCCAATTTTCCTAGCACCTTTTGTTAAAGAGGCTTTCTTCTCTCCAGTGTATATTTTTGGCATCTTTGTCAAGAATCAGATGACTGTAGCTGTATGGATTTATTCTGTGTCTTCTATTCTATTCCATTGGTCTATGTGTCTGTCTATGCTTACTGTATTTGTTACTATTTCTATTTTGTTACTATGTTTTGTTTTGTGTCTGTCTATGCCTACTGTTTTGTTACTATTGTTTTTGTACCCTACTTTTTTTATTACTATGGCTCTGTAGTATATGTTGAAACAGGGTATGGTGATGCCTCTAGCATTGCTCTTTTTGCTCAGGATTGCTTTGCTATTCTGGGTCTTTTGTGCTCTCATATAATTTTATGATTTTTTCTAGTTCTGTGAAGAATGCCATTGGTATTTTGAAGGGCATTGCATAAAATCTATAGATTGCTTTTGGTCATATGGCTTTATGTATTTATTTTAGTGCTAAGTCGTTGAACCCAGACCCTACCACATGCTAGGTAAGCACTTTACCACTAAGCTACATCCCCAGCTCTATTTTTAATTTATTTTGAAACAGAGTCTCACTAAATTGCTCAGACTGGTCTTGGATTTATCATCCTTCTGCTTCAGCTTCCTGAATAACTGGGATTACAGGCATGTGGTACCACACCCAGCAGTAATACGGCCATTTTAACAATATGAATTCTGCTGATCCATGAACCTGGGAGGTGTTTCCATCTTCAAGTGACTTCTTGAACTTCTTTCTTCAATATTCTGTAATTCTCATTATAGGGATCTTTCACTTCCTTGGTTAGGTTCATTCTTATTTTATTTTTTAAGCTATTGTGAATAAAATTATTTTCCCAAGTTTTTTCTTAGTGGGTTCATTACTGGTGTAAGTACATGCCATTTGACTTTTTTTTTTTCCTCGCTCAATATAGTGCCCTTGATATCCTTCCAGGTTGCTGCATTTATCAATGATTCAATCTTTTTATTTCTGAGTAGTATTCTGTGGTATACACATACTAAAGTTGGCTTGATCCTTCTCCCACTGGAGGACATTTGGGTTGTTCTCAGTTGTTGGCTAATATGCCTAAAACTGCTATTTTATTTATATACAGGTTTTCTGCACACATACATTTTCATTATTCTGGATTAAACACCCAAGAGTGCGATTTCTAGATTGTACGATTTCTAGACTGTATGATAAATGCAAATTTAGTGTTCTAAGAATCCACCAAACTGTTTCCAGAGTAACTCCAACATTTTACATTCCTATCAGAAATGTTCCCAAGGTCCAGTTCCCCTGCATTCCAGACAGAGTTTATAATTATCACTGGTTTTTAAATGTTAGCCTTTCTGACAGATGTGTAGGGGTCTCTCTTACCAGTCCAGAGCTCCGAAGTTCTCTCTGCATCTCTGTCCCCTTTGGAACCCTGTGAGTTCAGGTTGACCTGGCCCTCTTAGACACCCAATTCTGTCTCCTCAACTCAGGGAGACTGACAGTCTCCACCTAGGTTCTCCCTCTCAGCTGCAGCCTGAAAACTCTCTACAGGGAGTAAGCTAGGGGAATTGTGGGGGTCATCTCAGTTGCTTCCCATCTCTCAGTGATCCCAGTACAATGAGAAATAGCACATTCAGAATCTAACTCTTAAATGGATTGATTATCAGTTTTCTAATCAGGATGTCTGCTCTATCTCCCTACCTACCTCCCTTCCTTCCTTCCATATATTTTTACCTAACTAGAAGCCAAGAATTTTGTCATCAGAACTGCCATTACTCATCTGAGACATCAACCTCTTTAAGCTAGTTTATTTGTAAAACAGAGAGTCTATATGAGTCTTACTTCCTTCTCTGATAGTCTAGGATATTAACAGACTCTTGTAGGAGACGCAGTGAGAAGTATTGGTAGCAATCTTTAGTGTGGTGTTGGTTCTTAGTCTGTAGCTATTGTTCTTTAGTCCTTAGCTATTTCTAAACAGGAAAATGGTATTGATTGTGTGGGAAATTATCATATGTTGGTAATTGCTGTGAAATAGCAAGAACAACAACAATAGCTAACACATTTAGCCTGCAGCATCTTATGTAATATTTACAATATCCCTATGACGTAAGTGCCACTACTATCCAAATTTAGAAGATGAGAAAGCCGTTGCCTAGGAAAAAAAAAAAAAACAAGAATAATTCCTTTCTTCATATTCAATTAAAGGTTGGTTTCCAATGATCTCTAGAAGTAACCAGAACACTCCAGTAATAAAGAAGGAAGTGAAGCCCAGATTGCTGCTGGGCTCAGCAGAGGATTCTCCATTTCCCCTTCTGTTGCAAAGAGAACTCTCCAGAGTGAATGAGCAGAATGAACACAAAAGAGGAACAGCACAAGCAAACTGTGATGGTGAAATGCCATGAATTCCTCACTCAAGCAGGTAGTCAAGATTGCTGGGCTATGGTTGTGGCTCAGTGGTAGAGTGCTTGCCTAGCACATATGAGTCACCAAATTAGATCCTCAGCACCACATAACAATAAATAAAATAAAGGCATTATGTCCAGCTACAATTAAAAAATATTTTTAAAATAAAGATTGCTTAATTGTTCTAAATTATAAACATTGGCACTGCAGAAAGTCAGCTGAATAGATCATGTGGATTACACGAGTGTTTTTCAAACTACCATTTGAAAGCTCCTGTCTGAGTGACTACAGAAAACATCCTCCCAAGAGGGCTTATTTATGCCTAGAGAGGTTTTTTTTTACAGTGCTTTAATAATCTCCAGCATGCATTTAACAATATTATATCATGTTGTCAACATTTGCTAAAGAAGAGAATCTTAGCAACCACAGCATAACCTTCCTGGTTTTATTCACCCAGCCTGTAGGGATTGATAATGATAGTGGTGCTTTGGATTATCTCTTATCTAGGGCTAAATAATTAGCTTTGTAAAATCTAGGTGTTGTTATGGGCATGTGGCTATTGGTTGGAGGATGGAAAAAGGAGTGGAGTGGAGGGCTGGGTAAAGACATAGGCAAAGAAAAGTATGTGAACGTTTACAATTGACTCAAATAGTCTAGATCTTCAAATCAAGTCATGATACCATGTAAAATGTGAAAAATAAAATAACTATGTTGGACAGTTAACCCAAATAAAGGACAAAGATCTTGACATTTCAGAAATGATAGGGAAGGGTTTAAGGAAATACAGTGGGGGGAGAAAATAATTTAAAGACAACTAGTTTCGAAATTCATGCACAAGACCAGATTGCTTATAAACCACAGATGAATGGGTATATCTCAGGAGTGGAATGATGGATTGATAAAGTAAAACTGTCTGTAATTTTTCAGGTTGGAGACATTTCCTGTCCTGGAAGTCTGGAACTGAATTATTGTCCAAATAGCCTTACTTCAAAGTATTTGTGGGAGTAGAAAGCCAAATTGCTTGAGTGTAATTGTTCAGTGTTGATTGGGGGAGAGGAAAGAGGAGTGGCTTAGGAAGTCATTCTGTGTTTAAG
Organism: Marmota marmota marmota; assembly: GCF_001458135.2. NCBI lineage: Eukaryota > Metazoa > Chordata > Mammalia > Rodentia > Sciuridae > Marmota > Marmota marmota. The sequence continues at coordinate 46,345,850 of NW_026000229.1, read as the reverse complement.
ATCATAGGAACCATAGGGTCAGTCATTTTTATGCAGACTAGCATCCGCTGGTTACCAAGAAGAAAACCCTGGAAGGGAAGAATTTGGGGAACTGGAAGATACAAGAACCTCTGAAGCTACTTAGGAGTGTAGGTAAGTCATGGTATTGGGTACCCTTCTCAGGGAACAACCTGAGAAGTTCTATTTTTTTTAATTAAAAAATTTTTGAAAACATTTTTATCTCTATAGAAAAGTTGCAATAATAAAACAAGGGACTTCTCACTGCTCTTTGTTCAGAAAAATTATTTAAAATTATTTTTCTCAAGTTTATTTTATCATTTTCTTTTTTCCCTATAAGCATGCACTTAACACATGCACACGTTAATATTTCAATATGTATTTACTAACAGCATGGATATTCTCTTAAATAATCTGAATTTACTTTTAAAGTTTATTGTATAAGACACTGACATAATAACATCATCAGCTTCTCCGCAGACTATATTCTAATTTTATCAACTGTCTCAATAATGTTCTTCATAGCATTTTATTTTATTTTTTCTTGTAGAGAAGGTCTCTCTTTGATAGAATGTGATACTGACCTAGCAAGACAAAGACATACTTCGTTGCCTCAGCTCTCATTAAGATCTTCATTAGTTAAGAAAGCCCCAGCAGATCAATTGTTCTTTGTTTTCATTCTTATTCCATTTCTTCCCTGAAAGTACAAATCAGCAGGAATACCTAGGTAGTAGGCGATCTTTCACAGAGAAGGAATCTGGTATGACAAGATGTAACTTTAGTAAGAATGAAGACTGAGACTGGACATCTTAACCCTTAGTCTCAGTTGAATAGACTACAGTACTTTTTCTATTCATTTTAATCTTTTTTTTTTTTTTTTTTGATACCTGGGGTAGAACTTGAGCGCTTCACCCCTGAGCCATACCCTCAACTCTTTTTATTTCTTTTTTATTTTGAGACAAGGTCTTGCTAAGATGCTTAGGGCCTCACTCAGTTACTGAGGCTGGTTTCAAACTTGCGATTCTCTTGCCTCAGCTTCCCAAGTCACTGGGATTAATGGCGTGTGCCATTAATCTTTTGGGGGAGGAAATAAATAGTAATGGGCAAAATTCAAGTTAATTACTTGATTAAGAATTTAGTTATTTAAAAATCATTGGTGCCAGCTTTCCTCACTGACTCCTCATCTGTAAGCCAATTTCAGAACAGCTTTTCCTGGTTGTCTTCCCAATCTTTGGGATCCATACCTTATTACACACTAACAGGGAGTATGGTGGGGGATGGACTGAGAAATGGAAAGAGAAAGACAAAGGATCACTGCTTTGGGAGATGGAGTCATGTGGAGAAGAAAGGGGAGACCCCAAAGCCTATGCTGTAGGATTTAGAGAGGCCACAGTCTCCACTGGTGCCAGTTTTCATCTCAACATCATGTCCTTCCATTTCCCTCCACCTGTCCAGGCAAAATGAAGCTGACTCTGGTACAAATCTTTTTCATGCTGCTGCTGCTGCTGCTGGGCCTGGGGCTGGGCCTGGGGCTGGGGCTTCACATGGCCGCAGCAGTCCTGGAGGATATTGATCAGCCACTGAACCAGTTTTGGTCCAGTGACTCACAGGACAAAGTCGAGACCACTGAGGAGGGAAAAGGCACACAAGCCACAGAAAGCCTGGTGCTTAGCAACAAAGGAACAGAGCAACCTGACTCGCCAGAAGAGACCTTCTCCAGTGAAGATGAGGTGGGAGGAAACAAGGTGCTCAGAGACAAGACTTTCTTGCGGAGCAACCAAGAAGATTTTAGGCTTAGTTTGGAGGCCAGGGAATGCAATAGCATGATGGCAAACAAGGTGAAGGAGCACAATCGCAGCTGCATATTTGAGTACACATTCATCCACGAGGAAATCAACACAGTCAGAGCTGTCTGTAGCAGTCCTGTTGTTGCCTGTGACCTCAAGGGGATAAAATGTCACAGAAGCCCCCGTCCTTTCGATTTGACATTCTGCAAGTTGTCCAAGTCCGGCCAGCTCACTCCTAACTGTAATTATCTGACTTTCATTCTGGAAAGGGTCATTGTCATAACCTGTAATGGCATGAACCTCCATTTAACATCTATACAGTGAAGCAACTCATCCTCTTCTTTCTCTTCTACCTTTTTCTTTTCCTTTTCCACTTCCACTTCTCAAGTTGCACTCCTCCTCTTAGGTAATCTTGCAGAGAATTTTCTAGGAAGAGAGGATGAGCTATTCTTTATCAACATCTTCTAAAAATGTTATTCTTCTTTGCCTTAGGGACCGTCCAACATGCATCTTGTCCCTGGACTTAGAGGTGCTTAAGAGAGTAATGATGCTCAGTTTCTCTGGGTTCTCTATTTTTCCTCTCCAATCTTTGCTGTGGAAGGGGATAAATAAAGGACTGCTCCTGACCCTCCAGTGGCCCTGGTCATTAGTCTGTTCCCTGGTCTGAGTTTGCCTTTGAGTGTGGACTGGCAGAGTTTTATTTAATGCCTCTATTTCCTATGTTCCTCCCTGCGACCCACCTCAAACCTCTACAGCAATCACTTGAGACTTCTGAGGTTTGCACACCTATCCTTTTTTGCACTGTGAATGCAATTAAAGTGATTGTGTTTGTGACTGTGTCTAGAAAACCACGTGGACCATGTTTCTTTTCCTGAGCCTGGAAACACAGAGCCTAGGCTTACGGGTAGCCAGGTGGTATAGTGGTGCACATCAAGACAGAACATGTGCAGGGGCATGAACTGTTCTCTTTCTCCCGACTCTTCCTTACCCTTTTCTTTTTCTTCCCATCTTCACTTTGCTTTGTTTCTTTGTTTTTCTTCCTTTATTTCCCCTTTGTTTCTTTTTCACCCTCTCTCTCTCTCTCTCTCTCTCCTTTTCTTTTTCTTTTGGGGCCTTTTTTTCACTTTCTCTGGATCTTTTCAGAGATTCCATCAGCCCAGACTGGACACTTCTGCTTTACCAGATAAGCAGAGGAAGATCCTATAGAGTCAGGCAGAAGGGCTGGAGGGAAGGTAGGTCAGGAGGGTAAAAACGAGAGAAGCAGAGAGGAAAAGAGAGCACCATCTTTCCAAGTTAAGACTAAAAAGTAGAAGAGTGTTCATAGTAGATGCTCATTATATGTGGGATGAATGAGGTGGGAGGAGTCTTATTCTCATTCAGCATCCTTGTCCATTTCTTTTCTTTCTTTAAAAATATTTATCTTTTAGTTATAGGTGGACATAATTTATTTTACTCTATGTGGTGCTGAGGATTGAACCCAGTGCCTCTCTCATGCTAAGGGAGCGCTCTATCTCTGGAGCCACAACCCCAGCCTACCCTTGCCCATTTCTTGTGCTAAAGAACAAGGAAAGTTGGTGAAAGAATAATTTCAGCAGATGTTTGAATTTATTTATTTAAGAAGGGGAAAAACAAAATAAATAAATAAAATAAAAAGAAATAAAAACTGGGCTGGGGATGTGGCTCAACCGGTAGCGCGCTCGCCTGGCATGTGTGCAGCCCGGGTTCGATCCTCAGCACCACATACAAACAAAGATGTTGTGTCCACCATTAACTTCAAAATAAATATTAAAATTTTTCTCTCTTAAAAAAAAAGAAATAAAAACAAAAACAAAGAACAACAACCACCAAAAACAAAACAGGGAAGGGCAGGGATGCTACGGGGTTGAATAAACAGAGGATGCAAGTGGCTACCCTCAGCTTATTTCCTCTAAATTCATTTTTTTTTTTTAAGTGTAGTTAGAATGCGTGGGGACAGGGAAAGTTTGAGGAAATGGCTAGAAGGACTCACTGTGTGATTTGGTTTTGAGATCTCCTCCTGTTGGGGTTTTCCTCAGCTTCATCTTCATATCTGGTAATAGACCTAAGAGTCAGGAATACACATACACGGGAGATGGGAAAGAAGAAAAAGTTCCATCACTCTGACCTGTCCCCCCAACTCCCACGGTCTCTGTTTTCCTGTTTCCTTAATTCTTCCAGTTCTTGCAGGCAGACAGCCATTTGGATGTGGTAAGATTCTCCCATTCCTCAGACTCATCTTTCCTAGTAATGGCCTCTTGTAAACAGTGCTGGGCAGGAAGTGTGTCTGCGTTTGTGGACTGCCCTGACATTTGAGGAGTGGATGGAGGAGAGGCAGGTGGTGAGGACGCAGCCAATGTAAACTCCTCTTCTTCCTGATGGTGGAGAGAAAGAAGGTTATGTAAGACAAGGGAAAAAATGAGAAATGGAGTAAGAAGAGAAGAAAAAAAAGAGTACAGTCGGAGTTAGAAATTTGGTAAGTAAACCCAGGGCTATAGTACTGGGAATGAATGTGAAAGGGTTCCATACGGGTGACTTCACCCTAACCAGAAGCCAAAGAGGCCACTGTACAGAGTGAACTAGTAAGAGACAGGGATTAAAGCCTGTCTTCTCTCACTGTCTCTCCTGTCTTTAATCCGAGATTCAAGCCTGTCTTCTCTCACTTGCAAATACAGCTACATTCTTTTATGGGTCCCCAACTTTCTCAGGGCTCTCACACCGCTCAGTGAGGACTCCTATCTCCCCATTTTGGTCTCCACTTTGTAGGAATCGCAGCCATCAGGCTTTTTCTGACTGTGGAGATAAACTCAAGAAACCAATTTACAAAATACCCTCCTGGCTCCTAGTGGCTTGAGCAGGAAAATACAGCTTCTGTGGCCGAGGTAACACAGTGACAAGGCTTTGTGGATGGACATCTCACCTCCTCTTTACATTTCCAGTGTACATGCTTGTGACAAGTCCCTGGACCTTTATCCACAGTTCCTGAATTCCTAAAACTCTAAAAATTAAGTTTTTTTTTTCCAAAGTGACTTTAAAACTCCTTTAGATGTAGCACCTGACTAAATTGACAAAGCGAGGCTACTTATTATCTTTATTTATGCGATGCAACCATGACACATTTCTTTATGGAAATATCAATGTGTTTGATAACGAGTGTTGCCTAAGATATACTCTTCTATGGGTGTTTCAGTAGTATGTTATGTATGTATGTGCACAAACACAATATTGTTTTTAAAAATTCAAAAAATTCTAAGTTCCCATATGCATTGGTCCCAAGTTTCAGCTAAGGGATTGTGAACCTATATTTACAATTTAATGAGCTCTTAATTAATTTGAGTATATCATATATGATCCTAGTTATGGCACAAGCATCTTTGTGGAAGCAGTTATGTTATAAAATTCTTTTATATTCTTCATCAGCACATTTATTGATCAATACTTTTCTACTTATTGATTCTCCAGTACTTTCTCAGAAGTTATAATAATTGCAAGGAAGCACAGAATCACTTAATCGGATTAAGAAGTTCTATAACTCCAATCAAGTACCACAAAAATGAAGAGAGCTGAGCAGCCTAACCCATGATTCAAAGGGCTTCATATGAATTCTTTTCTTTCCAAGATAAGCAGGAAGGAATCTATTATTGTATTTCAGGCACTCTTTTTAGATGCTGTCATATATTTGGTTTTATTTTATTCCTATAAGGAGGTAGATTATGTTTGCTCCATTTTAAAGATAAGTGATAGTTCAGAAAGAGTAACATTTTCTGTTGCTATAACAAAATACCTGAAGCTAGTTACATATAAAGAAAAGAGGTTTATTTAACTTCCAGTTTTGGAAGTTGATCAGTGACTCTATCAGTTTGGTCTATGATTAGGGTCCCCTTAGTTGGGTCACATATGGTAGAGAGCATCATGGAGGAAGTATATGCAAGAGGGAGAGATCACGGGTAAGACAGGAAGCTAGATACTTGGGAGGGGCAAGTCTTGCTCTTTTTATATCAACCCACTCTTGTAAGAACTAACCCCTCCACCAGACCAGAATTGATCCCTACCAAGAGCAGGGCTCCCAATGACTTAACCACCTTTTACCAGGCCCCACTCCTTAAGTGTTCTACCACTCAACACAGCCACACCGAGGACCAAGCCTCTAACACATGAACATTTTACTGACAAACCACATCCAAATCATAGCCCCCAGTTACTTTGATGTGAATCTCCCAACTCATATATGGCTGATCCGTATTTCAGATGGAGGCTTCCTGTGCTTCTCTTCAGGTGCTGCTTCCCAATTTGAAACATCGTTCTGTTTTCTCACAGTGATTCAAAAGGATGAGATTCAACTCTAAGTAGTTTAGGGCCTAGATTATGTTTGTACATCAGTTAAAAGCATTTATTGTGCTAAGAACATACGTACTTGATATTATAGGTAAATGGGTGGGGGGGGAGAGAGAGAGAGAGAGAGAGAGAGAGAGAGAGAGAGAGAGAAAGAGATAGATAGATATGGGGGAGAGAGAGAGAGAAGCAGAAGAAAACCTCCGGGCTTTGGTTCCTCATGAATACCGGTCCTGACAGTCTGGATGATGATGGAGACACTTCTCAATGTTATTCAAAGTTTTAAAAATCACAGCCAATCTAAACCATAATATATATTTAAGATTTGAACTTTTACTAGGATAAAAAATATGAAATATAAAGCTTTTTCAGAATCAATCTCTTGCTGTTAATTTTTTTTTTTTTTTAATGTGGTCTCTCTATGTTGCCCAAACTAGTCTTAACTCCTGTGTTTAAGGGATCCTCCCACCTGACTTCTCTCTCTTGTTCTCCTTAAAATTATTTCTCTCTTATGGTGTGAGCACTCTATCACAGAGCCACAATCCCAGCCCCTATAGACTGTTTCTTTTCTTTTTTTTTCAGTGCTAGGGATTGAACCCATGGCCTTGTGCATAGGAGGCAAGCACTCTACCAACTGAGCTATATCCCCAGCCTACCTATAGACTGTTTCTTAGGTGATGTAGCACTGAATGCATTAAAAGTGGCTGGGAGGGAAGAATCAGGGCCAAAAGATAAATCCCCTACTATTTGCACACTCAAATACTGTGTTCAGAACACTCTAAATATTTTTTCTCAATGTTGAAGGTTATTTGAATTACCCCGGGAAGCTTTAAAAATATGAAAAATGCAATTCCAAAAGCCCTCTTCCAGCAATATTCATATAATTAGTCTGAATTGGAGACTGGGCATCAGGCAAGGTCTAGTCATGGTGGGGCTACATTACTATATCTTCTAAGGTAGTTTTTCTGTGAATCAGTGTTTCAAAGACTGTTAACAGAGATGTTGAAGTGATTTGGGAGATCCTGAATTAAATATAGATAAATGGATCTCTTTTCTCAAGATCTTGTAATCTTTAATATTAATATGTGTTGTGAATCACTAATAATAGAGATCATATTTAACATTTCTGTAATTATCCCCATGAAGTAATCTACCATTCCCATCATTAGTAACATTTTTCTAGAACTAATGTTTCCAGTTGGAAAACATTGTTCTAAACTTTCTTTTCTTTCCCTAGACTTTTCTAAATCTTTCATCTTTATCTAATACAGTTATGATGAGGCCTATCCTAAAGACTGACATCTAGTTAAGATTATAAATAATCTATGCTCAAATCCACGAATGTTGTTTTGTATACCATAAAATAAAAGAACCAGTTCAGACAGACAAAGGATATATGACCAAAGGTCAATAGTGACCATTGGTGGCCCAGAGTCCTAAATTCATCATGTGTCTAGGACGTATTTGCATCACTCCAAATCACTATGTTAGCACCATTCAGGTGGCTCATTCTCACATGATCCCACAAAAGAAATACCATACTAGCCAGAGGGAGCAACCTACTTGCCAGGTCATCCTCTTGGAACAAGCTCCTGGCCTTGGGGACTCAGAATGACCCCATAGGTGCAAGTCCCCCAGCACTCTTTCAAGTATTCTGGTTGACCTCACACATGAGGGTGGTACTCTAAAGAGGAGAAATAGGACCCAGACCCATGTAAGCCTCAGTTCTATTTCAGACAGATGTGAGAAACAATCGCAGCACTGCCATTTAAAAGCAATTATGCCCAAGGTAGTTGTTCTGAGCTCTCAGCACCTCAGGTTATTTATATGTACATGTGTATGATAGTACCTACTTTTTACTGTTGCAAGGATTACACCAGATTAAGAGTTACTTTGTGGGGCTCAGTGAATGGCAGCGGCACTTAGTGGTGCTGTTGCTGGGCTCACTGCTCAGAGAGAACATATAAGTATTTTGACGGGTTCCTTCTGGAGGCAGTATTGTAATACAAAGTGCAATACTATCTGCACAGGTTTGAGTTTCAAGTGCATTGACTAGTGTGTGGATCTGTGGGATCTTATAGAACTCCTTAAATTTCATTTATTTGGTAACAAAATTTATATACTTGGAGAGAGTGCAGTTCTTTGACATGAGCAAGCAGGATCATTGTCCCGGGCCTAGCCCCTCAGGGTTCCCCTACAATTTGGAATGTAATCTTCTACATACGAAGATCCTTGTGATGGGATTTGCTGGAGCTGCAGTGCTCTCTGGGAGTGATGCTCTGAGCTAGGACTTGGATCTTTGTGGGCTTGGGTTCCATTTTCCCTCTTTTTTTGTTTTTTAATTGATATTCTTAGTATATTAAAAACTCTTATAAATTAGTAAGAAAAGTAGTTTAAAATTGAGAATATGAAAAGACAAGAAAACATGAAAAACACTATATTAATATCAGAAAAAAATGCATGTTAAAACAAAGACATGACATTTTTCACCTACTAAAATGGAAAAAATAAAAAATATATAATATCCAGTGCAGGCAAGGGTGTTGCCACTTTCATACATTGTTTGAAAGAGCAAACTGGCAGTATGTGTCAATACTGTCTACAGTATATCCTTTGATCCAGTAATTACACTGTCAAGTGTCAGTTTCCTAAGGAAATAGTCATGGACATGAACAAAGATTGACAAAGATTTTCATCAATAGCAATTATAATTAAAAAAATGGAAATGATAAGGACCAATCATAGAGGGTTAGTAAAATAAATCATGGCTCATTTTTACAATGGAATGTTACAAATTCCTTAAATGTTTTTAAGGCTATTTAATGACATGGGAAAATAATACAATATGAAATGAAATTTAATACTATGTAAAACTGCACTGAATACTTCTCTAAGTGACAACCTAATCTTAAATTAAACAATACAATTCAAACAATTCTTTCCCCTGCTCCCAGAATGCTCTTCTTTGCTCCAACCCATCTTTCCAGGGCTCCCAGTGTAGATGCTTCTCTGCCGCTCTAATATATTCCTTGCTTTTCTTTTGTTGCTGAGCCTCCTCAGTACAAACACTTCTCTGCTTAACAATCCTTGACACAGAGAGAAGATATTTTCATACTATCTTAAACTTCTTAAAGGACAAAGTTTTCTCCAATATCCAGCACCTCCTTCTTGGCTGCTCCAACCAATTCTCTTAGGACATTCCCCGCCCCCCCATCCTTACCTCCATCCTCCAAAGCACATGATGACCTCTTGAATATTTCTTGAACGAAGGATCTAAAAATATAAATCCAATCCAGATAAAGGAAATCAAATTACTGAGTTCAACTCTTGTCGGATTATAGGAGATTTTCATATTTTTCTCCACACTATCCTATTTCATCTACATTTCAAATGAATACCATGTATGATTTTATAAGGAGAGAACAAACAAAATTGTACTTTTTCCTTCATTTAATTGTCTCCTAGGTCTAGATAAGAAATACACATGCTTGACTTTGTATAATAAATAAAATTCAGTTCCGTATACTTTGGAAAACATTTAAAAACTGTGGTAGTTAGGCATGGTGGTATATGCGAAATGTACTGACCAACTTGCAAGTAGCCTGTAATTCTAGCTACTTAAGAGGCTGAGGCAGAAGGATCCAGGTCAGCCTGGACAACTTAGTGAGAATCTGTCTGAAAAAAAAAAAAAAGCCAGAAAATATCTCAGTCTCTTTCTTGCCAGGCAAAGCAGACTGAGCTATATAATCTAGCAGAGTTTCATCCCTAGTGGGGCCCAAAAGGACTCCAAGGGACAGAGTTGTTGCTATTTTCAGCAACATTTTGATATAGCACACAATTTGTTGATGTTCCTGACTCTGTACCCTGCATCTCACCCATTTCTCTCTCTCATGTTTGCAGATTAGACTCCAGTTAATTTCAGAAAATGATTCAAATCACAGTGATGTCACTTCTAAGAGCAGCTAGACTGGTTCTTTATTAGAATTATGATTCAGAAATCAGGTTAGAGGTTATGTTTAGGGGAATAGGAAGGAAAAGAGGAAGATAGTGGTATTAAGTCTAAGAGCAGCTAGACTGGTTCTTTATTATAATTATGATTCAGAAATCAGGTTAGAGGTTAGATTTAGGGGAAGAGGAAGGAAAAGAGGAAGATAGTGGTATTAAGTCTAAGTAAAGGGAAAAATGAGGAAAATGTGTGTGCTCATATTATGGTATCATAGTTTATTACCTATATATATAGGACTGAGAAGGTATTAGGGTTCCGGGTTCCCATTGTCTGAAAATGTCAGCTATCTTGCACTGGCATGAAGCTCATGTTGGAATTATATTCCCATAAATTTATTGTGTATGCCTGTACATAAGGATATAAAATTGTTAATTACAAAAAATGAATGGCATTTTCAGCACCTTTATCAGGTGACAACAAGAAAATCAAAAAAAGCAAAATAGCCCTTATTCTATGAATGCTTTTGCATAAGTTTAACATAGTAGTATTTATTGGATATTCATTCAATAAAGAAGATGAGGCACTTGGTCTGTCCTTGTAGCATCTCTACAAATGAGAACCAGAATGGATAATTGTGGTAGGAAAAGGAAAGTGATGTGATTAGATCTAGCACTGGGCACTGCTCTGGAAGCTGGGATAGCTACAGACCAGCATACAGAAAGCAACAGTATTAAGAGGCTGGGGTTATAACAATGTATTTCCAAGGCTAAGGAAAATATATCTAAGGAATCTGCTGATAAAGTCTTTTTTTTTTTTTTTTTTTTTTTTTAACCAGGCAGGTGCAACTATTCCCCAGCTGCTGTGGATGTTCCTTGCTGAGAATTCACAAGTATCTTCCTCAGCAGAGAATCGTTTTCAGTCTGTGGGGACCTCCTTGTTGGAAATACATAAGAGTTCATTTCCTTCCTCAAGGATAGCCCACAGCCAATCACTGACTGACAAGATGTAGAGGAACCTACCTGGACCTCTTGTCTTAATTTTATAGCATTAGTCATGTTTTAGAACTCCCCATTGGTCAGGTTTGAGGCTAGACTTTTGTTGAAATCATATCTCTGTTTTGCTTTTTCTTCTTTCTGCACCCCCTAAGAGCAGTTCCTCAGAGTACTTCCTAAAACCAAAATTACTAGCTCAAGAATCTCCATCTTAGGAGCTGAGCTGCACCCCCAGCCCTTAAGATCACCTTTTGAAAGGAAGAGTATCAGTGAATGTATAGAAGAATTTTAAAGCTATCATGACAACTAAAAACTGGCCTAATATCTTTGCTGAAGGCAAGCCCTGACAGAAGCTGCTTCTTCAGAATGTACATATTGTAAGGAAGGGATAAGTAACTCATTTTACTTGAAGTCCTCCATGGAACTGAAGGACAGAAGCCCAGGTTGAAGCTCACTTCAGACTGGCAGGCAGGGTAAACTATGGAATGTCAGTGAAGCATAGCACTTGTTCATTTGCTCTGGGGTAAGGTAGTTACCATTCCTTGAGAATAGTGCAGCAACATTATGAGATCCGGCACTGCAAGCTTTAGGAAGTTGGGCCACATCAAGATTGTGTTGAACTCCTGGCTCTAAGTAACCTCTCTGGTTCATGTTTATCAGTAAGTAGGCATATCCTAATTGAAGTAACACAATGCCTTATACACTGCAAGTGTGCAATATATCTACACACACACACACACATTTATATTTTTTGGGGGCAGGACTGGGGATTGAACTCAGGGGCACTCAACCAGTAAGCCACATCCCCAGCCTTATTTCGTATTTTATTTAGAGACAGGGTCTCGCTGAGTTGCTTAGCACCTTGGCTTTTGCTGAGGCTGGCTTTGAACTTTCAATCCTCCTGCCTCAGCCTCCCAAGCCACTGGGATTATAGGCATGTGCCACCATGCCAGGCTCACACACACATATATATACTCGAACTCACATTTTTTTTCTAAGTCCTATTCCCAAACATTGGCTGACATGGCTTAATCTACTCTGGTTCTATAGACACTACCACTGAAGAGGGAGATGAACCCAGGAATCAATGGCCCTTGAATCAAGGATGTCATCACTACACTGGGTTCCCAACTTTCTCCATCTAGGGATAGTCAGCCATCACTCATCACTATCTGAGGCTACAGAAGCTATTGGTAAGAGTTGGTTTTTAGTTGTCATGATAGCTTTAAATTTTTTCTATACATTCATTGATACTCTTCCTTTCAAAAGGTGATCTTTTTTTAATTAATTGATTTTTTAAAAAAATAAACAACAGTGGAATGCATTAAAATTCTTATTACACATATAGAGCACAAATTTTCATATCTTTGTATATAAAGTATGTTCATGCCAATTCATGTCTTTATACATGTATTTTGTTTTTTTTGCATTACAATTCTTATTACACATATATACCATAATTTTTCATATCTCTGTTTGTATATAAAGTAGGGTGACACCCAATTTTTGTCTTCATACATGTACTTTGGATAATGATGTCCATCACATTCCATCATCCTTGCTAATCCCCTGCTTCCTCCTTTTCCCTCCCACCCCTCTGCCCTCAGTAGAATTCATCTATTCCTCCCATGCTCCCCCTTCCTACCCCACTATGAGTCAGCCTCCTTATATCAGAGAAAACATTTGGCATTTGTTTTTTGGGGATTGGCTAACTTCACTTAGCATTATCTTCTCCAATGCTATCCATTTACCTGCAAATGCCATGATTTTATTCTCTTTTATTGCTGAGTAATATTTCAATGTGTATAAATGCCACATTTTTTTATCCATTCATCCACTGAAGGGCATCTAGGTTGGCTCCATAGTTTAGCTATTGTGAATTGTGGTGTAGGGAGGGGGAGCATGGGAGGAATAGATGAATTCTAGATAGGGAAAAGGGGTGGGAAGGAAAGGGAGGGGTAGGGGATTAGCAAGGATGGTGGAATGTGATAACATCATTATCCAAAGTACATGTATGAAGATACAAATTGGATGTCACCCAGAATAGCAAAAGTAATTCTAAGCAGGAAGTGTGAATCAGGCGGTATAGCAATACCAGACTTCAAACTATATTACAGAGCAATAGTAACAAAAACAGCATGGTACTGGTACCAAAACAGGAGGGTGGACCAATGGTACAGAATAGAGGACACAGAGACTAATCCACAAAGCTACAACTATCTTATATTTGATAAAGGAGCTAAAAGCATGCAATGGAGGGAGGATAGCATCTTCAACAAATGGTGCTGGGAAAACTGGAAATCCATATGCAACAAAATGAAACTGAATCCCCTCCTCTCGCCATGCACAAAAGTTAACTCAAAGTGGATCAAGGAGCTAGATATCAAATCAGAGACTCTGCGTCTGATAGAAGAAAAAGTTGGCTCCGATCTACATATTGTAGGGTCGGGCTCCAAATTCCTTAATAGGACACCCATAGCACAAAAGTTGATAACAAAAATCAACAAATGGGACTTACTTAAACTGAAAAGTTTTCTCTCAGCAAGAGAAACAATAAAAGAGGTAAATAGGGAGCCTACATCATGGGAACAAATTTTTACTCCTCACACTTCAGATAGAGCCCTAATATCCAGAGTATACAAAGAACTCAAAAAATTAAACAATAAGAAAACAAATAACCCAATCAACAAATGGGCCAAGGACCTGAACAGACACTTCTCAGAGGAGGACATACAATCAATCAACAAGTACATGAAAAAATGCTCACCATCTCTAGCAGTCAGAGAAATGCAAATCAAAACCACCCTAAGATACCATCTCACTCCAGTAAGATTGGCAGCCATTATGAAGTCAAACAACAACAAGTGCTGGAGAGGATGTGGGGAAAAGGGTACTCTTGTACATTGCTGGTGGGACTGCAAACTGGTGCGGCCAATCTGGAAAGCAGTATGGAGATTCCTGGGAAAGCTGGGAATGGAACCACCATTTGACCCAGCTATTGCCCTTCTTGGACTTTTCCCTGAAGACCTTAAAAGAGCGTACTACAGGGATACTGCTACATCGATGTTCATAGCAGCACAATTCACAATTGCTAGACTGTGGAACCAACCCAGATGCCCTTCAATAGATGAATGGATAAAAAAAATGTGGCATTTATACACCATGGAGTATTACGCAGCACTAAAAAATGACAAAATCATAGAATTTGCAGGGAAATGGATGGCACTAGAGCAGATTATGCTTAGTGAAGCTAGCCAATCCCTAAAAAACAAATACCAAATGTCTTCTTTGATATAATGAGAGCAACTAAGAACAGAGCAGGGAGGAAGAGCAGGAAGAAAAGATTAACATTAAACAGATACATGAGGTGGGATGGAAAGGGAGAGAAAAGGGAAATTGCATGGTAATGGAGGGAGACCCTCATTGTTATACAAAATTACATATAAGAGGTTGTGAGGGGAATGGGAAAATAAACAAGGAGAGATATGAATTACAGTGGATGGGGTAGAGAGAGAAGATGGGAGGGGAGGGAGGGGGGATAGTAGAGGATAGGAAAGGTAGCAGAATACAACAGTTACTAATAGGGCATTATGTAAAAATGTGGATGTGTAACCGATGTGATTCTGCAATCTGTATTTGGGGTAAAATTGGGAGTTCATAACCAACTTGAATCTAATGTATGAAATATGATATGTCAAGAGCTTTATAATGTTTTTCAACAACCAATAAAAAAAATTTAAAAAAAATAAATAAATAAATTAAAAAAAAAAAAATTGGATGTCAACCTACTTTATATACAGAGATATGAAAAATTGTGGTATATATGTGTAATAAGAATTATAATGCATTCTTCTGTCATTTTTTCTAATCAATAAAAAATATTAGAATAAAAAAATGATATATAAAGAACTAAAAAAACTTAGCAAAAACAAACAAACAAAAAAACCTCAAATAGCCCAGTCAATGAATAGGTTAAGGAAATGAACAGACATTTCATAAAAGAAGAAATATGAATGGTTAACAAATATATGAAAAATTGTTCAACATTTTTAGTAATTAGAGAAATGCAAATTAAAACTACACTGAGATTTCACCTCACTACAGTCAGAATAAAACTGTCAAAAATACAAGTAACAATAAAATATAAGTAACAATAAATGTTGGCAAGGACGTGGGGAAAAGGGTACACTCATACATTGCTCGTGGGAGGTGCAACCTCTCTAGAAAGCAGTATGGAGATTCCTCAGAAAACTTGGAATGGGACCACCATTTGAACCAGTTATTCCACTCCTTGGCATATGCCCAAAGGACTTAAAATCAGCATACTACAGTGACGCAGCCATATCAATGTTTATAGCAGCTGAATTCACAATAGCTAAACTATGGAATCAGCCTATATGCCCTTCAACAGATGAATGGATAAAGAAAATATGGTCCATATACAGAATGGAATACTACTCAGCCATAGAAAGAATGAAATTATGGCATTTGCCAGCAAGTAGATGGGGATTGAGAATATCATGTTAAGTGAATAAGCCAATCCCCCCAAACCAAAAGGTCAAATGTTCTCTATAATAAGTGGATGCAAACACACAAAAAAGGTTGTGGGGAAGTAAAGTACAGAAGTTTATTGGATTAGCCAAAAGGGAATGAAGGAAAGGAACAGGGGATAGGAATAAGAAAGACAGTGGAATGAATCTGACACATATTTACATATATGAATACACCACAAGGAATTTCCACATTACATACAAACACAAGACTGCAATCCCAATTATACTAAGATATACTCCATGTTTGTATAAATATATCTAAATATACTCTGCTGTCATGTATATCTAAAAGAATATATTTTTGGCAGTAAAACAGCTTGATGATTAGAACACTATATAAATTCATTTGTAACTCTAGGTTAACAAAAGAGCTGAGGTTAGTTTACAAATTATAAACAGGTTTGTAATGAAAGCTGATTAGCTATAAATTTTATTTTTAACAATCACAAATTTAGGGTTTATATATCAATATGAATCTTTTCTAGCAGTTGTAAAAATATACTTAAAAGAGGCAAATTAGTTTTTAAAGCTTATGTCTAAAAACCTGTCAAACATCAGATTCTCATATCTGATGTAAATATAACAATTAAAATTCAGGAAATGAATATAACATTTAAATTACTAAATGAAGATACAGAAAAACAGTTAATTTCAGAAAGTACTGATAGGATTTATAATCAATTTTCAACATCACTAACAAAAAACCCATAAATTTTCACTCATTACAGAGTGATGCTATTCTAGAAATCAGAAACAGAAGCCACACATGGGTTATTAGCATTTTAAATCATCTTATTTTCTGGGGCTCATCTCAGGCCTGGAGCAATGAAAGAATATCAAATAATTTCCTTGAATTAAGAATTTGACCAGTATGTGTTAAATAATACTTAATAATGAGCCCTTTTAAAACTTAGTACAAACTTGGTCTAAATATTTTAGTGTGTAAATTTACTTGCAAAATTTCAAGTCTGTTGAACAGTTAATAATTTATACTCTACATGAATATTATATAGAGATAAAAGAATTACAATTTATCAAAAGAAAACACAGCATATTTGAATTATGAAAGTTCTAATATTTTAATTCTGAATCAAGCTGTTACTCAAAAAACCAAAATGACTGAAAAGCTACATTCTCAAGAATCCAATTTTTGCAAAGAATAAATAGGAAAATAGCAGAATCTCAAAAGATTAATCCCTTTAGATTTTAATCTTAGACTGTTGGCATTTGGCTACATAAATAATATTTTATAAACATCAATTCTACTTGGAAAAGTCTTCATAAATGGGCTTTTATAGCAAAACAACAGATAACTTTCTAAAAAGTGAAAAATTATAAATGCCTTTCCTCTATGTTTATTTCTTTAATGGCAATCTTTAGGTTACTCATGGAAATCAAGCAGAGTTAACATTTTAAAAGTTATTTAATTGAAAAAGTTGTAATAGGCCAGAAGACAATTTTGTTACAAAATTTTAAAGACATCCTTATTATCAAAAAGTTCAGATTAACTTAATGTCACAGATTTACTAAGTCATGTGAATTGAAAAAAAAAATTGGGGGGGGGCTAATTTAACAGGTTTTAAATTATGTGTTTACTTAATCTAAAAGCCAGTTTGGTACTATGCAAACAAACGATACCTAGGAATATAAACATGTTGGCACATACAAGAAAATTTAAAAGCTTAGATTTATCACAAATATGTATTTTAAAATACAAAATTAGGATAAAACTTTATTTGTAGTTTTGTATTGTACTTTTGAAATGTAATTTAAAATTATTCAGATAATATCAAACTCACAGAAAAGTTCAAGTACAGTACAAAAACTCTTTTCTGTAACTAGTATGTCTTTCTTGTTATAATAAGGCTATTCTATATAACCACAATGCATTCATTGAAATCATGACAGTGATGTGTGCTACCATCTAATTCAGATACTGCTCAAATTTCACCATCTGTCCCTAAGATGTCCTTTATAACAAAAAGAATGGTGCATTTCTTTTAATAGTCTTGTCTCTTTTATTCTCCTTGGGCCTGAGATAGCTAGCTCCTTTGGCTTTCTTGGGTTATTATGGTGACTGACTCTTTTGAAGATTCCAGGCCAATTATTTTGTAGAATGTTCTTCAATGTGTGTTTGTTCTGATTAGATTTAGATTCTGTGTATTGGCCAGGGATGTTAGAGAAATAAGGCCTGTTTTTCCCTTGCCTTCTCCCAGTTCCAGTTAAATTCAGTTTGAACCACTATTGATGTTTACTTGATTAAGGAGAATATGCCCCACTTCTCTAATAAAGACATTATTGTTTATGCTTTGTAACTAGTGTTTTGTGGTGGATATATTTTAAAACTAAGTATTTAATTCCTTATTACATATTAAATGCATTCATTTTTTATATTACTCTGGACTCATATTTTATGAATTATAATCTGCCCCACATTAGCCAGTGAAAACCCTTTTACTCTGTCTTCTCTGTGCTTTGACATGTTTTCATCATTCTTAGGCATTTCCTTGCTTTAAGGAACAAGAAGATGGTTCAAGCTCATTATATTTGTGTGTGTGTGTGTGTGTGTGTGTGTGTAATTTTTGGTATTGGAGATTGAACCCAGGCTTGCTTTACCACTGAACTACAACCCCAGCCTCTTTTGTTTTTTATTTTGAGTTGCTTAGGACCTGCTAACTTGCTGAAGCTGACTTTGAACTTGTGATCCTCCTGCCTCAGGCTTTTGGGTCACTGGGATTACAGGTGTGTGCCACTATGCCTAACTCATATTTTCCTTGCCCTAGAACCAGTCATTTTTCTAAGGAAACCAGGTCAATTTTGAAACCAGTATTTTGAACCCAAAGTGTGTGCTCATTACGATGAGGGTGAGAGACCTCTATATCTCTCAGAGTTGGGAATGTAACAAGAATTCTAATCTTCATGTGTCTCTGTGTTTCTCTCCCTGCTCCCTTTCCGCCACTCCTTTTGCATTTTCATTATGTATCTATATCAAAAAAACATGGGTTTACATCAATGCCTAATTCTAATCTAGCTCTACAAGGCGCATATTTGTTTTCTCCCTTTCCATGTTTAAGTTGCCATTTCCATTGTTATTATAACTTTAATTTATAACTCCCTCTCCCACATTTTCCCTAATATATTTGCTCATTCGATTTATTTTTACATATGTAACCCATCTTCCATTGTTTTGCTCTCCCCTCTCCCATAATGGAAGCCCTTTACTTACTCTGGTTCTGACTGGTCCAGGATGCCCCTCATTTGGGTTTTGATATCTCACACCAGGCCACCCCTCTGAGTAGACACCCCTTCACCTGCCCTGGATCTGACTCACCCCACACCAGTGGAACAAGCTCCTCCTCTCTTGGGCTTTGGTTTCTGTTAGGTCGGTGATGGTGACTTGGTGGCGACTTAGTTGCAACTTAGAACAAAGCAGCCCGTGCGTGGAAAAGAACATCAATCAGATGCCGGGGAAATGCCTGTCAATCAGCCAGATCTCCTGACTAACGCCTGTCAATCAGCAGGACCCCCTGGCCAATCCTGGAATTCAGCCAACTCCTCTGACCAACTCCAAAGGGGCAAGGGACCCTAAAAACACCCTTTTCCTGTCCCAAGCCCTTCCCTTCCTGCTGTAAGCCCCATAAAAGTCCAGTCCTGTTGAGCTTTCCATGCGGTTTCTCCTCAGACCCTTCTCCTGTCCCCTCTGTGGGTCTGATCAAGTTCCCCCCAGGGAGTGATATCTCAATAAAGCCTCGTTCAGCGGCCCTTTTAGATCTGCCTCCGTTGGTTGCTGCCCGCCTCACCTGATCTGACAGTTTCCTATTCCTCATGCCAGGTTGCCCCTCCTCCGGGATGGCCACCTTGCTGTGCCCCACCCAGTGGCTTTTGTTGAGGAAAGGAGGAAAAGGGAAGAAAAGAGTTCTTGATTTTCTTTTTAAAATTAAATCACATGATAGCATTTTCCATATTGCCTAGTGTTCTTTAGAAGTTTTTTCCTAGTTATATTTTTATTTTATTAATAAAACATGATTTAGTTAACTAATTTTCTACTTTTGAACATTAAGGAAATTTCCAGCCATAACAAATAATCCAAACAATCAGTTTGTTTTCCTTAAAACAAATTCCACCAAGTAGAATCATCAGGTCAAAAGAGTTTAAATCATATTAAAGCTTTGGGTACCTATTCACATATTCCCTCTCTTTGAAGATTTACTTTCTGTACACTCCCACCTGCAGGCCACCTAATGGGCCCATGGCACTGTATCCTTTGTATAATTTGGTATTATGTTTTATTTTACTCTCTGACAGTTTCATAAGTAAAATATGATTCCTCTTTAAAAAATATTTTTTTAACATTGCATGCCTTTTGTTAAATAGGCCTAAATCACTTCCCAGTGTCTCAGTGTCTCTTCTTCCCCATGATTTTCTCCACTCTGTGACAAAAATTCTCATGAACGTTCATAGCACATTTACTCTTTTTGCTATCCTGAAACAGAAATGGAAATCTCTTTAAATTTGAGTGGATTATTCATAGTGGCTGTGTAGTTTCATCAGTCTTTTTCCATGTGTTGAATCTGGGGCTCATTCAGAAAATACCCAGAGAAGGCTGGTTCAAAAATTTCTCCTAAAGGAAAATTGTAGTAAATGCATAGGTTATTAAGCACCATTGGGATTTCTTTGCTCATCCACCTCGAGCTTCACCACAGGC
>NW_026000229.1:46310523-46323023 GCF_001458135.2 Marmota marmota marmota | reverse complement strand
TTCTTTCAATTAAGTTGAATTTCCTGTCAAGTACTCACTTTTTCCCAAGATTTCTCTCTTGGAGCTTCTGCCCTTGCAGGTGTTTCCCAAAGCTGTAATCCTAGACCCCACGTGTTCCTCTTTCTTGGCCTACTTGCCTGTGTTAGCTTTCCATCACGGTGACAAAATATACCAAGATAAACAACTTAGAGAAGATTTATTTTGGCTCATGGTTACAAAATGTTTTAGTCCAAGGTTGGCTGACTACTGTTTTGGGCCTAGGTGAGGCAGAACATCATAGTGACAGCAGTGTGTAGTTGTGGATGCTGCTCACCTCAAGGCAGCCAGGTTGGTGTGTGTGTGTGTGTGTGTGTGTGTGTGTGGGAGAGAGAGAGAGAGAGAGAGAGAAGAAACTTGAGACAAGGTAATACCTTTTAAGGACACACTTCCAGTGACCTACTTCCTCCAACTAGGTCCCAGCTCATCAAGTTTCTACCACTTCCTAATAGGCCACCAGCTGGGGACCAAGCCCTCAACACATAAGCCTTTGAGGGACATTCCAAATCTAAACTATAATACCCCATTTATTTATTTGTTTATTTAGCCTATCCCCAAGTGAACTGATAAGAAAGTTTGCTTGGAAGGTACATGGTGTGAATTCTTGCATATCTGAAAATGTATTTATTATATTCTCAAATTTGCTTGACACATTTTCTGGGATAGAATGATAGATTGCCAACAGTTTCTTCTCAGAATTGTGAGAACACATTTCTTCACAGTTGTCTGTCTTCCAGTCAGTGTCCATCATCTGCTGAGAAGCCCGATGTCATTTTGAATTGTTGTAAGTGGTGCTTTCATTTCCCTAGAAAGATTTTAGGATATTTTTATACCTGTATTCTAAATTTTCACATTACTATGCTTAGGCATAGGTCACTGTCTCCTATACTGGGAGTAGGGAGGTTTTAATTAGGAATCTCAAATCTTTGGGTCTGAAAAAATTACTTCAGCAAATTTTCAATTTTCCTTTTCCTCTCTTTTCTCTTTTATAGAACTCTCTTAGTTAATTATTTGATTGGTTGGACTGCTCTTCCACATTTTATCTTATTCTCCTATATTTTTTTTCATCTTTCAAAACTAATTTTTTGATTGTATCTTCGACCCCATAATAATTCTTCCTCACGAATTTATGTATTTATTTTCCAAGTATTTATTGTTTTTAAAGTTCTTTTTTAATAGAGTCATTTTTTTTTTGTTTTATAAAAGCAATAGCTCACCAAATAACTCAGAATATTCTTATGGAGGTTATTAAAGCTTTATTCTTTAGTCTCTGCTTTGTGATGTTTCTTTTACTTCATTGCCCCTCCTCCACCAATGCTGGGCATCTAACCTAGCGCCTCATGCATGCTAGGCAAGTGTTGTACCAATGAGCTACACTCTAGTTTCTCACTTCATGTTTTGTAAATGCAATCTTTAAAAACTTATGGAGACAATTCAGTATGTGAAAAGAATGGAGCTTGCAAATAAATGAAGCTAATTTTGTAGTCTTGGGAACACAAATAAAGATAATTCAATGTAATTGAAGTTACATATGTGTATGTATACACATTTACATTCACAATTCTGACATGTTGCTGAACTCTAGTCTTGACTCTGACCTTTTGCATTTAGCACGTATAATGTATGTGACATGTGCCACCAGATGGCACCAGCACACTAGTCTCATGATTGGAATTGTAAAATGGAAGTTAGCATCTTGTGTTTTCTTAATAAATGAGTATGCTGGCACTTATCTTAATAAAATATGGAAGGGTAAATGAAAGCTCTGTCCTCATCCTCAACACAAACCTAATAACCAAAACAAGGTTTTGAGGAAAAGGAAGTTTTATTGCTTTGCTAGCAAAGGAGAAATTTAACAGTGCCTCACTTTATGCTGCTCTGCCACTGTAACTTATTTTTTAATTTATTTTTTTTTTTTTTTGTGTGTGTGTGCTGCTGGGATTGAACCCAGGGTCTTGTGCATGCGAGGAAAGCACTCCACCAACTGAGCTATATCCCCAGCCCTGTATTTTTTTTTCTCTTCCTCTCTCCTTGCTCCTCCCTAATCTCTCCCCTTCCCTAATTGCAGAGGAAAGAGGATTACCTTTCTTCCCCATCCTAGACAGAGTGAATCTGTCCTTGAGTACAAACCCACCATAGGAATGAAGTAATCCAGACTTTGGGGATGGTACCAGAAGATTCCAGAAATTAACAAATGAATTACAACTTCAACAGAGAACATGTAGAATTCTCTCAAAGAATTGATTCACCTCTTTAAAAGCTCCCTGTTCCTGATGATGGGCAGAATCACAGCCTTGGGGACAGGAGTCCCCTGTATTTCTCCTTTGCTAGCAAGGCAATAAACCTTTTTCCTTTTTGTGAAAACTGTTTCCTTATTATTGGATTGGAACACAGGGGACTGCCGTCCCAGAGTCTGTGATTCTCCCTGTCAAGGGGAACAGGAGGGTTTTAAAGAGGTGATTTAGAGAAATGAGATTTAGGGAGGAGAGATCAGGAAGGAGAAGTTCAGTGAAAAGAAGGCCAAGGAGGACAAGGTCAGGGAAAAGAAGGATGGGAAAAAGAAAAACACATGTAAGTTTTAAAGCAACAAGGGATATAGTGAAAGCATAGAGTGACCCCCTGTGTTGCCAAAAGCTCGGTCCTTGTCCTTGATGATTTGTCTACCATACAAAAATTTTTATAAAATTATAGCTATTAAGCTAGTACACTATTAATACAGAGTTAATCAAATAAGCCCAATAGAGAACCTAGAAATGGACCCATGTAGCTTTGAATATTTGACAAATGACAGCCTTCCCTAGCTATAGGGTAAGGCTGGACAGGTAGCAAAAGACACGGGTAGGGGGATAGCATTTATTGGGATTGTCTGTGGGAATGTCAAGATAGGCAGAATAAACAGTTTAGTTTTGTTTAGTTTTGAATAATTTGGGGGACTTGAAACCCCAATGTTTGTCCTCTAGTAACCTGGCACCTGGTCCTGGGCAAACTAAGGCAGAGGTGGGGCTCTGGGTTGATAAATTCACATATCAAGTCATATAGCTGAGTCCTGGGATAAGCAGTTTCTCCTCTGCCAGAAAGATTTTTTTAAAGACATTAAAACATCATAACATGCCAAAAATAAACAAAATATATAAATAATATACCAAGCAATTCAGTTCCTGGTTATATAGCATAGCTAAATCCTCTTTCAAATGTAACTGGAGACATGAAAGAATATTCTTAGTAGTATTGTTCATTATAAATAGCAGTATGAAAACAAAAGGGAATGCTTCACAGCAGTGAAAAGGAAAACTGCAGCTATAGGCTTCATATGTATTGCATAGGATAAATATAATGTAGAGCAAAAAAGATACATCTAAAACCATGTTAGAACATGACGCAAGAAAAGACCACTGACTCCAATTAAAATCAAATTAAAGCAAGCTTATTATTTCGACCGGGCAGGCTGCCTTTCCTATCAAAATCGTGGGAGCCAAGGACAGCCGTGAAGCTTCCTTGCAGCCCAGTTTTATAGCCCAAAAAGTTACACAAAGAGGGGTTACAGATAACAACACTCTGAGGAGCATAACACAAGTTTACATTTTTGCTGGCCCCGGCATCAGATTTTATGGAGGTCTTAGAGACTCAGAGAGGGTTGTTATCCCGTCAGGGAAGGCCAGAATTTATGAGGCGTCACTAAGGTTTAGGAAAGGGCTGTTATCTGGTCAGGGAAAACTGGACATGGGTGAGTTCAGGGCACGGGCAGGCATTCCAATCAGCTTTACAACATCAATTAATGGCCAGGCCATACAGACATCCTAATATTTTTACAGAAAACAGAAATGAATCCTTCATAACTTGTGACAAGCTGGCTTCTGATCTAAAGAGAGAACTAGGCTAGGTATATCAACCAAGTATAGGATTTGATTTCATTGCTATAAAATTCAGAGCCAGGACAAACTATCCCTTCCTCCTCTGTCTGCAGGAGGAGCTATTTCTTCACTTACATGGATTTGTGCATCAACGTAATTGCAAATGCTTATATAATCATGTGGAGTACATTACCTATTTGGTACAAAAATAAAAGTCATTTGTCCTTTATCAGGAGAAGCACAATTTTCCATGATACTGGAAAAAAATGATCTTGAATTTTTTTTTTTTGGAGTAGGATAATATGATATAAACACTTAAAATCAGCATGCTGAATTTCATTTAATGTTTTGAAATGTAAGTGAATAGCATAACCACTAGTAACTAATGGAATAAAAGTAACTAATTCATTTCCTGTTGCTGCTTTAACAAATTACTTTTTCTGTAGTTCTGAGGCCGGGGGACAAAAAGGAAAATCAGTGAACGTAATAAATGATTGGGTCAAAAAGATGGGGGCTGGGCTGGGGATGTGTCTAAAGCGGTAGCGTGCTCGCCTGGCATGCGCGGGGCGCTGGTTCGATCCTCAGCACCACATAAAAATAAAATAAAGATGTTGTGTCCACCGAAAACTAAAAATAAATATTTAAAAAATTCTCTCTCTCTTAAAAAAAAAAAAAAGATGGGGGCTGATTCAGGAGGAAATAAAATGTTAATACCTGCAGGAACAGTCCCCCTCTTCAACCTGTAGTGAGAATACCTGCCTCCAGGGAATTGTCCCTCCCTGCAGAGAGTTGTAAATGAAGCACCTCCTGGGGCTCCTTTCCTGCCCCAGGTGGTTCCTTTCCAGCCCATTTGGGCAGATGTGGAGAGACACCCCTAGAAACCTTCTTTCCCACCTTTGGCCCACCTTTTGGGCACTAGTCACATAGGTAGGATGGGTGAGGAGAGGCCATGAGAACAAAGGAAATCTAAAATGTATAAAAGGGGCAGGACACCCCCACTTCCTTTGACACTCAGCTCTGGGGCCCCTTATCTGGAGAGAAGTCTATCTCTCTTCTACTCTTTAAATAAAACTTGCTTTCTACTCTTGCCTCAGCGATTCTTGGGTGTTCAATCTTCAACATCTGTGGAAATGGAACTTGGCCCTGATTCTCATCACCAGCATCATTTCCAGAAGCCAGAAATCTGAAACCAGTTTCACTGAACTAAAACCAAGGCATTTGTAGACTCCCTCTGGAGTCTTTTTAAAAATTTTTTAATTAAATTATTTATTTATTCTAATTTGTTATACATGATGGCAGAATGCAATTCATTTCATTTTACACATACAGGGCACAATTTTTCAAGTCACTGGTTGTACACAAAGTATTTTCACACCATTCGTGTCTTCATACATGTACTTAGGGTAATGATGTCTAACTCATTCCACTGTCATTCCTACCCCTTTGCCCCCTCCCTTCCCCTTAATTCCCTTTGCCCTATCTAAAGTTCCTCCATTCTTCCCATGTTCCCCCCCAATCCCCGCCCCATCACCATTATAAGAATTTGTTTCTTTACCCTTTTCAGCTTCTAGAACTGAATTCTTAGCTCCCAGCTCCCAGCTCTCTTCTAATCCATTAGTAGCATCTTCTCTCCCTGACCCCATTTCCCTCTTCTGTTGCATGGCCTTCACTTTTGTCTGTAGTCAAATTTCCATTTGCCTCCTTCTAAAGAGGATTTTATAAGGACACTTGAGATTGTATGTAGGGCCCACCTTAATAAACCAGAATAATCGTTCCATCCTAGATCCTTGACTCAATTACATCTGCAGAGACCTTTTCCCCATATGAGGTAACATTCACAGGCTCCAGGGATTAGGCCTATAAATCTTTGAAAGTCACCAATCAGCCTACTACAGTAGTTTTATTTTATAGGTAAATCTTTTACACTGATCAGCAAAGCTCAAGAATATAATTTGAAAACCAAATCCCATTTCTTGTGGTCTCCATGCCAATGTGAAAGTGCTCCAATGAGAAGCAATCTTGTCTTGGTCCCAGTTGGTCCTGCCCTTTGGGTTCTCCCATTGTTGCTGGAAATAGACTGGTGGAGAAGCAAGCAGCAATTAGAGAGAACTCCAAACTTTATTTTACATTGGTGGGCCCAGGGGAAAACAAAACTCCAAATTCTGAGTCCTGATCCACAGTCACAACATTATTTGGTATCATCTTAGACCCATACTATCATTGGGTGTTTTTTTTTTCCCCCTCTTTTTTAAAAAAATCCTAATCTACAAGGCTGAAGACCTTGTCAGGGTCTCTAACATAAAGCATCCTCACAGAAACACATAGGAAGAAAGGGCTCTTTTCGCAGGCATCTGTTATGTTTCAAGAGGGAGTAGTCAAACTCCTAAGGCAGTTATTTCCAATGCAGAAAGTAGAATTAATCCAAACTCTTTGGGCTGCCAGTGGCAGAAATGCAACCCTAACTAGCTAAGAAGATATGCAGAGTTTTTGCCGTGCGGTGATGCGTGCCTATAACCCAGTGGCTCAGAAGGCTAAGGCAGGAGGATCCAAAGTTCAAGGTCATCCTCAGTAATTTAGCAAGCCCCTAAGCAATTTAACAAGACCCTGTCTCAAAATAAAAAACATAAAGAGCTGGGGATGTAGCTCAGTGATAAGCCTCCTTGGGTTCAATCCCTGGTACCAAATAAAGAAAGAAAGAAAGAAAGAGAAATGAAAGAAAGAAAAGAAAATGTACCAGGGGCTCACTAGATACTTTGAATCTTACATGTTTTTTTTTTTTTTCTTCTTTTTCCCAATCTTTTTTTTTCCCCTCAACTTCTCCTCCCTGATCTTATTTTCTCTGATCTTCTCCTTCCTGATCTCTCCTCCTTAATCTCATTTTCTCTGAGTCACCTCTACAAAAGTCCCTTGTTCCTGCTGATAGGCAGAATCACAGCCTTGGGGACAGGAGTCCTCTGTGTTTCTTTTTTGCTAGCAAAGCAATGAACCTTTTTTTTCCTTTTTCTCAAGACCTTGTCTTCATTATTGGATTGGTGTCAAGGATGAGGACCGAGCTTTCTGTTACAAAAAGAGGGATTTATTAGCTCTCTTAATCAAGACACAAGAAGTGCAGGGGTTCTCTGTGTTGCACATTACTATAATGACAATAACCACTGGAGCTGCACAGTTTGAGTGAACAGTGGAACAGCTCTCCCAGAAGAAAAGGATGTCCCACGAGAAAGGAAGAGAGATGGACTAAGCTGCAGAAGTTCACTTTGGTTTTGCTCCTTAGCTACCAAGTAGGCACATGTGTATGTACTCACGCTTCTTAAGATATACATAATTTTTAAACTGTCTTAAGTATGACACAACTATCTCTGAATAAGCCACAAATACATGCCTGTTCTCCTCCATGAAAAAAACAAAACTTTCAATTTGGTAAAGTGTCTGTGTTAGTTTTGTGTTGCTGCTATAACACACCACCACAGATCAGTGGCTTTAAACAACACAAATTTGTCTGGTCAGACAAATTTGGTCAGAAATCTGAAGGTAGTTTTCTGGGCTAAAATCCTGATATGAGCAGAGCTGTCATCCTTCTGGAAGCTCTACGGAAAATCCATTTCCTTAGCTTTTCTAGAGGCCACCTGCATTCTTGCTTGTGGCTTGTCTTCACCTCCCACTTTGGTCATCGGATCTTCTCTCTCTGTTTCTGTCATCACACTCACTTGGATGCTCCTGCCTCTCTTGGAAAGATTTTGTGATTACATTGGACACCCTTAAATATTCCAGAATAATCTCCCTATATCAAGATACTTAGCTTAATCAGATTACTCGTGCCCTTAACCATGTAAGGTAACATACTCAAAGATTTAGGCAATTAGAATATGGATACCTTGGGGTCACTATTCAGACGACTACAGGCTTCTTGTAATTTATACAATGGGTAGTTTTTATAATATGGCTAGTGGAAATCTGTGTAACAGATAATCCTGTGGAATCAGTCTTTGCTGACAGACCACAGATACTATGACAGTGATACAACTTGGAGAGCAAATCCCATCTTCTGCTCCAGCCATCTCAATAATCAGGGTTGTGTTAGTCTTTTAAATTTTTTTTTTTTTTTGCCATTCAATACTCTATTCAGAGCTGGAGATGCCAAAACAAGCTTTCATATCAAGTGCTGTGTAGAACCCCATATGATAAGATTATGTGTGGGTTAATCATAGCAAGAACACAGATAGGGAAAGATGGGGAGAAGAAGAATAGAAGAGAGGAAAGAATTGAACTACATTTAGGGATAGGAATGTGCAAGAATTTAAAACTTCCTTCTGAGACAGAGCTTTTTTTTAAAAAAATTTATTTGGTACATTATAATTATGCATACTAGTGGGATTCATTGTGACATATCTGCACATGCACATAACATAATTTGGTCAATTTCATTCCTCTCTACCTCCCCTTTTCCTTTCCTCCTTTCTCCCTCGGGTCCCTTCTATTTTCATGAGAACCTCCCCTCCTTTTTCTCTAGCATCCACATATGAGAGAAAATATATGACCCTTGACTTCCCAAGTCTATCTTATTTCACTTAATATAGTGTTCTCCAGTTCCACTGAGACACTGGGAGAATTAGTAACTGTCCTAGGGTTACACAGATGGTGCAAAAAAGTCATGGCAGAAGAATTAAATGAGATCCTCCTTATATTCCTTAAACAAGGTATTTATACAGTGGAAACTGTACATGTGGATTCTTTAAGGTTAACCCTTGATGTACTTGAGGGAGTGGGAGTGTCGTTGTACTCTCTGGTCATTGTTCAGAGTATCCGTTCACAGTGTAAAGTGGTGAGATTACTAGGGTGTATGAATGGAAAAATCTCCCATTGTGCCTTCAAAAAACCAGTTTCTCAGAGCTCCAATCTTGGGGAATGTGCAAATATGTCTGTAGGGTAGATATTAAGGCCAGTGGGGGTTCTCAACAACCTTATTCTTGTATCCTTCTGTATATTTAAGCCCCAAACTTGGGTAATAGGTGCAATTTGGATGTCCTTTAGACCTCACAGAATATTTATATAATAGTTAAGTTTATCTCAGATGTCTGTTACTCTTCTTATGAAAGAAGTCCAAAGCCCTTCTCTTATATTGCTGCAAATTTCTAGTGAGGCTTCTATCTCATGAGCTGATATACTTTTTGCATGACACCTGATGTTGGCCCATTCATGAAACCCAGCTTCTTTTCTAACTCTGTCTCTCCTATTTTTACCCCCACTTTCACCATATATACCTCAATTCAGGAAAAGCCTTGCGAAGACATGAAAGTTAAAGAGTAAATGAAGGTTTATGTGACAAGTGAAGTCTTTATTTTACCCAGGTTACATCAATTTTCTTTTAAATGTCATTGAATGTACCATCATCAATTTGCTGGTCCTTTATCCTGTATAGATCTCAGTCTTAAACCTTTTTGCTGGCTTATGCACATTGGAACTACAAACTTTCTCCCTCTGTATTGTCCCTTCCCCTTCAGAGCAAAACAAATTTCTTGATTCCTGAAAATTCAAGTCATGTATTTGTTACTCTCCTGTGACATGTATGATCTTAAGATCTTATTTGCTGTGTGAGCAGCTTATGATTGTGTTTTCCCAAAAGAATTACTTTCCTTTCTAAGACAATTAATTATCAGGATAGTAATATTCATACCTCATTATACAGGTTTCTACAAATCTGAGAGAAATAAGAAGAAAATAAATGAAATCCAGGGAAGAGAAATGTATGGAGACATAGTGAAGGTCAGAGAGGTGATGACTGATCTTGGGCTAAGACGAAGAAGCTATAGTTAGTATGTAAGGATAAAAACAAAAGAGAAAGGAGAACATGCAAGTATGGTCAATTTCTATATGTAGAAGACCCAAAACACTACTCCACAAGAATTTTAGGCCTGATAAATTCATGAAAGTAGCAGATAGAAAATCAACATATAAAAAACAATAGCATTCCTATACTTCAATAATGAATCTGCTGAGAAAGAAGTCAGGAAAACAATTCCATTTATAATGGCCCCCAAAGAAAAGAAAACAAAAATAAACAAACAAACAACAAACCCTTGGGAATAAATCTGACCAAGGAGGTGAATGAACTCTACAGTGAAAATTATAGAACACTGAAATAAGAAATTGGAGAAGACCTTAGAAAATGGAAAGACAGAATTGGATAGGCAGAATAAATATTGTCAAAATGGCCATACTATCAAAAGCAATATACAGATTTAATGTGATCTTCAATGACATTCTTCCTAGAACTAGAAAAAATAGTCCTAAAATTCATATGGAAAAATTAAAGAACTGGAATAGACAAAGCAATCTTGAGCAATTAGAGTGATGCTGGAAGCATCACAATATATACTAGAGTTCTATAGTAACAAAAACAGCATGGTCCTGGCATAAAAACAGACATGAAGACCAATGGACTAGAATGAAAGACATAGAGGCAAATCCACATAGATACGGTTGCGTGGGCTCTCTCTCATTCAGCAAGGAGGTTCATGGAACAGGGTAGAGGAGAGTGTGGCTGCAAAGTCACTAATGAAGACCTCTGGAGACCAAGCAGGAAGCGGGTCTGATTTTATTGCACACTTATTATGTATATATATTCAGGCAGTAGCTAAGCAGATTACAGGCAACCACCAATGCAATTTCTGCTAACTGTTCTTGCAGCGACCAATTGAGGAGCTGGCTGTGGAGCAAGTGCAGGGACTGCAACACATGGCCTCATGCCCAGGGCTGTGCCTACAGAGTAAGTGGTTTGCCACTCACATGCCTAGCACAGGGGAGTGGTTTGCCACTCAGACACCCTTAATGTATGCCATATATGCAGTACTCCATGCACTTGTGCTCACATCTGGTCATCTGATCTTGACAAAGGTGTCAAAAGCATACTTTGGAGAAAAATAGCATTCTTAACAAATGGAGCTAGGAAAACTGGATATCTGTATATAGAAGAATGAAACTAGATCTCCATATCTCACCCTGCACAAAAATCAACTCAAAGTGGGTCAAACACCTAGGAATTAGATCAGAAACACTGCCACTGCCAGAATAAACATAGGGGTCAACACTCCAACATATTAGAATGGGCACCAACATCTTTTTAATAAGACTCAAAAAACTCAAAAAATAAAACCAAGAATCACTGGGTGCAATGGCACATGCCTATAATCCCAGCAGCTCAGGAGGGTGAGGTAGGAGGATTGAAAGTGCAAAGCCAGCCTCAGCAAAAGTGAGGCACTAAGCAACTCAGTGAGACCCTGTTTCTAAATAAAATACAAAGTAGGGCTGGGGATGTGGCTCAGTGCTCGAGTGCCCCTGAGTGTAATCCCTGGTACCCAAAAAATTAAAAAATAAAACACACACACACACACACACGCCAAAATCACTAACTGGCATGGCATTAAGTTTAAAAAGCTTCTACACATCAAAGGAAACAACAGCATGAAGAGGGAGCTTACAGAATGAGAGAAAATATTTGCCAGCTACTCTTCCAACAAGGGATAAATATCTAGAATATATAGGGATCTCTAAAGACTCAACATCAAAACACCAAGAACCCAGTCAATAAATGGGCAAAGGAACTAAACAGATACTTCTTAAACGAATAAATTTAAGTGATTAACAAATATATGAAAAAAGCATTCAACATCCTAGCAATCAGGGAAATACAAATCAAAACTATACTAAGATTTCATCTCAATCCATTAGAATGGCAACCATCAAAATACAAATAACAATAAATGCTGGTGAGGATGTTGGGGAAAAGGTCTATTCATGCATTGATTATTACTTCAAACTAGTACAACTACTTTGGGAAGTTATGAAAATTCCTTAAAAGACTGGGAATGGGCTGGGATTGTGACTCTGCTGTAGAGCGATCGCCTCACACCAGCGGGACCCGGTTTCGATTCTCAGCACCACTAAAAATAAAGGCATTGTGTTGGGTCCATCTACACCTAATAAATAAATAAATATTAAAAATATGATCCAGCTATCTCACTCCTTGGTATTTATCCAAAATAACTAAAATCAGCATACTATAGTGATACATGCCTACCAACGTTTATAGCAGTGCAATTCACAAGTCCATTATGGAACCAGGCTAGGTGTCCCTCAACAGACTACTGATAATGGAATTTAACCCAGTCATAAAGAAGAATAAAATTATGTCATTTGCTATTAAATGGGTGGAACTGGAGAGCATCATACTGAATGAAATAAGACAGATTCAGAAAGTCAAATGTTCTTTCTAATATGCAGAAGCTAAAGAGGAACAAGGAACTTTAAAAAAGGGGTAGGGTCTCATGAAAATAGGAGGGAGAACAATGGACTAGAGGAAAAGGATTGAGAGGGAGAGAGGAGGAATGGGAAAGGGGAGGGACAGTGGAATAAAGTTGGCCAAATTATGTCAATGTGTGGTTTCTTTCCTCTGCATTTCTCATCATTTTACATTTCTGTACTTTGGCCTGGATATTATAGTCTCATCAATTTCCCAAGATTCCTTTTTTTCTCTTTTTTTCTTGGTTGCAGCTGTTTTAAAATCTACACGTTGAGGTTTTTTTTTTTTTTTTTTTTTTTTTTTTTTTTTTTTTTTTT
>NW_026000229.1:46307733-46310037 GCF_001458135.2 Marmota marmota marmota | reverse complement strand
TTTTTTTTTTTTTTTTTTTTTTTTTTTTTTTTTTTTTTCCAGGTGTAGTTTTTAGTTCTGATATGCCATATGTTTCTTTGGCATGGCTTCATGTTGCCCTCCAAAATCTATATTGTAGTATAATAAGTTACTACAAACTCAGTGGCTTAAGACAGCACATATTTATTATCTCAAGTTTCTGTGTGTCTGAATTTTGGGTGCAGTTTAACTGGGTTCTTTGTCAACTAACACACCTTCAGGTGTCAGCTGGCCTTCATTTTTACCTGGAGATTTTGGGGAAGAAAGAATTCACTTCCAAGGTCACCCAGGTTGTTGGCAGAAACAAGTTCCTCTTGGCTTGTAGGGCTGAGTTCCTAGTTTTTATTTGACTATTGGCCAGGGGTCACTCAGCAACCTGCCATGTTGCCCCTCCATCTTTAAAGCCACCAATGAAGAATCTCTCCACATCAATTCCCTCCCCACTTCAATCTATTTTTTTAGCAGAGCCCAGCCTTCTTCATTGCACTAGGCCCACTAAGGTAATCTCCTTTTCTTTTCTTTAAAAAAAAAATTTTTTTTGTGGTGCTGAAAATGGAACCCATGGCCTTGTGCATGCAAGGCAAGCACTGTACCAACTGAGCTTATCCCCAGCTCCTATTCCCCTTTTCTTAACACTGACTGTACCACAGAGTATAACATGGTCTTGAAGTGATAATTAGTTATTCACAAACCTTCCTATGCTGAAGGGAAGGAGATGATGCTGGGTGTGTACAACAGTGGGCATCTCAGAGACCGTCTTGTAGTATCAGAAGTAGACTGTGACACTGGCCTTTCATGTATTTGAATATATTAATCATTTTAAAATTCTTGTCTAAAAACTTTGTTTCCTGGATTACTTGGACATTATCTTGTTTTCACTGTCTGTTTTGTTCTTGGTTTTCCTTCATGACTTTTTTTTCTTGTATCCCTGAAGATTTTAAAGTGTAGTTGAATCTAATATGTGACAAATTAGAAAAATGCTTTGAGTCTCTAAAAGATGTTATTTTCTTCTATGAGGTTTTCCTTTTGCTTGTTGAAGAAAGAGGTTCTTACCATAATTAAACTTATTCATCAGAATTTTAAATGTTTCAAGGTTGCATTGGTCTCTGTGAAGGTAGGTCCATTTCTGGTTCATTCTTACTCCTCAGGTTAATCAATAGCTGAGATGTTATCAGCTGATGTCTGCATATCATCAAATGCCTTCTTATTCTTAGATTTTTAAAAAAAATCCAAAAAAAATTTTTTTAGTCGTCCATGGACCTTTATTTTTTATTTATTTATATGTATTGCTGAGACTTGAACCCAGTGCCTCACACATGCTAGGCAAGTGCTCTACTACTGAACCACAACGGCAGCCCTCATTCATAGATTTTTAAATTTTAATTTTTGTTTCCTTAGCTCTTTGATTCTGAGTAAAGCTCTTCTCAGTTTCTCATAATGCCACTTTTGAAATTAATGTTCTCTTGTTGTATGGCAGGGGTGGCCCCCAAAGCCTGGCTCTTCTTTCCTGAAGGTTAATCCCACAATTCATTATTACCATGGCACTCTCTGATAGTTTAACAATTTCAGCTATTTCAGCAAATGATTGGCATTACACAGCCTATGCCACCAGACCAGAACTTGAAATAGTAGAGTATCAAAAAAATGGAGACATGTTAGGCTCTATTTTGAAAGTCAGTAGAGTTGAATTTCTACTTCACATCAAAAGCTAAAAATGATTTCATATGAGTTAAATATTTTAAATATAAGAAATTTAAATATTATAAAAGCACAAGCAGAAAATTAGGAAGAAGTATTTATAATGTTAAAAGATAGCTAGACCATTTGTTGTAATTTGTCATATAAATTTTAAGACCTCTAAATGAGAAAGTATATCAAAATCTTTCAAAATAAATATTCAAATCAGACAAATATTTGCAATATATACCAGAAGATTACTCTCCATTGTATGTAAAGTGCACCAAAGTCAATAAATGCATAAATACATGCAGAAGATGCAAATGGGAAATTCACTAAAGAAAAGAATAAATTGCTAGTAAATATGTGAGATGTTTACCTTTATTCATAACCAGTTAATAATATTTTATCTACTTGAATGGAATAAGATGTATCTGATGAAAATGTCTGAAGGATTTAGAGAAAATCTCTGTTAGAGTATATATTGATACAGGTTTGGGGAAGACAATTTGTCCATATTCATCAGGTTTTAAAATATAAATTTTCTTTTATTCTAGACAAAATTAAAATATTTTAAAAAATTATATATATATATATATATATATATAT
>NW_026000229.1:46296317-46307386 GCF_001458135.2 Marmota marmota marmota | reverse complement strand
TTTTATAATTTTTTTTCCCTCCAAAGCCAGGGCTTCAATTCAGGGCCTTGCAAATGCTAGGCAAGTGTGCTATCACTGAGTATCCCCAGCCATTTTTAATTTTACTTTGAGAAAAGATCTCACTAAGCTCTTCAGGCTGACCTTGAACTTGACATGCTCCTGCCTTAAGCTCCTGAGTAGCTGGGATTACAGGTATGTGCACTGCGTCTGGCTAAATGTACATCTTAGTGAGTATGATAAATAAAATACTCATGTAACCTGTGAGGTTTACTTCTAGGAATCTATCATATACAGGGATGTCAGCTTAATCATATTTTAGTGCCATTTTAATTTTTTAAAAATTTAATTTTGAAGACATTTCAATTGGTCACAATTCTGCTCTGTGTAATCAAGGCGCAGACACGGTATATTCTTGGGACTAAAAGTACATGGGAAGTAGTAGTGCCATCTCCTCTGAAGCTGAGACAGTGTTGAAAGCAGTCTACTCAGTATGGGGTAAGGCTTGTGACACCCTCGGATGGCCAGGATGGTCAGTGGACGTGACTCCTGGACAGAAAGAGCTGCAGGACAAACTGGAAGGATCTGTGAGAATGCATGAAATCAGTAGCCCCAAGAGATTCAGAAGTTACCCCAGGATCTGAAAGGGAGACTACATTCCAGTATATATGTACATTTGAAGAATTTGACATTTAGTTTTAAAGGGAGACTGTATCCTAGGCATGCACATTTTAAGAGTTTAACATTTATTTTTTAATGGAAGTGAGGCCTTATTTTATGTTTACAGGTGAATGAAGCCTGGACGTGTTGCTTTCATTTATTTTTTGTCCATTTTTTTTTTTGAAATAAGAAAGAAATCAGTATCTGCTCCCACTTAGATAATGAGGAGCAAGAGGTCGGAGTGTGTGTGGACAGTACATATCAGAACGTTCCACATCTCTTACATAATTTTTTTTAACTCCATCAACTGTCCTTTGATCATGCCCAAGCAGTGCCCCAGGGTTTCCCTGGATTGCTGATAAGGTACAGGGCCATTAATCTAAGCCTTTTGGTCTTCAGCAAGAAGCAGAAGACCCAGGACAGTCTCTGGGCTTACCATAATCAAGATTTTTCTATACACTTAGTGCTGAGCAAAAATTGAGGACGTGCTGATGTTATCAGGTTATTGAAGAATAGAGTGTGCGGAACAGAAGAATTGACTATTTTTAGTGCACTCAAAATAGTTTTTCCATATAATCTATTCAGAAGTTTATTCTGGTTTTGAAGATGAGTGTAGATACCTGATTGCAATTCTGGTATGTCACAAAGCTCTCTTGTGACCTATGGCTATAAATGACGAGATTGATATGGAGGACACAAAACTCTAGGAATCTCAGTTTGTGTCTTAGCTTGGAGTTTAGGGAGGCAAATGGATGATCAAAGAGCCTCACTTCTGCTCCTAATGGTCTCAGTACTAAGAAGAATCATGTGAGCCTAATGAATGAAGCACAAAAAAATTTCTGTAGTCTTCCAGGCTCATAAATGTCATCCCAAGCTGTAATTTTCAACCTAAGAGTTATTTCTTCTAATCCTTATATTTAAATTTTTGTTATTCTCTTATGCCAGAGCATTTGAGGTAAAGAGTATGGGTCGGATAGTAGTTAGGAGAAAGTTTACATTTTCTTTAATGTAGCCTCAGTTGTATGCTTTGTTTTTATTATTACACCACCACATGCAATACTAGACATTCATTGAGTATACCTGGGTAATCTAATCTTCAGCAATCTGGGGTTACTGATGGGGTCACTTTAATAGTAACCACTCACATCTCATATGATTTTGTTCCCCTTACCTTAATTCCTATACATATTGGCAGTGATCAAAACTTCACATAGCTCTAGTGTAAATAAGATAGGTACTAATTTGTCTGTTAAATTTCTTTTTCTGAAGTCCAGAGATGATCAGTTCAGATCTGGTGTGGTGCTATCTAGGCCCTTTCTAGTTGCTGGCCAAACCTACCACATGGCCTTCACATAAGCATCCTAGGTGGCTGCCCTAGTTTCAGCCATCATGTTCACCATAAAGAAAAGTGTGGGCATTTTCCTTCCCTTCAGAAATACTTCCCAGAAGTTTTACTCATTTTATCTTCGGTATACATACTATTGCCTAGAATTTAGTCATCAGATCAATTTTACTTGTGAAGAAAACTGGGAAATATTTCTTCATGTGCTGAGGAAAAACTGGAAAATCCTATTACAACCCATAGGGAGAAAGGGATTATAGATATGGATGAAAATGGGTAATGTCTGCTCTAACTTATGCCTCCAAATTTCTTAAAAAAATCCCATCCCTCTCATATCTGTCATGTGTAGAATTTTTCAGAGGAACTCTCAAAATGCTCCCAGATAAGTAAGTCAGGTATAGTGTCTTTGATACTCTTTTTCTTCTGTAGACCTTCTTTTTTAAAAATACTTTTTTAGTTGTATGTGGACACAATATCTTTTATTTGTTTATTTTTATGTAGTGCTGAGGATCAAACCCAGAGCCTCTCGCATGCAAGGCAAGTGCTCTATCACTGAGCCACAACCCCAGCCCTCCCCAGCCCTTCTTGATGATATTTTTACTCATGAAGACATTTTTGGGAGTCAATATCATGGCTGTCAGTGCTTCCATGAAAATAGTGGCATTTATTCCAAAATGTAATCCCTATCAACAGTGCCAAATGAATTAAGTGAAATCCTTTGAGGTATGTGACTTTCTTTTGGAAAAGGGAAATATTACACCTTGATTGCTCTGTTACCCCTTATCCCACCAAACAGTATTGCTTCTTTTTCTGTCTTTCAATATCTCTCATACAATATCTTCTTCATATTTACATTTTGAATCTTTTCTCTTGAGCAATTATTCTCATGTAACTGGTACCCTTCCAAATACTGCCACACCAGTTAACTCTGTATACCTGAATCTGAACTATGATTTTAGAATTTAGTTATAAGCCAAGCACCCATATTTCACTTTGTGAGCCCATTGGCTGGTAAAGTGACTGGCATGTATAAACTAAATAAATTCATGTTGAATAAATGGATGAACATGTGTTCAAGTAGGGTCAAAGCGGATGCTTATTATGCCTTGGAATGGTTAGCCACCCCTCATAGTCTCAGTCAGAACACCGCTGCCATTCTCAAAATTCTAAGTTAAAATAAAATACAGAGCAGCATACTACATCTGAAGGAAGATGAAAAAAATCATCTCCAATTTGGGAAGAAACAAAATTACAGTTCATTAATTTAAAAAACATCATTCTAGTGTATTTTCTAATAATGCTAGTAAAATAAAAAGATCTACCTTTCAGTAATTAATTGACTCTCATTAGTCATTCTGAATTTCCATCTAGCACTGTATACTTGACTGATAATCACAATGGATGGAGGCGTGGATAGATTACAACCTTCTAAGGTTAGAAATTAAATGCAGAATCAAATAAGGTTTTATGACTTTATATCCTCATTGAGAAGTTTTAAAATCCTTTAGAGACAATCATATTGTACTTGGTCTAGTTATTTTTAAAGGTATCCCTTTTATGAACTGTATTTATTTTTCCTCTCCTCAAGAGCATTTATCTTCTCTGCTGGTTCTCACATTAATAAAACAAAATGAATCAGCTGCAGTGGTACATGACTGTAATTCCAACTAACCTTGGAGGCTGAGGAAGGGAGGACATTTGCTTCCCTATATAAACTTTGAAATTAGTTTTTCAATATCTGCAAAATAACTTTCTGGAATTTTGATTGTGATGGCATTGAATCAGTAGATTAAATAGGGAAAAATAAGTATCTTTACAATATTGCATTTCCCTATGAGTGAGCATGAAATATTTACCCATTCAGGAAACTCCTCCATATGCAGGTACATTAATTGGTGCATTTAGACCTTTGACATCCAAAAATGATTATTGATTTAGTTGAATTAATATTTTTCATATTTGTTACTCTTTTTTGTTTGCCATCCTTGTTCTTACTTTCCTATATTTGCTTTTCATTCTTTTTTTTAATTGAGCTTTTTTTTGTGTGGTTCTGTTTTCTTTTCTTTACCATATCAATTATTCTTATTTTTATGGTGATTGTCAGAATTTGCAATATGACTTTACACTCATCCAGACACTTTCAATTAACATTATTCTGCCCTACAGATAATGTGACTACATTATTACATTTGTTATAATAACAAAGTAATCCTAAGTAATCCTACTCCTCTCATATTCCATGCATCATTGCTGTCATTCATTTCCCTTATATGTAGCATACAAAAATGTGTGTGTGTGAATGCATAGTTTATACTACTATTTTGAACAAGCTGTTAGCCATTAGATCAATTAAGAATATGTAAAAATTTTATTTTACTTTTACTTATTCCTATTTTTTGATGTTTTTCTTTATGTAGACCTAAGTTTCTGACCTGTGCTATTTTTCCTTCTCTCTACATAACTTATTTTAATATTTCACAGAAGTCAAGTTAATGGCAAAAGTGTTCCTCCGTTTTTGTTTGTCTAGGAAGGTCTTTATATCTCCTTCACT
The DNA here is from genome assembly GCF_001458135.2 of Marmota marmota marmota. Taxonomy (NCBI): domain Eukaryota; kingdom Metazoa; phylum Chordata; class Mammalia; order Rodentia; family Sciuridae; genus Marmota; species Marmota marmota. The sequence goes on along the minus strand of NW_026000229.1, from coordinate 46,302,836 downwards.
TAAAAAAAAAAAAAGTTTTTTTAAACAGTATCTTGCTATGTTGTCCAGGTGTGTCTTGGACTCCTGGCTCAAGCAATCCTAACTTGAAACTACAGGTATGTGCTACTGTGCCCAGTTGGATTTTTTTTGCCTTTTCTCTCTTCCTTTTTTTTCCCCCTTGAAACTGAGGAATAAACCCAGAACCTTGTTCTCTCTGAACAGTGTCTCTACCCACTGAGCCACACCCCCCCAGCCCTTTTATTTTTAATTTTGAGACAAGGTCTCACTGAGTTGCATTAGCCCACCCTTGAACTTGTGATCCTCCTGTCTCAGCCTCCTGAGTAGCTGGGATTACAGGTGTGTGCCACCATGCTAGCTCTCCTTCACATTTCTTTTTCTTTTTTCTTCATTTTCCTTGCTACTGCTAGGGATTGAACCTAGGGCCTCACACATGCTAGTCAAGTGCTCTGACACTGAGCTATACACCAGCCCCCTGCTTCACTTTTGAAGAATAATTTTGCAGAGTAAAGAATTCTCCATTGTTGTTATCCTCCCACTTCCCCTCAATACTTTAAGTCTTTCACTCCACTCTCTTTTTGTTTGCACGGTTTCTGAGGTGACTTCAGTTCTAATTCTTATCTTTGCTCTTATATGGGTGTAGTGATTTTTCTTCTGACTTCTTTCAGGATTTTTTTTTAACCTTTAATTTCCAAATGATACACCTATGTATAGTTTTCACGGACATTTATCCTTCTTGGGGTTCTGTATCTGTGGTTTAGTGTCTGACATTTACTTGGTGAAATCTTCATTGTTTCAGTTCCTTCTACTCTTGTCTTTCTGGCATTTCTGTTCCATGCAGTTATGTGTTTCGTAGTTGTTCCAAATTTCTTGGATATTCTGTTCTGGTGTTTTGTTCCAGTTTTTGTTACTTTTGTTTTTCAATTCAGAGGGTTCTGTTGCGATATCCTCAAGCTCAGAGATTGTTTCTTCAGTAGTCTCCAATCGATAATGAGCCCGTCATAGGCACTCTTCATTTCTGATACAGTACTTTTAATTTTAGAATTCCTTTTGTCCTTTTTTTTTTAGATTTTCCTCTCTCTGCTTACAGTTCCCACCTGTTCTTGCTCCATGTGTACATTCTACATTAGAGCCCTTTGCTTATTAATCAGAGTTATTTTAATTTCCCCATCTGATAATTCTAACATGCCTGCCATATCTGGTTCTGATGCTTACTCAGTCTCTTTAAACTGGCCATTTTTTTTCCCTTTTAGTATGCCCTGAAATTCTTTCTTGATAGCTGGGCATGTTTTACTGGGTAAAAGGACCTACTGTAAATAGGCCTTGAGTAGTGTGGTAGTAAAGTTGGGGGAAGGTGAGTGTTATATAAGTCCTATTTTAGGTCTCAGTGCTTTAGTGAGTTTATGCCTCTGGCTTGTAAACTCAGAAATGCTCCTTATTTATTTCTCCCTGCTCAGGTGGGGCAGTCTGTGTAGAGAGGAGTTGATTCAGACCTTGTTAAGAAGAACAAAGTGGCAGATTTCAAATGGTTTCCTTTCCCCTCCCCTGCTGGAAACACAAGGGATTTTTTGCTGATAATTTTTGTGAGAATCTGTTTGAACTCTGGAGGTAAAATTCACAAATTTGTGAGGCCCACCCTATAACTGGGGTTTTAACTGGAGTTTTGAACTCTCAGACTGGTCTGCACTTCTCTAGCAATTTGTTAATTTCAGTTCAAGTTTTTCAACTCCAGCTCTGGGTCCTGAGGAATTTCCTGCTTTGGTATATTGTGATTTGCTGCATCCCCCATCCTTCTCTCCAGTTGTGGGGCAGCACTTTTCCTTGTACTCTTACTTCTCTCACAATCTGAGAAGAGTTGTTGATTTTTTGGTTCATTCAGCTCTTTCTTCCTCTGTGTTTAATTTTTTGAAGAACTACTATATTGTTTTCCACAATGGTTACATGATTTTACATTCACATCAGAAATGCATGAGAGTGCCGGATGCAGTGGTGCATGCCTGTAATCCCAGCAGCTCGGGAGGTTGGGGCAGGAGGATCAAAGTTCAAAGGCAGCCTCAGCAATGGCGAGGTGCTAAGTAACTCAGTAAGATCCTGTCTGTAAATAAAAACACAAAATATGGTTGGGGGTGTGGCTCCATGGTGTCCCTGAGTGCCCCTGAGTTCAATCCCCAGTAAAAATAAAGAAATCCATGAGAGTTCCAGTGTACCAACATTTGTTATTTTCTGTGAGGGGTTTTCTTTGTTTGTTTTAAACAGTCATCTCAAAATGTGTGATATGGTATTGATTAACATTTCCCTAGTTCTTACTGGCCTTTTGTATATCTTTGGAGAAATGCCTGCTCAAGTTCTTTGCCGTTTTTACATTAGGGTTTTGGGAATTTTTGTTTTGTTTTGGTTTTGGTTTTTGAGCTTAGAAGTTCATTACATATTTTGGATATTAGTCCCTTATGAATATGTGATTTGCAAATATGTTCTCCCCTTTTGTGAGTTATCTTTATGCTTTGTTGATATTGTCCTCTGGTACACAAAAGTTTTGAATGTTGATGAAGTCTGATTTGTCTTCTTTTTTGTTTGATGCCTTAATCTGTTTTGTGTTACTATAATAGAATACCCAAGACTTTGAAATTGATAAGGAAAAAGGGTTTATTTTGGCTTATGGTGATGGAGGTTGAAAGTCTGAGAGAGTGGTACCAGCATCAGCTTGGCTTCTGGTGAGGACCACATGATGTCGCACCTCCTGATGGAAAAAACAGAAGGACAGGTGGGCACTCCTGGAAGAGAGAAAACATGAGAGGCAAACTCGTTTTAGAACAACCAGGTTTGTGGAAACAAATACACTAGATTAGAGCAAAAATGCACCCCTACAAGACCAGCCTTAATGTCTATTAGAGACCTAATGATGTGTTAAAGGCCCCACTACCTCTCTATGTTATTACATTAGGGACCAAGCCCCAACATGAGTTTCAGTGGGGACAGACCATGTTCAAACCATAGCCCTGTATTTGCTTTGGTGTGATATCCAGGAAATAATTGCCAATTCCTATTTCATGAAGCACTTTCCCTGTTTCTTTTCTAAGAATTTTATGGTTTTAGATCTTATATTTAGGTCTTTTGTTCATTATGAGTTAATTGTTTTTCATATGATATTAAGTATAAATACAGTTTCATTCTTTTTCATCTGACTATTCAGTTTTCCAGCATTGTTAGTTGAAAAGACTGACTTTCTCCATTGAATGGTGTGTTACTCATCTTTTCACCACTGATTTATTTTGGGTCATGGTTTTAGGGTTTTGTGTCCATGGTCACTTGGCTTTGTTGTTTCTGGGACTGGGGGTGAGGCAGAACATCATGGTGGGAAGCATGTAATAGAACAAATATGCTTATTTTGCAGCAGCCAGGAAGACCACCGTGAGAGAGCAAAGGGCCACGGACAAAATATACCCTTTAGAGGCATGCTCCTAGTGACCAACTTCCTCTAGCTAGTCTCCACTAAATGCTAAGTTTTCTCCCAATAACCCAATAAGCTATGAATTCATCAACGAACTAATCCATTGATGAATTTAGAGCCTTTACGATATAATCAGCTCCCAAAGGCCCCATCTCTGAATACTGTTGCCTAGGGAACCGAGCCTTCAGCATGTGACCTTTTGGGGGACATTTCAGATTTAAACCATAACAGATGACCTTGTCACTTTTGTAGAAGATCATTTGACCAAATTTGTAATATTTTACTTCTGAGCTTTGTTGTCTATTTATTCCCTGGTTTTATATGTCTGTGGGCCAGTATCATATGGTTTTGATTATTGTAGTTTTGTAGTGAGTTTTGAAATCAGGAAAAATGAGACCTCTAATTTTGTCTTTCTTTTTTGAAGATCATTTTGGCTATTTGGGGTCACTTGAAAAGGCAAAAATTTTGGATGAATTTGTCTATTACTGCAAAATGTCATTGAGATTTTGATAGGGATTGCATTGAATCTATAGATTGCTTTGCATAGTATTTACATCTTAACAATGTTAAGTCTTCCAATTCAGGAATACAAGATGGTTTTTTCATGCCTTCTCTTTTAATGAATGAGACCACTGAAGCACAGAGATTCTAATGCCCAGAAAATCAGTGTTGCATCAAGACTGTAATTTCTGACCTGAGGATTATGGTTTAAATTTCTGTAATCCATACCATTATGAAACCAGCTATAATTTGATAGATCTTTATAGGTCTGAAGAGGAAAGGAGTGGTTTGGGGTTTGAATATAGCAACATTTGTTAGGAAAGTAATTTGGTTTAAATACCTACTTTGTGCAAGAGATGGGCTAAAATTACATTTTGAGATTATTAACCAGTTTTATGTTTTCCTTTCCTCTCATCCAAGGTAAAAAACATGTTCTGTGGTCATTGCCTCAGAGAAGGCAGACAGCAAAAACAATCTCTTACTTTTATACACTAAGCTAAAAAGAAGGTTGGAGACTTTTTAGAGTAGTAAAAGGAGAAAAATTAGTTATACACAGAGAGGTTTAGCTAGACATATACAAAGAAAGAGACTTTAAAAATAGGGGCTGGGGATGTGGCTCAAGCGGTAATGACCTCACCTGGCATGCCTGGGGTGCTGGGTTCGATCCTCAGCACCACATAAAAATAAAATAAAGATGTTGTGTCCACCAAAAACTAAAAAATAAATGTTAAAAAATTCTCTCTCTCTCTCTCTCAAAAAAAAAAAAAAAAAAAACAAAACTGAAAATAGTTATCCCCCTGGGATATGGAGGGGTGTCAGGAGTGGAGAAGATAGACATAGGAACCTGTGTGAGACTTCCAACCATGCCCAAGTCACTTTTGCCCCACCTTGCTATCCCTTACATACGTAGAGTGGCTTCTGGAGTTCCTCAGACCTGATTAGCCCTGCTGAACTGTGTTGTGGTAAATATTCCTCAGTGTGTCAAGCTTGTTTGGTTCAGTCCAATAAGTGTCCATCATATCTCTGTATCCGTAGTAATCTTAAAGCTGAGTGGATGATTTGTTTGCTTAGGCTGTGTAAACTTTGGTCCACGGCAAAAAATAAAAAGAAAGAAAGCAAGGAAGAAAGGAAAGAAAGAAGGAAGGAAGGAAGGAAGGAAGGAAGAGAGGGAGGGAAGACAAATAAACCTATAGGCTTATCTTTCAGGTGATCACCCACAGAGCTCTATTTCCCATCCCCCGCCCCCAGCCCCTGTTACCATCAAGGATGCTTACATACTTGGAGTGGCTTCTGGAGCTTGCAAAAGAGATCTTTCTGACAGTTTTAGATAGGCAATGTAGCTATGGTAGACAAACAACTAAGAAAATCAACTGACTGACTAGTCAAATGATAACAAAAGAATCTTTCTGCAGTCATTCCACTAACATTCTTTTTCTCTTTCAGCATCTTGTGCCCTTAGTAGTTTTATCTTCTTATTCATTCAATCTGTGATATTTCATTATCTTGACACTTTTGAGGAGTACTGGGCTTTTATTTTGTTAAATATCTCTTGGTTTTGGATTGTATGATGTTTTCCATGATTAGAATGAAGTTATGTATCTTTGAAAAGAAAACCACAAAAACTATACTGTGTGTTACTCAATGTATCAAGTATTTTGGATGTTGTAATTCTCATTTCTGGTCATAACTTTGATAAATTTGGTGTCTGTCAGTTTTCTCCAATGTAAGCAGCTATTTTTTCCTTTATAATGAATACATATTTTATGGGGAGATAATTTGAGATTATGCAGATCTCCTACTCAACAAATTTGGCCCACTAATTTTAGCATTCATTGATGGATGCTGTCTTTGACAAATATTACTACGATGTTTATCTAATGGTGATCCCTTTTTCTTTCTTTGTAAATTTATTAGTTGAAATTCTTTTGTATGAAAAACTACCTTTTCTGCTTTATTTACCTACCTAAATGTTAGTGTGGTTTTATGATTATTAAGTTTATTCTGAGTTAAAATTCATACCAGGATAGACTTCATACTGATTGATTTTATTATATAGATTACATTCAATACTATTTTTATTTATTTTGGTGCTCAAATTGTTCCAGAAGTTTATCCTTCAGATTGGTTCCTATATTCATTCAATAAGACTTTATCCTTTTTTTTAATTGTGAGGATTAAATTGGTTTTTATTATTGGTTGTTCAAAACATTACAAAGCTCTTGACATATCATATTTCATACATTAGATTCAAGTTGGTTATGAACTCCCAATTTTACCCCAAATACAGATTGCAGAATCACATCGGTTACACATCCACATTTTTACATAATGCCCTATTAGTAACTGTTGTATTCTGCTACCTTTCCTATCCTCTACCATCCCCCCTCCCCTCCCCTCCCATCTTCTCTCTCTACCCCATCTACTGTAACTCATTTCTCTCCTTGTTTATTTTCCCATTCCCCTCACAACCTCTTATATGTAATTTTGTATAACAATGAGGGTCTCCTTCCATTACCATGCAATTTCCCTTTTCTCTCCCTTTCCCTCCCACCTCATGTCTCTGTTTAATGTTA
>NW_026000229.1:46260906-46294307 GCF_001458135.2 Marmota marmota marmota | reverse complement strand
GTAGAGGATAGGAAAGGTAGCAGAATACAACAGTTACTAATAGGGCATTATGTAAAAATGTGGATGTGTAACCGATGTGATTCTGCAATCTGTATTTGGGGTAAAATTGGGAGTTCATAACCAACTTGAATCTAATGTATGAAATATGATATGTCAAGAGCTTTGTAATGTTTTGAACAACTAATAAAAAATAAAAATTAAAAAAAGAAAAAAAAGAAAAATTTTAAAAAAAGAAAAGAAAGGCAGGATGGGGGTGTTCAGGAACAACAACATTAGAACATAGAGTGAAATGATAGGATGCTTATACCTACTTATACCTACTTAAACTAAACCTACTTTAGTAAGATAATGAAGACTAATTTGACAGTTGCATATTTTCTTTTTTAAAATTGCTTTTATTTTTTAAATACATGACAGCGGAATGCACCTCAATTCTTATTACACATATAGAACACAATTTTTCTTGTTACTGGTTGTATATAAAGTATGTTCACACCAACTCATGTCTTCATACATGTACTTTGGATAATAATGTCTATCACATTCCACCATCATTGCTAACACCCTGCTCTCTCCCTTCCCCTCCCACCCCTCTGCCCTATCTAGAGTTCTTCTATTCCTCCCATGCTCCCCCTCCCTACCCCACTGTGAGACAGTCACCTTATATCAGAGAAAACATCCGCCATTTTTTTCTTTGGGATTGGCTAACTTCATTTAGTAGTGTCTTCTCCAACTGCATCCATTTACCTGCAAATGCCATGATTTTATTCTCTTTTATTGCTGAGTAATATTCCATTGTGTATATATACCACATTTAAAAAATCCATTCATCTACTGAAGGGCATCTAGGTTGGTTCCACAGTTTAGCTATAAACACTGATGTTGCTGTGTCCCTGTATTATGCTGTTTTTAAGTCCTTTGGGTATAGACTGAGGAGAAGGATAACTGGGTCAAATGGTGGTTCCATTCCCAGTTTTCCAAGGAATTTCCATACTGCTTTCCATATTGGCTACACCAATTTGTAGTGCCCATCAATGTATGATTGAACCTTTCCCCCCTACATCCTTGCAACACTTATTGTTGTTTGTTTTCATAATAGCTGCCATTCTGAATGGAGTGAAATAATATCTTAGAGTAGTTTTGATTTACATTTCTCTAAATTGCTAGAGTTGATGAAACTTTTTTCATATATTTGTTGATTGATTGTATATCCTCTTCTGAGAAGTGTCTGTTCAGGTCCTTGTCCTATTTGTTGTTTGGGTTATTTGTTTTTTTGTTTTTGTTTTTTTTTTTTTTTTGGTGCTTAGCTTTTTGGGTTCTTTATATGCCCTAGAGATTAGTGCTCTATCTGATGTGTGAGGGGTAAAAATTCGCTCCCAAGAAGTAGGCTCTCTATTCACTTCATAGATTGTTTCTTTTTTTCTTTTTCTTTTTTTTATAGCTGCACACAATACCTTTATTTTATTTGTTTATGTTTATGTGGTGCCGAAGATTGAACCTAGCTCCTTGCTCATGCTAGGCGAGCACTCTACTGCTGAGCCACAACCCCAGCCCCACAGATTGTTTCTTTTACTGAGAAGAAAATTTTTAGTTTGAGTCCATCCCATTTATTGATTCTTGATTTTAATTCTTGTGCTATAGGAGCCTTATTAAGGAAGTCAATGCCTAATCCCACATGATGGAGAATTAGGGCCTATTTTTTATTCTAATAGGCACAGTGTTTCTGGTTTAATCCCTAGGTACCTAATCCACTTTGAGTTGAGTTTTGTGCATGGTGAGAGATAGGGGTTTAATTTCATTTTATTGCATACAAATTTCCAGTTTTCCCAGCACCAGTTTTTGAAGAAGATATCTTTTCTCCACTGCATGTTTTTGGAGACTTTGTCTAATATAGGATAATTGTAATTTTGTGGGTTAGTCTCTGTGTCCTCTATTCTGTACCATTGGTCTACCAGTCTGTTTTGGTGCCAATACCATGCTGTTTTTGTTACTATTGCTCTGTAGTATAGTTTAACTTCTGGTATAGTGATGCCACCAGCTTCACTCTTTCTGCTAAGAATTTCTTTAACTATTCTTGGTCTCTTATTTTTCCAGATGAATTTCATAATTGCTGTTTCTATTTCTATGAGGAATGCCATTGGGATTTTGATTGGAATTGTATTAAATCTGTATACTGCTTTTGGTAGTATGGTCATTTTGATAATATTAATTCTGCCTATCCAAGAGCAAGGTAGATCTTTTTGTCTTCTAAGATCTTTTTTGATTTCTTTCTTTAGGGTTCTGTAGTTTTCATTGTATAGATCCTTCACCCCCTTTGTTAAGTTGAGTCCCAAATATTTATTTTTTTGAAGCTATTGTAAATGGAATAGTTTTCCTCATTTCCCTCTCAGAGGATTTGTCACTGATATACAGAAATGCTTTTGATTTATAGGTGTTTATTTTATTTTATTTTTTGCAGATGAATGCATTACAATTCTTATTACACATATAGAGCACAATTTTTCATATCTCTGTATATAAAGTAAGTTCACGCCAATTCATGCCTTTATCATGTACTTTTTTGCATTATAATTATTAATACACATATATACCACAATTTTTCATATCTCTGTATATAAAGTATGTTGACATCCAATTCAAGTCTTCATACATGTATTTTGTATAATAATGTACATCACATTCCACCATACTTGCATTGATTTTATATCCTGCTACTTTGCTGAATTCATTTACCAGTTCTAGAAGTTTTCTGGTGGAGCTTTTTGGGTCTTCTAGGTATAAAATTATATCATCAGCAAATAGTGCTAATTTAAGTTCTTCTTTTCTTATCTGTATCTCTTTAATTTCTTTCATCTGTCTAATTGCTCTGGCCAGTGTTTCAACAACTATGTTAAATAGAAGTGGTGAAAAAGGGCATCCCTGCCTTGTTCCGGTTTGTGGAGGGAATGCCTTCAATTTTTCTCCATTTAGAATGATGTTGGCCTGGGGCTTAGTGTAGACAGCCTTTACGATGTTGAGATATGTTCCTTTTATACCTAGTTTTTCTGGTATTTTGAGCATGAAGGGGTGCTGTATTTTGTCAAATGCTTGTTCTGCATCTATTGAAATGATCATATGATTATTATCTTTGAGTCTATTGTTGTGGTGAATTACATTTATTTATTTCTGTATTTGAACCAACCTTATTTCCCTGGGATAAATCTCACTTGATTGTGGTGCACTATCATTTTGATATGTTTTTGTATTCAGTTTGCCATAATTTTATTGAGATTTTTTGCATCTATGTTCATTAGAGATATTGGTCTGAAGTTTTCTTTCTTTGATGTGTCTTTGCCTGGTTTTGGAATCAGGGTGATATTGGCCTCATAGAATGAGTTTAGGAGTGCTCTCTCTTTTTCTATTTCCTGAAATAAATTGAAGAGTATTGATATTAGTTCTTTTTTAAAGGTCTTGTAGAACTCGGCTGTGTATGCATCCAGTCCTGAGCTTTTCTTGGTTGGTAGGCTTCTGATGGTGTCTTCTATTTCATCACTTGATATTGGTCTGCTTAAATTGTGTATATCTTCCTGATTAAATCTGGGCAAATCATATGACTTAAGAAATTTGTCAGTACCTTCAATGTCTTCTATTTTATTGGAGTATAGTTTTCAAAGTAATTTCTGTATTTCTGTAGTGTCTGTTTGGATATTACCTTTTTCATCACATATGCTGGTAATTTGAGTTTTCTCTTTCTTTTCATTAGCATAGCTAATGGTCTGTCAATTTTATTTATTTTTTCAAAGAACCAACTTTTCATTTTGTCAATTTTTTCAATTGTTTCTTTTTTTTTTTCAATTTCATTGATTTCAGCTCTAATTTTAATTATTTCTTGCCTTCTACTGCTTTTGCTGTTGATTTCTTCTTCTTTTTCTAGGGCTTTAAGATGTAATGTGAGGTCATTTATTTATTGACTTTTTCTTCTTTTAAGGAATGAACTCCATGCAATGAAATTTCTTCTTAGTACTGCTTTCATAGTGTCCTAGAGATTTTGATATGTTGTGTCTCTGTTCTCACTTACCTCTAGGAATTTTTTAATCTCCTCCTTGATGTCTTCTGCAACCCATTGTTTATTCAGTAGAATATTGTTTAGTCTCCAGGTGTTGGAGTAATTTTTATTTTTTATTTTGTCATTTATTTCCAATTTCAGTCCATTATGATCTGATAAAATGCATAGTAGTATCTCTACTTTTTGTATTTGGTAAGAGTTGCTTTGTGGCATATTATATGGTCTATTTTAGAGAAGGACCCATGTGCTGATGAGAGGAAAGTGTATCTGCTTGATGGAGGTTGAAATATTCTATATATGTCAGTTAAGTCTAAGTTATTGATTGTATTATTGAGTTCTGTAGTTTCTTTATTCAACTTATGTTTGGAAGATCTATCTAGTGGTGAGAGAGGTGTGTTAAACTCACTCAAGATTATTGTGTTGTGGTCAATTTGATTCTTAAACTTGAGAAGAATTTTTTTGATGAACATAGTTGCATCATTGTTTGGGGCATATATATTTATGATTGTTATGTCTTGTTGGTGTATGGTTCCCTTGAGTAGTATGTCCATCTTTATCCCTTTTGATTAACTTTGGCTTGAAGTCTACTTTATTTGATATGAGGATGTAAACCCCTGCTTACTTCCTCAGTCCATGTGAATAGTATGATTTTTCCCAACCCTTCACCTTCAGTCTGTGTGTGTCTTTTCCTATCAGATGAGTCTTCTGGGGGCAGAATATTGTTGGGTCTTTTTTAAAATCCAGTCTGCTAGCCTATGTCTTTTGTTTGGTGAGTTTAAGCCATTAACATTCACTTTTCATTTTTTCATTTTTTTCAATTGTTTCTTTTTTTTTTTTCAATTTCATTGATTTCAGCTCTAATGTTAATTATTTCTTGCCTTCTACTGCTTTTGCTGTTGATTTCTTCTTCTTTTTCTAGGGCTTTGAGATGTAATGTGAGGTCATTTATTTATTGAATTTATTTATTGAATTTTTCTTCTTTCTCACTTAACATTCAGGGTTATTATTGAGACATGTTTTGTATTCACAGCCATATTTGTTTATTTATGTTATTTAACTTGACTTGATTTTCTTCTTTGATTAGTTTTTTCCTTGAAGGTATTTTTCATTTCCACTTCATGGAATATTTTTCCAAGGATGTTTTGTAGTGCTGATTTTCTAGCTATAACATTCTTTTAACTTTTGTTTATCATGGAAGGTTTATATTTCATCTTCAAATCTAAAGCTCAATTTTGCTGGATACAAGATTCTTGGTTGGCACCCATTTTCTTTGAGAGCTTCATATATGTTGTTCCAGGATCTTCTAGTTTTCAGGGTCTGTGTTGAAAAATCTGCCATTATTCTAATTGGATTTCCCCTATATGTAATCTGATTCCTTTCTCTTGTGGCTTTTATAATTCTTTCCTTATTCTGTATGTTGGGCATTTTTATTATAATGTGACTTGGTGTGGATCTGTTATGATTTTGTACATTTGGCATCCTGTAGGCTTCTTGAATTTGGATTTTGAATTCATTCTTCATGTTTGGAAAGTTTTCTGATATTATTTCATTGAGTCGATTGTTCATTCTTTTGGTTTGGACTTCTTTGCCTTCCTCTATCCCAATAACTCTTAAATTTGGTCTTTTTATGCTATCCCATATTTCTTGAATATTCTGCTCATGATTTCTTACCATTATCACTTCGTGGTCTATGTTCTTTTCAAGATTATATATTTTGTCTTCATTGTCTAATGTACTATCTTCCAAGTGGTCTACTCTGTTTGGATGCTTTCTTTTGAGCTTTTAATGCTTTTTGATGCTTTCAAATGAGATTTTCTTTCATTTCAAGGATTTCTGGTTTTTTTTTGTTTGTTTGTTTGCTTTGTTTTTAGAACCTCTATCTCCCTGTTGAGGTGATCTTTTTCTTCCTGTATTTGTTTATGTAGCTTCTTATTGAAGTGATCTTTCACTGCTTGTTTTTCCTCTCTTATATCTTCCTTGAGTTCACAGAACATTTTAACCATGTACATCCTGAACTCCTTCTCTGTAATTTCTTCTGTTGTGGCTGCCAATAATTCTAATAATGTGGTGTCTTGATTTGTTTGGGGGCACTTTTTGCTCTTGTCTTTTCATGTTGTTTGTGTGTCTTCCTTTCCAGCTCTGTGGGTCTGGGTTGTTATTGTTTTTACCCTATAGATTTGTAGTACTCTTGTAGGGTTTCAAGACCTCTCCTTTGTGGGGGAGGACAATGTTAACATATCTCAATATCAACAATATACCACCTACAATAATTTATTGTTATTAAGACATTTACAGTCTTAGTCTCAGTGTACAGAAATGATGGATTCAATTATTATCTAAAATATAATCAGTAGTTTTGTAAAAAGGTTTACAGATTCTGATGGTGGACAATGAACTGGGGATGGGGCATAGGACCATATGCTGAGGAGGTAGGATGTGAGGATATAGAGTTAATATATCTTAGGAAGTGTGAAAGAGAAATCTAATGAGGAGGGTTAGTAGCAAGAGAATAGATAGGAAGTAATTTAGAGTAGGCAAGTATGTGGAAAGAGAGTAGAGTACATAAAACAAAGACACATATGTATTTAGAAAAATACAGGATGTTAGAATAGTCAAATTTGGAGGGGGAAAGAAAAATGAAAGAAAAAAAAGGAAAAGAAAAGGAAAAAAGGCACATAGAACACCTCTATATTATATTATTCAGATGACTCAATCCTCAGAATTCTATTTCATTCAAAGTTCTTGGTTTCACATATGTTGTGGATGTGAGGGCTGGAGAATAGAGGGGTAGAAGAAAAAAAACTCAAAGGAAAAAGCCAGGGTTGTTGCTAGTTTTAGAGACCTGTATCTTTCCTGCTTCTCTTCTCATCCAGTTGGTAGGGTTGTCTGTTGTAAGCTGGTGTCTCTGCCCTCAGGATGGTGGAGGTAACCAGGTTGGGAAGACTGGTCCTGGTGCAGGTCACCTGGAAACAGGAAGTGGCATCTGCCAGTCCCTGCAGGGAGACTGCACCTCATGGGTCTCTTTTTGGGACCACTCATATGACGTAAGCACCCAGTACTATCTCCCTGTCTTTCCTGGAGATTTCTCAGTTTCTGGTCTCTCTGTTAGGCTCCAAACTTTAGCCCCATATCCCTCTTCCTTAGCAGTTCCCAGTTGAGGAACCTCTCACACCAGGGCTCCTATGATACTGTATTGACTGATATGTCTGTTTATATGCTAGTATTGTGCTGTTTTGATTACTATTGCTTTGGAATATATTTTGAAATCTGGTAGTATGATACTTCCAGCTTTGTACTTTTTGGTCAATATTGTTTTGGCTATTTGAGGTATTATGTGTTTCTGTACACATTTTAGAATTTTCTTCCCACTTCTGTGAAGAATACTATATAAATTTTGATATGGATTGCATTGAATCTGTAGATTGTTTTGGGTAGTGGTGTTTCTATACACTTTAACAATGAAGTGTCTAGAAAAAGAAATTAAGAAAACAATCCCATTAATAATAATATCAAAAACAAGATAAAAGTAAATTTAAACAAAGAAGTTAAAGATATGTGTATTGAAAGCTATAAAAACATTGATGAAAGAAATTAAAGATGATACAAATACATGGAAAGATATATACTATGTTCATGGATTGAAAGAATAAATTAATATTTTTTAAATGTCCATACTGGCCAAAGATGGACCTTAAATGTTCTTATTACACATAAAAAATGAGAACTATGTGAGGTGATAGGTTAATTGTCTTGATAGTGGAAGTTGTTTCACTCTGTGTGTGTGTGTGTGTGTGTGTGAGTTTGTGTATCACATTGTACACTGTAAATACATATAATTTTATTTTTCAATTATACCTTTAAAAAACTGGACAAAAAAAGAAAAAAAAACTTATGTACATGTGTTCAAATACCATACATAAAATGTAACAATGTAGACTTAGTAGGGCAAACCAAATGTCCATGCTTCCAGGAGTGATGATATAGTCTATAGCATGAATCAGTAACTACCTGCTCAAGTTATATCCTTTCTAATTATGAAAAGAGAAGCACAATTATTAACACAATAAACCAAAGAAGTGTATTCAGCCCAATGACCAGTGCTATAGACATTATTATAGCAGTTAAATCAGGTAAAAATTGTTTTGAAGATTTAAGGAGTCAATTCACAGATGTCACTCAAAAAGTGGTAGTCATATTTATTAGTATGGATATTATTATTAATGTTAATTATCACTTGATAAAAACCTTTGTGTCACTTTCCAGAATGTCATTTCCTACGTACACCTTGTTTCATAACACGGCTCTGCAGTTAAGTATTCAAAGCAGACAATTCCTAAAAGCTTTGACTTAAGCCTAAAAGGAACATTTATTATTTTTGAGCTTTTGGGCACTGTTCCTCTTCTGTACTACACCCAATTTCCTTTTGTGTTATGTACCTTTGTGTTATGAGGTGTGGTGGCATTGGTTTCAGGAATCCTTAGGAACAGATTCTTAATTTCCAAGCTCTGGTCTGAGAGACAGTTTCTGCCTGTGATCAGACAATGACACTAGTCAGGGACTATGTCTCTCAAGTAAATGAGTCAAGGTTTGAAGGAACTGTTGGAGGAAGTCACTCATAACAACGGCAGCATCAATAACAATAGGAGCAGTACCAGGCTGACAAAACAGTTATATTCCTTGATCTTGCTCCTTTATTCTGTTCCTTTTATAAGCCTTGCCCTGTGCCTTCTTTGCTGTTGTGAATCTGTTGCTATCTTTACAACAAATTTCCTTTCGTTCATAGGCCCAGTATCAGTTTTTATTGCTCGATACCTTCTATCTGCTCTAACACACAGCCACATCTCTTGGCCCTGCCGGTTATACTTAGTGAGGATGGAAATAAATTTGGCTAGATTTGACATCATCAGTTTTTTTCACAAAGGAGTCCAACAGGATTAGTTAGTTATTAGCTCTGATTCCATTCTAGCCTTTACATCATTGTAGATTTTTTTTTTTTTTTTTTTTGCTACAGATGGAAAAGGAGAAACTATGCTCTCTGCTTATTGGGCTAAATACTCTTACATTTTACCTATTCAATAATACCACGTACATCAGGAATTTCCAAGAGAAAATGGTGGTTGCGTTTCAATTGCCTATGGAACAAAACAATCTATTTTGTTTTCTAATTCTTTTATGTTTCCCCCAGTATTTAAAATCAATGTTTCATTATTTCAAAGAACCCTTTAATAAAGAATGAATTGTGATATAAAATTATAGACAATATTCATCTAAATAATGAAATCCAGTATTATTTAGGAGGTAATGCTAATAGAAAATAAACGTGACCTTTATGAAATCCTGTTCAGTGAAGCTGAAAATTATACTTCTCACAAAATTAGCCCGCTACAAAAAATGCTAGATAGTTCATAAAGAACAGAAATTTATTTATAACAGTCCTAAAGGCTAAGAAATCCAAGACAAGTCCCCAGGATCTGGGAAAGGACTCTTGCGGTATCTGCAGGTGATGGAGGAAAAGAAGGACAAGCTAGTTGAAAGCTGGGTGAAGCCTCTTTCATAAGAGTTTTTATCCCATTCACAAGAGAAAAGCTGTCATTACCCAATCACCTCTTAAATACCTTATATGATTTTACCACATGGGCAACATGGGAATTTTGGAAGGGACTCATTCTAACCAACCCAAGAGCTCTCCTAGAAAATCCAGTTGGCAGAGGTCAATAGCTGAACTTTATATGCATATTAAATAACAGGAGAAATTTGTGTAAATGATTCTTGTTTTATTTCCATGATTCTATTTTCAAAAGATATTTGGAGAAGATTATCTGGTCTGGAGAGAGGAAGATACATTACAACTGTTTTCATGCCTTGGTTATTCTACTGTACTTTAGTCTTACAAAAAAATATATTGTGTACTGTATTACCCAAAGTCAATGATGTTAACATGGTCTAGTGGTTCATAGCACTTACCAGGATAGCCCACATGCCAAATTTCTTCAGTTTAAATGTAATAGTTTGGCTTTTGGGGTGGTCATAAGAGCATCACTGTCATCCACTCAGACATCACAATCAAAAACTGTGGTCCTCTAGGCCAAGACAGGTGTCTAGAAGCATGATTTTCTGGTGCACAGCTCCTTGGTCAATGAAAAGTGAGTGACAGATTTGACTCTAAGCCTTCATTTAGATCAACTGATTGGTAAAGTAGAAGCTTAGCTGTAAATGGGAACATAGTGATAAGGAACAGGGGAGACACACAGATTGCTTTGGGATAAAATGTCCAAGGATAACAGATGTGCTCCTGCCATCCACCATCACTACCTCTTACCCAATTCTCAGGACATTTTAGGGAATAATAATAGTGAAGAGATGCTAAGAAGTCTGAAGGAAAGAGAAAGCTTTTTTCTTAAACTGAACGGAGAGACTTCTCCTATCATCCTGATTGTCCAGCTTCTTCCTGAGGCAACGTGTGCTCAGATGTAGCCACATCTGTGGGAAAATGAGAAAAGGAATTGTGGTAATTGTGACTGTGCCAGAGAATGAGGAAGTGCTTGTAGTTCTGTGGACACAACTGTCCCAGCTGAAGCAAAGCTGTGGGAATTCACACAAGCAGCATCAGGCAACTGAATAGCAAACTGGGGAGTTTGCTTTCCTAAACATATAAAAGCTTTTCTCCCATGCGCTGTGTTGTGTGGAAGGAACAGGACAACTGAAATACCTGCACTGGATGCAAAGCACATGACACAGGAAGCAAGTTGCAAAACTAGAAACCCCACATAAGCAAAGGTGAGCCACAGCTCTAGATTGAAGCACTTTATTTTTGCTGCTAAACTGGAGAATCCCATGATGAAGCCATTGGAGCACACTAGGCAACCATTCCTTGTCCTCTTACAGCTGGCCATCCTCTCACTGCAGGCTTCCTGGGTCATGGCTTATTCAAACGTTCTGAACTTTGTGACCTGTGTAGAGCCACCTGTCTGTGAACCTGCCTATGTTGCCTCTGAGTGCTATTGGGGCAGGGAACGAGGTGAATGAGGAAAGATGACTATGAATGGAATCAAAGATACTGTTCTTAGGTTTGATTGGTATGGATCAGCATGAACAGGGTGATGTCTTCACACATTTTTTTTTTATTGGTTACTGGGGATGGAACCCAGGGGTACTCTACCACTGAGCTACATCCCCAGCCCTTCTTGTTTTGAGACAGGTGCTAGCTAAGTTGCTCCAACTGGCTTGGCTTTGAACTTGAGGCTTATGCCTCAGGCTCCTTTGAGTCCCTGGGATTAAGGGGTGTGCCACTGTTTGTTTTTTTAGAGAATACTCTTCCTCATTGTGAAAGTTATCTTTTCCTTTCTTAGAGTAGATGTTTTCACCCTCACTTTTGACAAAATGATCTTCTTTGTCTAAGGAGGTTTATCATTGAGATGGCACCACAATATCATTTATCTTCTCAGGAGTAAGACTCTGAATATCATCTTGCCATCGACAAGTGAAAAGAACATATCCTCTCCTTTCAACTGATTCATACTTACAATCTGGCAGTTTAGTTCCTCCTGTGAGTTTACAATATAGTCCCTCTACTGTATTTTTGCTCCTGATACATTTCTTAACTCCATTTTTACATGGTACATACTTGGAGTAACAGAGAGTTTGCATTTCACTGAATTCCATAATGACAAAATAATGTTCCTTCAAACAGTTTAGCTTGTGTTGAACATTTCTTTCCCTGACTAAGTGATCACAGTAGCTGGGATCAGACAATTGCCTTCCAGGTTGAAGAATGCTAATCCTTTCGAATTTTTTTTTGGTGAAAGGTCTCGTAGGCCCTGTACCATAGAACTCCTCCCAAAGTTCATCATATTCATCTCTGCTTTCTTCTGGTATACCCAAATATACTCGGTCAATTTTCAGTGCTTGTAGTGCCTGTAGTAGCTGCAGCAATAGCAACAGAAGCAGTGGATGCTTGGTCACCAGGGTCCTTATCATTTTTTCTGTAGAGATTAAAAGAGATAAAGAGATATGATCTATTATGATAACGTACGTGCTTCTACTTCCTGTACAGGGGACTTTCCTACCATCTATTACTGTTCTAAGCTCTAAAATTCTGCACCAGTTTTAAATTGTCTTGGAATCAATTTAAATGTAATCAAATTAAAGAATTTAAATAGATTCTAACACAGACTTGTTAGAGTCTGTAAACAAGTCAGGATGGTGCGTGTCCCCCCTCCCCGGTTATTTTGCTGCAGCCGGACTGTGGCACAGACTCTATTTCAATTCCTCTGGATTAGGAACAAAAATGACCATATGAGGTCAATAGCCAGTCTAGGGATTGTGAGAAAAGAACAGGAAAAGGAGGGAGAATTTGAAAGGAGAATAGAAAACACAGAAAAGTAAAGAGGAAGAAAAGGAAACAAGGAAAGATTGAGGAATGGAGCAAGGAAGAAATGGAGGTGAGTGGAGAGGAACAGGCAATGCAGACTGCAGTGGGAGAGTGGGACCCAGGCGGAGAGGAGGCTCACATATTCTCTCCATGTGGAACACAAGCATCTTGTCCTTCCTAGGAGTGGAGAATTTTTTCTGAAATGAGCCTCCCCCATTTAACATCCCGCTTTGAGAAGGAAAACTCCCTGACTAGGCCTTTTATTCTGTTTTGGCTCATATCTGGCCATAGTTGTCCTTGGGGAAAAAGCGAAGCAAGCTCCAAGTTTGAGCAGCTTAGATAAATACATTCTTGGAGTCACCCCAAAGTAAAAACAATGATAAGCAATAATAGTGTAATGAGCAGTTATGTCAATCACTAGGTTAAGTTCTTTTTTTTTAATTACGTTAATTTGTTATGTATGCTAGCAAAATGCTTTACAATTCATATTATACACATAGAGCACAACTTTTCATATCTCTGGTTGTACACAAAATATATTCACACAATTTGTGTCTTCATACATATACTTAGGGTAATGATGTCCATCTCATTCCACTGTCTTTCCTACCCCCATGCTTCCTCCCCTTTACCCTATGTAGAGTTCATCTAATCCTTCCATACGTGCCTCCAACCACATTATGGATCAGCAACCTTAAATCAGAGAGAACATTTGGCATTTGTTTTTTTGGGGGGATTGGTTAACTTCACTTAGCATTATATTCTCCAACTCCATCCATTTACCTGCGGGTGCCATTCTCTTTATTGCTGAGTAATATTCATATATATATAATATTTTTTTATCCATTTATCCATTCCTCTACTGAAGGGCCTCTAGATTGGTTTCACAGTTTAGCTATTGTAAATGTGCTGCTATAAACATTGATGTGGCCGTGTCCCTATAGTATGCTGTTTTTAAGTCCTTAGGGTATATCTGGGTCAAATGGTGGTTCTATTCCCAGTTTTCCAAGGATTCTCTATACTGCTTTCCATATTGGCTACATCAATTTGCAGTCCCACCAACAATGTATGAGTGTGCCTTTTCCCCCACATCCTCGACAACACTTATTGTGGTTTGTATTCTTAATAGCTGCCATTCTGACTAGAGTGAGATGAAATCTTAGTTTTGATTTACATTTCTCTAATTGCTAGAGATGTTGAACATTTTTTTCATATATTTGTTGATTGATTGTATATATTCTTATGAGAAGTGTCTGTTCAGTTCTTTGACCCATTTATTGATTGGGTTATTTGTGGTTTTGGTGTTAAGATTTTTAAGTTGTTTATATATCCTAGAGATTAGTGCTAGAACTGATGTGCATGTTGAAAAAATTTGTTCCCAAATTGTAGGCTCTCTATGCACCTCATTGATTGTTTCTTTTGCTGAGAAGAAGCTTTTAAGTTTGAATCCATCCCATTTATTGATTCTTGATTTTAATTCTTATGCTACAGGAGTCTTATTAAGGAAGTCAGTACCTAATCCTACATGATGAAGATTAGGGCCTACTTTTTATTCTAATAGGCACAGTGTTTCTGATTTAATTCTCAGATTCCTGATCCACTTTGAGTTGAGTTTTGTGCATGGTGAGAGATAGGGGTTTAATTTCATTTTATTGCATACAAATTTCCAGTTTTCCCATCATCATTTGTTGAAGAGGCTATCTTTTCGCCAAAGTATGTTTTTGGCACCTTTATCTAATATAACTGTAATTATGTGGGTTAGTCTCTGTGTCCTTTATTCTGTATCATTGGTCTGCAAGTCTATTTTATAGTTGTATACCATGCTGTTTTTTTATAACCAGTGCTCTGTAGTATAGTTTAAGTCCTGGTATAGTGATGCCATCTGCTTCACTCTTCTTGCTAAGGGTTGCTTTAGCTATTTTTGGTCTCTTATTTTTCCAGATGAATTTCATGACTGCTTTTTCTATTTCTATGAGGAATGTCATTGATTGGGATTGCATTGAGTCTTTATGATGCTTCTGGTAGTATGGTCATTTTGACAATATTAATTCTGCCTATCCAAGAACAAGGTAGATCTTTCCATCTTATAAAGTCTTCTTTAATTTATTTCTTTAGTGTTCTGTAGTTTTCACTGTAAAGGCCTTTCACCTCTTTCACTAAGTTGATTCCCAATTTTTAAATTTTTTTTGAGGCTATCATAAATTGGGTAGTTTTCCTCGTTTCCCTTTCAGAGGATTTGTCACTGATATACAGAAATGCCTTTGACATATGGGTGTTGATTTTATATCCTGCTACTTTGCTGAATTCATCTGCTAGTTCTAGAAATTTTCTGGTGGAACTTTTTGGTCTTCTAGGTATAGAATCATATCATCAGCAAATAGTGCTAATTCAAGTTCTTCTTTTCCTATCTGTTATCTCTTTAATTTCTTTCATCTGTCTAATTGCTCTGGCCAGTGTTTCAACAATTATGTTAAATAGAAGTGGTGAAAGAGAGCATCCCTGCCTTGTTTGGTTTGTGAAGGGAATGCCTTCAATTTTTCTCCATTTAGAATGATGTTGGCCTGGGGCTTAGCGTAGATAGCCTTTACGATGTTCCTGTTATTCCTAGTGTTTCTAGTGTTTTGAATATGAAGGAGTGTTGTATTTTGTCAAATGCTTTCTCTGCATCTATTGTGATGATCACATGAGTTTTATTTTTGAGTCTATTGATGTGATGAATTACATTTATTGATTTCTGTATGTTGAACCAAACTTGCATCTCTGGGATGCACCCCACTTGATCGTGGTGCACTCTTTTTGATATGTTTTTATATTCAGTTTGCCAGATTTTTTAATATTTATTTTTTAGTTTTAGTTGGACACAATATCTTTATTTTATTTTTATGTGGTGCTGAGGATCGAACCCAGTGCTTCACACATGCTAGGCGAGCGCGCTACCACTTGAGCCACATCCCAATCCCCAGTTTGCCAGAATTTTATTGAGAATTTTTGCATCTATGTTCATTAGAGATATTGGTCTGAAGTTTTCTTTCTTTGATGTGTCTATGCCTGGTTTTGGAACTGGTGATATTGGCCTCCTAGAATGATTTTGGGAGTGTTCCCTCTTTTCCTATTTCATGAAATAATTTGAGGAGTATTGGTATTAGTTCTTCTTTAAAGATCTTGTATAACTTGGCTGTGTATCCATCCAGTCCTGGGCTTTTCTTGGTTGGTAGGCTTCTGATGGTGTCTTCTATTTCATAGCTTGAAATTGAAATGTTTAAATTGTGTATATTATCCTGATTCAATTTTGGCAAATCACATGACTCTAGAAATTTGTCAATGCCTTTGATATTTTCTATTTTATTGGAGTATAAGTTTTCAAAGTAATTCCTAATTATCTTATGTATTTCTGTATTGTCTGTTATGATATTTCCTTTTTCATCATGTATGTTAGTAATTTGGGTTTTCTCTCTCCTTCTCTTTGTTAGCATAGCTAAGGGTTTGTCAATGTTATTTATTTTTTCAAAGAACCAACTCTTCGTTTTGTCAGTTTTTTCAATTGTTCCTCTTGTTTTGATTTCATTGATTTCAGCTCTGATTTTAATTATTTTCTGTCTCTTACTGCTTTTGGTGTTGATTTGTTTTTCTTTTTCTAGGCTTTGAGATGTAATGTTAGGACATTTAGTACATTTGTAGAGAGATTTTTACTGTGAATGTTCTTGTTCATTTGAAGTCCATAATCTAGTAGTTAGAAGGCTATGGGGATGGCTACAGTGACTCAAGATGGAAGTGGGTTAGACCTGGGCTCCCAGGTGGTGGGGGGCATGGACCCAGGCCTATGCTGGGCCTGGGCTCCCATGCAGGTCATCAGAAGGGCCTGAGCTCTGGGGGTTCTGCAAGTGGCAGGATGGACCCAGGCTTACCCTGAGCCCAGGTTCCTGTGCAGGTTGGTGAGGCAGCTAGACTAAGTTCTTTATACATATATCACCATCATCCAAACAATTATAGGATAAAGGCCTCCTAGTATTGTTATTGTTTTTATAATTAGCATCTCTTTGTGAACAGAGATTGTTTAAAAATTCATGGCATTAGGACTAGGAATATAGCTCAGTTTGTAGAGTGCTTGCCTCCCACACACAGGGCCTGAGTTCAATCCCCAGCACCACAAAAAAAGAAAAAAAAATGGTATTATATTTAGTTGGAATTCTGATTCAAGTCCAGTTCTTCATAATTTCCACATCTTTGTTTTCAGCTGCTGTTCTATACTATGTATCTACTTTCCCCTCCCAAGTCTAGACTGTATTCCCACCCCACCACTCTCTCCAGGCTGACTTCTTAACTAAATGAGAATAGACTAAGAGAAACACAGTGACCACCAAAACAGTCCACACTAGGACTATATTTGGGCCATTAGAGTACTGTGATGAATCAGTCCACATTCAGGGAAGCCCAGCTGTTCTATTGCAGAAGCAGATTCCTGGGTTTTCTTAACTACTGTGCTCTCCTGTAATACAAGTTCTCCCTTGGGGCAACATGAGTGATTCTGTAACAGTGACAATCCAGAGATCCTGGCTCACATGTGCTGAAGTTGGAGGGGGAGAGCCTCTGACTCAAGGTTGGGTAGGTTGTGTGTAGGTGGGTAGGGAAGTCTGCAGAATGAGAGGGATAAAGCAAGGATGATGCTGGGGACACATGTTGGAAGTTAGAGAGAATAGGACAGTGGAGCCCAGGAGCATAGAGTATAGGACAGAAAATAAGAACTCATCCACAGTGGTGATATAGCGTGGGCAGTTTTGGTGTGGCCATGTTCACAACCCATTCCTCTACCCCTGCTTTCACACCCTCCTCAGGGGACCCCAGGGAGTCTCCTCAGCACAGTGATCCTGTGGCCATGCTCCCTGTACCTACTGAGGACACATGCAGCCCTGTCCAGGAAAACTTTCTGTTTTCTATTTCTCCAAGCTTCTTACTCCATTATTTATGAATTCCACCTTTGGTTTCATGCTTCTCAAAATTTTTCTCATCTCAAAGTATATGTATTTACATTAATACCCTATTATATTCTTTCTACAGATTTTTAGAAAAAATTTTATCCTACTGGAATTTATTATCAGGTATGATAAGATGTTGGGGCTCTTCTTTTTTCCGTCCACATGCTTTATATATAATTCCAGTATATATACTGGGGTGGGGGGGATCCATTGTTCACCCTGAATTTTAAAAGCTTCCTTATATATTAAAGAATTCTGTTTCTGAGCACTGTATTGTGTTTTGTTATGCCAGTAATATGCTATTTTACTTATTATCAGTTTATAAGACATTTTACTTTAGAGACTAAAGCAATCTTCACTCCTTCTGCTTATTGAAATGTGAACTACAGAGATACATAAAAACAGATGTGTAGGCGCTTGGGGAAGGAGAGGGAATGGGGATTAACTACAAACAAGAGGGGAAAGAGTACAGAGTACATTCAGTAGACTTCTTGGCTCATCTTAGTGCATCACTAACCAAGGTCTTTGTGGTGGGGTCCAGAAATTGGCATTTTTAGGCCAATGCATAAAATGATTCTTAGCCCAATAGAGTTTAAAAAGAAATGTCTTCAGATATATAAAAACACATTTGTGAATGAAATTTTAGAGACATAAAGTATTTGGTAGCACAATATCACAGTACTAGCAGTGTCTGGTTGATAGTGAGAGAAATCCCAAATGAAATACCTTAAACTCAAGGGAACTATATTGACTCACAGAATATGGAAGTCCAAGAGGTACACCAGCAAGAAGAAATCAAATTCTTCACTAGACTCTTGTTTTTACTGTCTCCCACTCCACTCTTTGTACATAAAATCTGTTCCTGTGTAAGTGTCTCCACATAATGGCAGAGTCAATTATTGTCACCTTTGTGGCGTTTTATTTAGGGCAACAGTAGGAAATGCCATCCTGTCCTATCTTCATCCAGCATGAAAACAGCTCTTCTGATTGGCCTTGTTTCTGTCACGTGAAGGAACCCAGAGATCTGGGGACCTCTGACTGGTCAACCTCAAAGAAGTACTCTTCTTGGAGAAGTAAAGCCAGAACCACAGGATTAAAACCCCAGCAGAATTTCAACTGCTCAAAACATGGCTGTTCCCTGCTGCTCTCAAAAAAAAAAAAAAAAAGAGACCAAATGGAAAAGCACATTATGAATAATTAGGGCAGCGGGGAGGAGAGATAAAAATACTGAACTATCTAACAGAGGATCCAAGTTATTGAAAATGTAGACTACATAGGAGAGAAAAGAAAAAATAAAATCTTAATGAAGTGTTATTTCTGAATGATACACTTCTGGCTCATTTCTTATTCTTATCTGTAAAACTGTCAATTTTTCAAATACAAAAAAGAAAGCATTATTGAAGATATGAATTTTTAAGATCTAAATTGTGCTTGATCTCAAATGTGAAGCACCAATTTCCCCAAAACTCACAATCTGATATCCTGGAATTCCCACTTTTCATCAGCATCAGGAATAGCCAATTCTTTAGTTCGTGGAGTTGCACAAAGTGAGTATAAACTTCCATCTGTAGAATTAGAATAATTGTGGATAAATCCTAGGATACCTCTTGTTAAATATTAAATTTAGTAAGAAAAATCTAGGCATTCACCAGTTTCGAACTTATATTATCACAAATATTTTGAGACAATATTTATGTTCCATACCTTCACAACCATGACCATAAGAATGAATAATAGTATCAGGTTTGAAAATCTGAAGAAAAAAATTACATTTATAAGGGAATTAAGTATAAACAGTTTCTTTGATGTATTGTGCCTTTTGCTCATTGTGAGACATTTCCTCACATATGGCCACTATAGCTGAATGTCAGAGCTGAAGGATGTACACAGAATAGACACATATAAAACAAAAGTTGTTCAATAATTTAAAAAAAAATTTTTGAACTTTGCTTTGGAACCGTGCTCTGGACTGGGGCAGCTGCCCATATCCTGCTACTTCAAGTCCTTCAAGTCCTGCTCCAAGCAGCCAGCTGTTTTCTGCAAACAGTGCCCAGAGCAGGGCCTCCCTGAACCTGGGAGTTTACCTCAACAGCTCTCAGCTATGGAGCCTGCCCTGGGAAGGAGGAATAGGGAGACTGTTAGCTCCAGCTCATGCAGTAGAGCTTTCTAACATCATCCAACTTTTCTCTCTAAAGGCAAGTTTCTCAGCTCTCTACTTGAGAATACATTTTCTCCTGGAATGAAAAAAACTGAGGACTCCAATCACGTTCTGGGTACTCCGGAACCTAGGTTAGCATGCCTG
Organism: Marmota marmota marmota; assembly: GCF_001458135.2. Taxonomy (NCBI): domain Eukaryota; kingdom Metazoa; phylum Chordata; class Mammalia; order Rodentia; family Sciuridae; genus Marmota; species Marmota marmota. The sequence continues at coordinate 46,274,616 of NW_026000229.1, read as the reverse complement.
TAAACAAGACATAGAAATTTGCCTCTTACCTATGGTCTTCCACATTCTCAAACCTTCAGAACACATTTGGACATTATGTTCTGTTCTGGGCACTGATCTCTAAGAGAAAGATAAACAGAGTATCCAGGAGTGAGGAACAAAGATGTTGAAGAGAGCATTTTCAGGCACAAGTTGTAATGTAGGAAAGCTTAGTAGACATGGGGAATATTTTAGCATCAGAAGGCATTAAAAATTTGGAATACCTACTACAAGAGGAAATTTTTCTGCTTACGGCCATATTCTCAGAAAAGATGTTCAGTCTGAATACACTGTAACAGCACAAATGGTTAACCATCTGAAACTCATCAAGGAAGGATGCAGTTCAAGTGACCCAACTTGCTGGACACCATTGGATTTGACTGAAGACACTGCTTTCATTAATGAACAACAGGTCTGTTATCCAACTGTATGGCTGATGAACACATTTATAGCAACCAGAAGGCTAGTTTTCAACACTGAAATCAACTATCAAGAAACTGCCTTCCTATTTCTAGTGTAACCAAAAGCTGGGTCCTTGTCCCCATGCCAATCCAATAAGAAATAGTAATCCAGTAAGAAAAAGGAAAAAGAAGATTTATTGCTTGGCTAGCAAAGGAGAAAACACACTCCTGTCCCAAAGGCTGTGATTCTCCCCAAAAGAAGGGACAGGGGTGTTTTTAAGGGTTACATTCCAGGTGTGCTCTGTCTGGTAGTGGGGGGTCCCAGGGCACCCTGATGGTGGGTTAGGATTCACTTGTTAATTTGGGAGATATTCACTTCCCAGGTCCTCAGCAGGTATCTCCTTCCTGTAGAGAGTGTTCAAGGGCAGTTAACTAGGGGAAGAAAAGATAACACTGTCTTCCTAATCTTGTTAGGGAAGGGGGAGAAGGGAGAAGAGAGGAAAAAAAAAATGTTCTTTTAAAAAAATAAGCCTCGGAGCAATGAGGGCTACAATCAGAAGATGAAGGGATCACTGTTTCACTAGCACTTAAAAAACTTTGACTTCTTTAAGAATTTCTTCATTTGGGGCTAGGGTTGTAGTTCAGTGGTAGAGTACTTGCCTACCGCATGTGAGGCCCTGGATTTGATTCGCAGCACTTAGTGAAACTAAATAAACAAAATAAAGGTATTGTATCCATCTACAACTAAAAATATATTTTTTTTAAAAGTATTTCTTTATTACTCAGTGTCTCCTTGACTGCCAGATTAACAGACTCAGGGTGGATTATTTGTTTTTCAATATATACTCTAGTGTTCATTTATTTATATAATGTATTGCAAAAATTTTTCATATTTTATTAATAAAGGTTATGTAAAATACTGTCCAATTTTCATATATTAAATCATAGTGATTTGTTTAGCCTTTTTCTCTCTGGCACTAAACTATATATCATTTTTTCCATGTGTCCTATTGTGATCTGTTTACAGAAAAAATGAGCTCTGCCTGGGTTGGAAAAGAACCAAATGTTTGAATTTTTGTGCAATCTTACACATCATTCTTTGCATTCTTTTTTTTTTTTTTTGTCTTTTTCTGAATTGAGGGTTGAACCCAGGACTTTGCCACTGAGCTACATCCCAGCCCAATTCTTTGCATTCTTAAAAAAAAAAAAAAAAAGCTTTCAAAAAAATTTTAGATTCAGCAACTAATAAAACTCTGGTTGAAAACAGACATAAAATTTCACTATTCATAGAAACAATAAGCTCTGAGTAAAATGAAAGAAGCAAGTACTTACCAACTGGTTACTTAGGTGTAACTTAGAGCATAAAAATGATGAGTAATCTTTTTATGAAGTGTATATTTGAGCAAACATAATATGATTGTTTTTATTCATTAAGGAAACTATGTGACACTAAGTAATAAATTTTGTATAATGGTGATCTGACAAGTACGAATGATATAGCAACAGAAGTCAAAATTATACTCAATAATTACATTCGTATATGAAGGATATTTGGTAAATAAAATATTTTTAAACTAAAACAAAAATCAACCTTAAGAGCATAGCTGATGGGGCTGGGATTATGGCTCACTGGTAGAGCACTTTCCTGGCATGTGTGAGGCCCTGGGTTTGATCCTCAGCACTGCATATAAATAAATAAAATAAAATAAAAGATCTATTTACAACTAAAAATATTTTAAAATATTTTAAAAATAAAAAGAGCACAACTGAGGAGCTCAGGAGTAACTTTGACATCTTCTTTTGCTTCTTTTTTTTTTTTTTTTCTTGTGATTCTGGGAGCAAACCCAGGACCTTACACATGCTAATCAAGCACTTTCCCACTGTATTACATCTCCAGCCCAATCTTGTTTTGCTTTTTTATTTCACAATTCCAGAAAAAAATTAAAATTATGTTAGATAGATGTTTGCTATTTTTCTATAATGTTAAAAACTAATAACAAAATAATTATTACATATATTATTAATATTTGAAGGTTAGACCACTGGTTTTGATTGATTTTATATTTTGGTCTTTCTCAGAAATCGGTAGTAACCTGAAAACAGAAGTATAAAATATATTAGGATAAAATATCATATTGAATTTGCCTCTGAAAAGGGAAATACCTGGTGAGATGTTGGACTCAATATTATGGAAAAACTTCATAGATATCTGTATTCATACCCCAGCTTCACATAAACTCAGACACACATTCTACCCAATTGATGATGAATTAAAAATAAAAATAATTCTTAATTATGGATATTAACTAAAACCAGAATATTTTCATAGTTTTAAAGTCATTAAGAGACATGCTTCTAAATAAGATGAGCGCAGAGGCACAAAGTAAATTATTAAAAGACTTGATTACACACACATTGACTGAATCACATACTCATGTACATGAATACACAAAAAGTTTCATCAAAAACCTATAACAAAATAATTACCACTAATGTCAAAGCCACCAAATATAAATATGAAAGACCAATAACAACTTGGGAAAAATATTTTCTAAATCTCTGCAGTGTGAATTAATTTTTTTACACAGGTGTGAAAAAAAATGTCCAATTTCTTTTCTAAAGCCAACATATCCCAAACACCAACTGTCAAGGGTAATAGCACAATTTATCTCAATTATTATTTTAGATGTCTTCCACCTTTCTTACCAAACTAAAAGAATCCAGGGACCTGTGTGGTGAGCCGCTTCTGCCGTTTATGCAAATTATGGTCGCCATTACAAGATGGCGCTGGCTCCGCTGTGGTCTGTGACAAACAACTCCTTATTTGGGAGAGTTGGCGCATGACTTTTCATCACCCTATGAGAAAGCTCCACGTGGCTGCTTTGCATTGGGGCTTGAGATGCTTTATTAAGGCTGGGAGGGGCATCCGAGAGAGAGAAGAAGAACTATCAAGGGCCTGAAATAAACTACTGAAAGAAGATTCCTGAGTGTTGCGTCTTCCTTGCGGGCAAGAAGTCGCGACAAGTGGTGCCGAAACCCGGGAACCAGAACTTTCAGCAGTCAGGGGGGTGCACCGTAGTCCCAGGTAAGTGGGATCCGCGATCAAAGCGGGAAATAGTCCCAAGTAAGTGGGATCCGCGACCAAAGCGGGGCAGCAGCTGCATTGTGTACTTTCGTTTTTACTTTCGCTTTTGTTTTCTGTGTTTCTCTTGTTGTGTCATTTTGCTTTTGTTTTTTGTGCTTCTTTTGTTGTTGTGTCATGGGTGCCGCACCTTCCAGTCCGCTTCTTCTGGCCCTAGATGGCCTGTTACGTTCTAAGGGTCTGGAAGTGAAACATAGTACTTTACAGAGATTTTTACAGAAGGTAGATATCGCTGCACCGTGGTTTGCATTTTCGGGCAGCCTTACTGTACCTAGTTGGGATAAATTAGGCAAAGATCTTGACTTTGCTTCTGAGCAGGGCATATTAGAGGGTGGGGTGATACCCCTTTGGAAAATGGTCCGTAGTTGCCTTACAGATGGCAGATGTCAGGAGGCACTTACAAAAGGACAAGAAGTTCTAGAGCAATTACATGAGGAGAAATCGGAGACGGCAGGAAGTGAGATATCTCAGAAGGATGGGAGTGTGCGGAGAGTGAAACAGGGGAGGAGACGATTGTATCCAGATCTCAGTATGCTGCGCACACCCCCATGTGAAAGTGGGTCAGAGGAAGAGGAGGATGAGGAGGAAGAGCTCGGGAGGCTGTCTCGTCAGCTAGAGAGTTTAGCTATAGGAGAAGGGAACAGAAATAAACAGGGGCTCAAGAAAAGCGATCCCCCGGATCCACCGCCGTATGGTGGAGGTATTTCGGGGAGAGCTTTCCATGCCCAAACATGGAGGGCTGTTAACGCTGAGATGGGTCTTGCTTATCCAGTTTTTCAGGATGACAATAGGGGAAGATTCCATGAACCCTTAGATTTTAAAATTGTGAAGACCCTGGCGGAGTCTGTGCGCACTTATGGGGTGGATGCCGCCTTCACACTAACTCAGGTGGAGAGTTTGTCTAGATACTGCATGACTCCCTCTGATTGGGCTAGCCTTGTTCGGGCTTGTGTTTCCCCGGGTAAATATTTGGACTGGAGAGCATTTATGCTAGAGGGCGCAATAGAGCAGGCCGCCCAAAACCATGCAGTGGGACGCCCTGCCTGGGATAAGGATATGCTTTTGGGACAAGGCAGGTTTGCTAATCAACAAACAGGATACCCCCCTGAGGTATATGAACAGATTAACAACATTTGTATCCGTGCATGGAAATCACTCCCAAATAGAGGAGAGGTGTCTGGTAATTTGACTAAGATTCTACAAGGCCCTGCAGAACCCTTTTCAGATTTTGTAGCAAGAATGGTGGATGCCGCTGGAAAGATTTTTGGGGATCCTGATAAAGCCATGCCCCTTATCAAGCAGTTGGTTTTTGAGCAATGCACCAAGGAATGTAAAGCGGCAATCACTCCTTATAAAAATAAGGGCATAGAAGCATGGATGAAAGTGTGTAGAGAGATTGGAGGACCTTTAACTAACGCAGGTCTTGCAGCCGCTGTCCTTCGGATTGCAAAAGGGGGCAGTCCTGGTGCCGGAATATGCTTCCATTGTGGTCAACCCGGTCATTTCAGACGTGAATGTCCCAAAAAAGACAATTTTACTGGACCCCCTCACGGTGGCCCTTCCAATGGCCTTCGTCAACCGGGGCTGTGTCCTAAATGTAAAAAGGGGAAGCATTGGGCAAGAGAGTGTAGATCAGTGAAGGACATCCATGGACAGCCTATTTCAGCTGGGCCAAAAAACGGCCGAAGGGGCCCCCGACCCCAGGGCCCACAAATATATGGGGCAGTGGAGAATGTCACACCCGAACCCGAGACATGGCCATCTCTGCGCCATCCCATGAGACGCGGAGAGCCACTACAGGTGCCGCGGGATTGGACCTCTGTTCCACCTCCAGACTCGTATTAACACCTAAGATGGGAGTCCAATTGGTGGAAACTGAGTTCAAAGGGCCTTTACCACCTGGCACTGTAGGTTTGCTAATTGGACGTGCATCCTCTATCTTACAAGGTCTTCATGTCTTTCCCGGAGTCATTAGCCCTGATACTGTAGGGGCAGTAAAGGTTATGGTGGAGGCTCCAAAGGGCATTGTGTCTATCTCCCCAGGGGATCGGATTGCTCAATTACTAATTTTGCCTAGCTTACATAATCACTTCCCTGCTGGTACCACTGGAGGGGATTGTGCCTATTTGTCACTAGATATGAGCAATCGCCCCACTTTGGAATTAAGCATAGAAGGTAAATCTATTGTGGGATTGCTGGATACAGGAGCAGACCGTAGTATCATAGCCCTTAAGGACTGGTCTAAGGGATGGCCAATGCAGACTTCTGATCAATCCCTGAGAGGACTTGGATATGCCCAAGCCCCTCAAATCAGCTGTAGACATCTATCTTGGAAGGACCCAGAAGGACACAATGGCACCTTTCAGCCTTATGTACTTGATTTACCTATCTCTTTATGGGGCCGTGATCTGATGACAGACATGGGGTTCACTCTTAGTAATGACTATTCCCCAGTGTCTCAACAGATTATGCAAAATATGGGGTATAGGCCAGGTCTAGGACTAGGTAAACACCTACAGGGGCGTAGACATCCTGTGCAAGGTCATCAAAAGCTTAACAGATTTGGTCTGGGTTTTTCCTAGGGGCCACTGGGGCTCAAATACCCATAACATGGCTCACCGAGGAGCCTGTTTGGGTGCCTCAGTGGCCTCTTCCCTCGGTTAAATTGGCAGCAGCCCATGATCTAGTCAAAGAACAACTTGACTTGGGTCACATCCAACCTTCTACTTCTCCATGGAATACTCCCATATTTGTTATTAAGAAAAAATCAGGAAAGTGGCGCCTACTGCATGATTTACGAGCAGTTAATGCTCAAATGCAACTTATGGGGCCCATTCAAAGAGGGCTGCCTTTGCTATCCTCTGTTCCTCAGGGCTGGCATATTATTGCTATTGACATTAAAGACTGTTTCTTTTCTATTCCTTTGCATCCTAAAGACTCACAGCGTTTTGCCTTCACCCTTCCCTCGTGTAACCACGAGGAACCAGATCTAAGGTTTGAGTGGGTAGTGTTGCCGCAGGGAATGGCTAATAGTCCCACGATGTGCCAGATGTATGTGGGGAAGGCACTCGCACCTCTCAGACATAAGTATTCCTCCATCAAGATCATTCATTATATGGATGATGTGTTATTGGCAGCTAAGTTAGAGCAGACAGTTAATGAGGCCTATAAAGAATTAGTAAAGCTGTTAGCTCAATATGGGCTACATATTGCACCTGAAAAGGTTCAAACGGGAAACTCTATTGAGTATTTGGGAGCGATAATTGGGCATGACAAATTGAAACCACAAAAAATCACCATAAGGACTCAAGATCTCCAAACTTTAAATGATTTTCAAAAACTGCTGGGAGATATTAATTGGATAAGGGGATATTTACACATTCCTAATAGTGTGCTCCAGCCTTTGTATGCTACCCTTAAGGGTGATCCAGATCTTGCTTCTCCTCGTAGCCTCACCAAAGAGGCTAGAGCGGCCCTTATAACAGTAGAAGATGCTATACAACATGCTACTTTATACAGGCTCCAGAGTAATAAACCTTTCCAGTTATGTGTGCTTGCCACTATGCGGCAGCCTACTGGAGTACTGTGGCAAGATGGGCCTTTACTATGGATCCACCCACATATATCCCCAGGAAAATCCTTAGAATACTATCCTGATGCTGTTGCAGCGTTAGCACTTAAAGGGATTCAACAAAGCATTCAATTTTTCGGACAATCACCTTCTTCTCTTATTATACCCTATACTAAAGCTCAACTTAATGTTTTGTGTGCTACTCTAGACAACTGGGCTATTCTATGTTGCTCGTTTCAAGGGGATATTGATAATCATTACCCTTCCCATCCATTACTCCATTTTGTTAAAGAACATCCCATCATTTTCCCTAAGGTAACTTCACCCAATCCAATTCCGGGGGCTGTTAATATTTTTACTGATGGTTCCAAGTCTGGAATGGGAGCTTATGTAATTAATGATTCTCCCCCTGTTCAGCATCAATTTGCTCCTGGAAATCCACAATGGGTGGAACTGCAAATTGTTATTGAGGTTTTTAAACAGTGTTCTTTTCCTTTTAATCTTATTTCGGACTCCATCTATGTGGTACAAGCACTAAAAGTCCTGGAGGCCGTGGGAGCTATTAGTAATGTCCATAATGTATCTGCTTACTTTAATCAGCTTCAACAGCTTATCTGTAGCCGCACTGCTCCTTTTTATCCAATGCACATCCGGGCTCATACCTCTCTTCCTGGTCCGTTATCACAGGGTAATGCCTGTGCGGACTCAGCCACTAGAGGTCAGTTGATATGCTTGGCTTCCTCCTTAGAGGGGGCTAAATTATTTCACCAGAATTTCCATGTTAATGCTTTAACGCTGCGCAGGCGTTTTTCCATTTCAAGAGCGGATGCTCGTCAGATAGTATTACAATGTCCCCATTGTGTCACATTTCTTCATCCCCCTACTTATGGAGTGAATCCACGGGGATTGAAGCCATTGGTTGTCTGGCAAATGGATGTGACACACATACCTGACTTTGGTAACCTCAAGTATGTACATGTTTCTGTTGATACGTGCTCTGGAGTTATTCATGCTTCTGCTTTATCGGGAGAAAAGGCACGTAATGTTATCACTCATTGCCTAGAAGCATGGGCAGCATGGGGTGCTCCTGCATCCCTTAAGACTGATAATGGACCTGCTTATACTGGAAGACAATTTACATCCTTTTGTTCTACCATGGGAGTGCAACTTACTCATGGTCTGCCTTACAATCCTCAAGGACAAGGCATTGTTGAGCGTGCTCATCGCACCTTAAAGGAAACTTTACAAAAACAAAAAGGGGGAATAGGAGCTGAACACACTCCTAAAGAACGCCTATCCTTGGCTCTCTTTACCATTAATTTTTTGAATTTGGATATTCATGGTCGCTCTGCGGCCGATAGACATGTGTCTCCTCAGCCTTCTGTAATTGGCTATGTTAAGTGGAAGGATGTTCTTACGGGCCAATGGAACGGCCCCGACCCCGTGCTGACATGGGCACGAGGATCTGTATGTGTTTTTCCCCAGGATCGCACGGAACCGTTGTGGGTCCCTGAACGCCTGACAAGAAGAGTCTTGACATCAACCGACCAGCAACAAGAGATACCACAGCAATCCCGTGATGAGGATCTTCACTCTGCTACGTGCTCTGGTTCTGGTGCTGGTGCCGATGGCACAGACGACACCAATGCAGTGGTGGGCAGTGGCACGGGCTTGGCCAATGCCGATGCCGGTTCATAGTAATTCTAGTGTCCTCCCCACTCTTTTCTCTACCTCATGTGAGATGTCTGCTCCCTGTGCCTCTCCTAGAGGGGACATGGAGAGCATTTTTAATCAATCTCAAGTTAATCTCACAGGAGTGTTTTGTTTCAGCCTTGGAAACGCTAATTGCATCAGCCTTAAGACCAAAAATTTGACTAACTGGGAGGACCCATTGCGGTCCAGTCAGGTCTCAGGGAACATTATCAGTGCCGTACTGAGCCAAGTAGTTTCAGGGAAGCAATCAGGTTCAGGGACCCCCGCAAATAGCTCTGCTTTAAACATAACTACCTTGGCTATTATCTCCAAGGTACTAATCCCAGTGCCTCCTTCTTCTAATAGTACTTACAATGCCACTCATTTCAAGGCCTCCCCTTACTGTACTCCTAATCTTGGTTTCCCCCCAACATTTACGCCTTGTCAGGATCATTCTTGGGAGAAACATCAAGTTGCTAAAGGTTTCTCCTTTTCCCCCTCTCTTAAGAGGTATGTTTATAACTTTAACAACAGTGCCAACTCCTCTACAGGAGTAGGTTGGTCCTGGTTTCAATGGCTGATTTCCAATGAGAAGGGGGCTTCAGCTGATATTTCTGCATTGGCTCAATTGCTGGGAGTCAAAAGCTGGCTGGCTAATGTTTCTGGCACTGTTAAGGAGAATGAACGAGGTAATAGACTTACATCTGTTTCATTCAACTCTTTGCTATATAATGCCACATTGCCCCCTGCAATGGTCTGCGTCCAATCCCCGTTCTTGCTCCTTTTGGCTAATGACACCTCGTCGGGGATGCTGGATTGTTCTAATATTACCTGCTATTTGTCTGAGTGTTGGAATGGCTCCTGGACCACGGCAGTGGTTATGAAAATTCCAACTTTTGTCCCAATCCCAGTCACTGCGGACCCAGATAAATTCCCCATTGTTGAACTACTTAGAGTCCGCAGGGATTTTGGAATTACGGCAGCTATAGTGACAGCTGTGGCAGTGTCTGCTGCTGCAGCGGTTACGGCCGGAGTGGCCATGGCCAGTCAAGTACAAACTGCTGCCACCATTAATCAAGTTGTTCAACAAACTTCCACCATACTTGAATCCCAAAATACAATTAATCAACATATTTTGTCAGGGATTTTAGCTGCCAACCAAAGAATAGATTTACTCCAAGCTCAGGTAGAAGAATTGGCTGACTTGGTGCTTTTGGGTTGTGTTGACCAACGTGCACATTTATGCATAACCTCTGTCAGATTTAATGATTCCAGGAATGCCTCCCGCATCATTGGCGAATATTTGGCCGGAAATTGGTCCATGGCAGCGGAAGACATGATCCAGTCTCAACTAACCCAGATAGCTGTCTTGAACAGTACCCGTGTCGATCCCGTGACTTTGGGTCAATTCACCGATTGGATATCTTCTGCTTTTTCCTTCTTCAAAGAGTGGGTGGGGGTAGGCATTTTTGGTGCAATGTGTTGCTTCGGTATGTTCCTCTGTTTGTGGTTTCTCTGTCGCCTTAAGGCCCGTAGTGCTCATGATAAGGCTATGATCATACAAGCTCTTGCAGCTTTAGAAAATGGCAACTCGCCTCAAGTCTGGCTTGCGCATCTTAAACAGTAAACCTTTGTCATGGTCGTTGCACCCCAAGTTATTATAACATTGCACTGGGATCGACATGACCTTCCTTGCTATTCTCTTAGTGTTGGAAAGCCCTTGCACTCTGCCGGTCTTACTGCCATTGCACGCAGATGGGTTTCCACACTAGTGCTTTTCTATCGTCTTAAAGTCCGTGCCTTTCTTTCAGGGTGCTGTCAACTTGTTTGTCGTTATAAACAGCCACAGTTCAGCCTCAGTTATCCCCCTTCGTCCACCATCGCCACGATACAGGATGCGAGGCAAAGCACTGCACTTGAGTGATCCTTGACGTGGACCTCAAGGAGAGCATGTCCTATTGCATGCGGGTTAGACGCGTCCACTCCCCGCCCCACGAAAAAAGGCGTCGGCTGATATGGTCTCGGATCTGGGGAAGGGCCCTCCTTAAGACTGAGCCATACTATGCAGCCACTTCTGCACAGTGGGATAGGACCTCTACTCTCGCCTGTATTGTTTTAAGAAAACAGAAAGGGGGAACTGTGGTGAGCCGCTTCTGCCGTTTATGCAAATTATGGTCGCCATTACAAGATGGCGCTGGCTCCGCTGTGGTCTGTGACAAACAACTCCTTATTTGGGAGAGTTGGCGCATGACTTTTCATCACCCTATGAGAAAGCTCCACGTGGCTGCTTTGCATTGGGGCTTGAGATGCTTTATTAAGGCTGGGAGGGGCATCCGAGAGAGAGAAGAAGAACTATCAAGGGCCTGAAATAAACTACTGAAAGAAGATTCCTGAGTGTTGCGTCTTCCTTGCGGGCAAGAAGTCGCAACAGACCTGGGGTTGACCTAATAAAATGGAAAGTTCAGTTGCTTTTATGTGGGTATTCAATAGCCATTATCACAGCTTCTCTTGTTATAAGTGATCTTAATATTGAGTATAATATTGTTTCCCCTGCTTTTCAGACACCTGAGAATTTAAAAATTTAACACAAATACCATTAACTTTTGGTTCCACTTGAACCATCAAGACAATTTCTTTCAAGGTATGACAACTTCTTTCTGCTATAGAAATAAAGAAGTTCTCCCTTTCTTTTCTAGGCTTCTACAGCAATAAAAATGAAATGCCATTTTATATCCTAATAAAATACCAAAATGGCTCCTTGAAAAATCTCAATAATGCACAAAAGATAAATGTCCTCTATATAAAAGCTTCTTGAAACATGGGCTTTATGGAAGTTATTATTTAAAATAGGACTTTTTTTTTTTCCTACCACCAGTTACCAACCTCAACATTTACGTTTCCCTTGCCCTTTGGAACAAAACTCAGCTTATAGATTGAGTTTCCCTGTCTCAATCTCAATGAAGGTTTTTACATGACCAAATGCTGGCCAATGACATATAAGTAGAAGTGCTCTTTTGCAGGACTCCCAGGATGGTTTTTTAAAAGAGGGGGAGATCTCTTTGGTCCTACCAAGCTTTCTCATGCTGACCTTGAATATGCATGTATTGACTGAAATTTCAGCTGCATCTTGGACTGAGAATTTTCCTGAGAATAGAAACTACACTAAGAGGTTGGCAGAGTGAAGCCACAAGAACTTACGTTTGGGTGAAAACACGGACCCTTCATGCCAGTCCCAGAGAGCTTTAACTCCAAGTTTCTTTTACTTAAGAAAGAAGAACTTCAATCTCTCTTAAGCTACTAAAACTTTTTTCATTTTATTTTCACATAAATTATTGAATGTAATCCTAACTATATAGCAATAATTATCACAAAGAAAGTAAGCAATAATTATTGAAAGTAATGATGTTCTCATCAGGTTTTCCAAGGCCCATGTTACAAGCCTGGGTATGGGATGAATTCAGTTCCTTCTACTTTGGTAGTTTACCAGTGCAAATAAGATCCATTTAACCCAGTAAGTCACAAGCTTTCAGTTCTGGCTGTGGTGGCTGTGGTAGGAGATGGAGTTCGGGTGGGAGACTCTAGCCATTGTACTTTGTTGTGTTATGTTCAGGGTCTTGAAAATAATTTTCATGCGTTTTGTTAATTTTTTAAAAAAATTGTTTCAGGTGGGAAGATAAAGCATATCACTCCATCTTGGCTGAAGATCATCCAAGTTCTTTTTCTTTTATTTTAAATTTTTAATTTAAGCATTAATCTGAAGTATTTTTGTCTAAATATTCTCTACAAGTCTAGGGAGCTAAATGGCACCTCTCTCTGAAGTACTAATGATAGAACCCAGGGTTTCATGCATTCTAGACAAGCGCTGTACTACCGAGCTACATCCTCAGCCCTTGTCTTGGGCAGTTGATAAATCATTGCTTTGAAACCCTGGACAGTGAACCGCTGCTCCTTGGGAACCCCTCAGTGTGAGGGTGCCTCAGGAACACTATTTGTAAGTTGGTTCCTGTTGAGGAGGGGAAATTCTGTGTTTGTCATGGAACTCACTAATTCAAAAAGCCTTGATTTCAAATCACAGCAGCCAGGAGGTGGAGGTGGGAGTAAACTGCTAAATGCCAAATGTCCCGACCAGCAGGACACATCAACGTGGGCAGCGAACCTAGATGGGGAGGAATGAAGGGACAAGAGACACAGAAGGATGACAGCAAGACAGGAGTTCTGATCAAGCTGCAAACTTTTATTCTTCACACAGGGGTATTTATATGCTGGGGATGGGGAAGCTCTCTAATCAACAATTGCTGGATGTGGGTGGTAAAACTGCCAGCTGCAAGATGTCTGATGATCCTGATAACCGCAGGATGTTCCAGGGAGATAGGTAGCTGCAGGATGCCTCCCAGGCAGGATGTCTCCCAGGGGGCTGTCAGGTTAATCTTTGAAGGAGAATTTCCTTCTAGTCCCTGACAGCCAAACAAGTTGTTTTTGCCATCTTCATCCTGTTTTTCTCCAGAAGCCTGTAACACTGAAACACTTTGATGTTCCTATCTATAAAAATAAACCACAGGCTCTTGTTGTTTGTTAGATTCAGTCACCATCAGAGCTGGTTCCCATAGGATCCTGCTGTTTCACTTATTTTTGTGTCTAGTTTTTTTTTTTTTTTTAATTTTCATTGTTGGTTGTTCAAAACATTACATAGTTCTTGATATATCATATTTCACACTTTGATTCAAGTGGGTTATGAACTCCCATTTTTACCCCATATACAGATTGCAGAATCACATCAGTTACACATCCATTGATTTACATATTGCCATACTAGTGTCTGTTGTGTTCTGCTGCCTTTCCTATCCTTCTACTATCCCCCCTCCCCAAAAAACTCACTCATCTCTCAC
>NW_026000229.1:46240951-46259372 GCF_001458135.2 Marmota marmota marmota | reverse complement strand
ATTGTCGAAGTGATCTTTCATTGTCTGATTTTGCTGTCTAATGTCTTCCTTGATACTCCAGATCATCTGAAGCATGTATATCCTGAATTCTTTATCTGACATTCCATCTGCTGCAGCTATTACCTCTTCTAAATTTGAGTTGACCTGCATTGCTTGTGGTCCTTTCTTTCCTTGTCTTTTCATCCTGCTCGCATTTCTTTCTGCTTGGTGAAACTGTTGTGTTATTGAAATATTCCCCCTATATATTTATATTGCTCTTATATAGTTGAAAACTCTCTCTTGCAGGGGCGGGCGGTGGCTGTGCTCCTCCTCCAATTGGGGTGATCTGTCTACCACGCTGACGGGCCGCTGGGCCTGTTCTGCCGGTTGGTCGTAGGTCTGCCTACCTTGCAGGCGCGGGCGGCGGCTCTGCTCTGCCCCTCCTCCAATTGGTGTGACGTGTCAACCATGCCCGCGCACCGCTGGGCCTGTTCTGCCGGTCGGTCGCAGGTCTGCCTACCTTGCAGGCGCGGGCGGCGGCTCTGCTCGGCCCTTACTCCAATTGGGGTGACGTGACTACCATGCCGGCGGGTTGCTGGGCCTGTTCCGGGTGCGGGCGGCGGCTCTGCTCTGCCCCTACTCCAATTGGGGTGATGTGACTCTCTAGTTTTAATTTCTTAAATTTATCATATCTTTAATATTTCTAATATGACTCATCACCCTGGTTGGGGGAAATAGTAAATATCACATGGGTTGTGACAAGCCCATTTTATTTTTTATTTGAGACAAAGTCTAAGTTGCTAAAAATTGCCTTTAATTTGTGATCCTCCTGCCTCAGGTACTGCACCCAGTTAAATGGTTTCTCTTTTTCCTTTAGTAGAAAAGCATGTTGGCAAAGTTGCACTCAAATGAGCATCTATAGTCAGTGATACAAAAACTGAGAAATGCATGGATTGGTGTGCTGGTCTTATAGGAAATAAGAAAGCAATCAGGAATGACACTTAACAGGTGCCACGTGAGGTTATGCTAGTGTAGGATCTATTAGTGCCTATGACATTGAGGGAGCCAATAGTATTTGACCTTAATCCGTTATGTTCCATCATCCCATTTATGGAATATCTAAGAAAACTTAAACTGAGCAACAAATATATCAGTTATGGTAAATTTGAAATTAATATTTATGTTTTTAGAGTTCTATTTTTTTGAGAAAAATAACAGGTGAATTACTAGTGATAATATTTATTAATAACAAATTATGTAATAAACTCTAGATTATGTTTCTCTGCCAATTATGAGGAGTGTAAGGAGGAAAATCAGAGCCCAGCTTCCAACATCTCAGCAGAGATTGTGTCCACAGTATCCGCGGAGATTGCCCCATAGAGATTGACAAGATCTGTCTGTTATTCCTGGTGTTCTCCTGCCAGGGCTTCATCATCCTTAGACAATGACTTCACCCTTGCAGCCTCCAGAGGTAATTTTGCTTCTCCTACCAGCTCATGCCTCTGAAGGCCTGTTATGAGGAAAAGAAGATACAGTGCAGACTTGGATAAGGTATTTGGAAATTATTTATCTAATAAAAGACTCATGTATGGATATATAAGGAAGACTCAAAATTCAACAGTGAAGAAACAAATAATTTAATTAGACAATGGGCAAAAGACATGAGATATTTTATAGAAGAGGATACACAGATGGCAAATAAAGGCATGAAGTGATGTTCAATAACATTAGAGAAACACAAATGAAAACCATAATAAGAGAATCATCACATACTTATCATAATGTTAAAATTAAAAACAATGACAACTCCAAACGTTTATAAGTATGTAGATAAATTAAATCCTCACATATTGTTGATGGGAATATAAAACAGTACTGCCACTATGGAAAACAGTTTAGCAGTTTCTCTGAAAACTGAACGTTAAACCACCATATAACCCAACAATTACACTCCTGAGCCTTTACTCCAGAGAAATAAAATGTAAGTTCACATGAAAAGCTCTACATGAATATTTATAGCAACTTCATTTTTAATAGCTGAACTCTAGCAACAACCCAGATTTCCTTCAATGGATGAATAGTTCAAAGAGGTTCATCCATATCATAGAAAACTACTGAGCAGTAGGAAGGAATGGATTATTGACACTTGCAACAACCTGGATGAATGTCCAGAGAATTACACTGAATAACAATAATCAACTCCCAGAAACTACATACTATACGATTCTATTTACATAACACTATTGAAATGACAAAATTATAGAAGTGGAGAATATCTTAGCAGTTACAAGAAGTTAAAAACAGTTGGTGAGAGAGTAAATTACGAATGCCACAAATGAAGCTCCTTGAATTTATGGAAATGTTCTGTATTCGAAATGTTCTAGCTGGGTTTTGATAAAGTACTACAGTTTTGTGTGATGTTAGCACTGGAGTAATACATGGATTACTCTGGATTATTTTTTATGGATTATTTTTTATAATTTACAATAATCCCAAAATTAGAAGTTTAATTAAAAAACAAGAAATATTACAAACCATATGATTCCTTTTATCTCAAAGCTTAAGAATTATAGAGATGGAGAACAAATTAGTAGTTTCCAGGAAGAGGACAGTTCGTTGGTGGTGATAAAACACATATACACATACAAACTAAGCTCATGTAAAAACTGATAAAATTTGGGGCTGGGGCTGGGGCTCAGTGGTAGAGTGCTTGCCTAGCATGTGTGAGATACTGGGTTTGATTCTTAGCACCGAATATAAACAAATAAAAATAAAGGTCCATTGACAACTAAAAAGTATTTTTTAAAAAAGACTGATAAAATATGAATACTCCCTATAGTCTAGTTTGTATTGTTTTGATTCTGTGATATAGTTATATAAGATGTTTCCATTGGGGGAGGGTAGGGTGAAAGGAAAGTGACCACAACACTCGGAGCGACCAAGAGATCTTTTTGCAGCAGTGCAACAGAGGAGAAGAGAGAGAGAGAGAGAGAGAGAGAGAGAGAGAGAGAGAGAGAGAAGAAGAAGAAGAAGAAGAGGAGAGGAGAGAGAGCAGAGAGCATGCGCGCAAGGGAGACAGAGAGAGCAAGAGAGAGAGACAGAGCAAGAGAGCGAGAGAGAGAGGGGCCCAGCAGGAGGGAGTTTTTATAGCCCAAATCTAACAGGGCCTCTGGTCTGCAAGCTGCCTTGTTGGCACAAGGGGGGTGGGGGTTGAGTGTTCAGCCTTGAGTGGGGGTTGAATGTTCAGCTTTGACCAAACAGGTGATAAAGGACCAGACAGAGGGGGGTTTGAGTGCATGGGCCATCCTGCAGCTATCATTTGTTCAGCCTGCCCTGCAGATAACATAGTTCAGCCTGCTCTGCACCCAACATAGGGGAAGTGGAAATGGGGTGGGGGGTAAAGGGGGATAGTATGTACAACTTTACAACTCCCATTGTCAAATAATTTTTTAAAAATAAAATGTTAAAAAAGTCAGATAAAAGAGGACCAGAACATATTTTTATAGAAAAAAATGAGTTCCAGAATTAAATGTACAATATGATTTAATTTATGCTTTAAAAATGTATATACACACACTTATGTGAAGGCACCAGTCTATGTATATGTGGAGAAAAATATCTGGGAATTAGGACCTTAACATTTTTGAGGACCTACCACAATCCTGTAGGGGAAAGTATATATACACACAAATTATTTATCCTAGTTCTCAAGGATTCCTTCCATCTCTCTACATATTCCCACCTACTTTGACTCATGTATTTCTTCTTATTTTTGGTATCTTTTTCTTTTTTGTTCAAATCTTAGTTATTGCAATGGAACTTCCATAAACTTCAAGATTTTATTTCTTCTTTTACAGGAGCCTAAACTGATTTCTTTGAACCACAGAGATATATTCCTCTCTTAAGATATGATATGATTGTTCTATATCCAACACCTGGTACATTGAAGGCATGTGTCTTATTTGTGCCTTATCTTCACAGTGGCTGGTACAATTACTTATATATGAAAGTTTCTCACTTGCTGGCCTGTAACCATCTTCTGTTTGTTAACTACTTGATTATTACTCTACTCTCATAATAGGCCATTTCACATTAATCTTGTTTCTCTCCACTAGGTCTAATAACTCAATTAACCACTCAAGGCCTATTGAGTATGCCTTTCAACTTTTTAAGTTTATTGGCAGGTGACTTTCTGACATGAGGAATAAAACTACATTTTTTTAAAAAATGTATGAACAGATTTTCAAACAGTACAAATTAAATCAATGTAATTTGACACACATTAAATGAAGTTCATAGACATTATCATGCTGTGTAGCGCCCCCTTGCCCGCAAGGAAGACGCAACACTCAGGAATCTTCTTTCAGCAGTTTATTCAGGCCCCTGACAGTTCTTCTCCTCAGTTCTCTTTCTCTTCAGTTCTCCTTCTCGGATGCCCCTCCCAGCCTTAATAAAGCATCTCAAGCCCCAATGCAAAGCAGCCACGTGGAGCTTTCTCATAGAGTGATGAAAAGTCATGTGCCAACTCTCCCAAACAAGGAGTTGTTTATCACAGACCACAGCAGAGCCAGCGCCATCTTGTAATGGCGACCATAATTTGCATAAACGGCAGAAACGGCTCACCACAATGCTGCACAGTAATAAGGCATGAAAGGAAGCCACACAGAAAAAAAAAAAAAAAAAAAACACAAAGTTGAATGGTACAATGCTTAAAGGAAAATAGAATACAGAGGCCACCGTGGCAGTGTACAAACTGGAGACATTAATTGAGGGCACAATCTCTTCAAACGGAGAGAATCTGGAAGTTGGCTGAGGAGTGGGGAGAAGGAGACAAGGGGAAAGAAGGCAGAGTGGTCATGTTGTTCGTGATTTGTTCCAGAGACCATCCCAGCCTTGCCCCCACCCCACACTCTTTCTCTTAAGAGGCTCAGCCTTCCTGTACCCGGGAGCACTTCAGAAGGGGCATTTTTAGGTCAGAGGGCTCAGCCCACACTCACAGAGAACATGAAGTTCCTGTGACAACCTGTGAGCAGCCAGGTATGCAGAGGTCTTTGCTTCAGTTGCTTAGCTCTAGTTGCTGTACAGAAAGAGCAAATGAAGCCGTTTGTTTTACCAGGAGGAGAGCATGAAAAGGTCTCCTTTCCTATACCTGTGCCAGAACTATGCTATTTCCTTTTTTACCTGCAGACTGGGCAGGATCAAAAATGATAGCACATTGTTTTTACTTATATTACATAGAAAGAAAAACATTTTTCAAATGTTAAATGACTATTTCTTCTCTGGTTAATTTTCTGTTTGTGACCCTCATTTATTTTTTCTGTAGGTGTGTTCATCTTTCTCTTAATTAAACTGAAAGACCTCTTTATAAATTAAAGACATCAACTCTTTGATAGGCAGATACACTAGAAATCATTTTTCACTTATGTATTTAGCTCTGTGCCCTGACTAGTCATAATAAAAATAATAATAACAACTGTCATTTAACCCTCAAAATATCGTAGTAAGGTAGAATTTGTTCCAGAGAACTCCGAAATTCTTTCTGTATTGTTTGAGCAAGTTTGCTTTTTTTCTATCAAATAAAGATGAGTGACTAAAACTGTGGCCTATGGAATTGGACTGTCTGTTTGCTCCCAAGGGGCCACTTATTATATGTGTGATTTTGTACATTGCCTAAGGTCTGTACTCCTATTCCTTCACCAATAAAATGGGAATAATAATAATAGTATCTACTTGTGGGGGTTGTTCTGAGAATAAAAAGAATATGTGCATCTTAGGCCCATGCCTAGCACATCACAAGACCTCAAATTTTGTTATTGTTTAATAATTGTTTGGTTATTGCTAATGTACAGCCCCATGATAATTTTTGTGTGAGATTTTGAGAAACTTCAGCAAACTTTACAAATAAGAAGGATTGAGGAATTTTTTTTTTTTTTTTTTTTTTTTTTTTAGGTGGTACTGGGGTTGAATCCAGGGCTGCTCTACCTTTAAGCTACATCTTCAGTTCTTTTTTTTTTTTAATTTTGAGACAGGTTCTCACTAAATTTCCCAGGCTGACCTCAAATTTGCGATCCTCATGCCTCTGTCACCCAAGTCACCAGGATTACAGGTAAAAGCCACCAGCTGGCAGGATTAAGGTTTTAAAATTGTCTTATTCCAAACCTACCAGTTTTTTTGGTCAGAGGAATAAAAAGGGTGCATTTCATGGGTGTAATATCTCTTCCAGCTTCTCAGCCACTGTGGTTGAAAAATGAGTCACTTTTGTTGTCTTCCAGATTTATGTATGGCTGGAGACTTTCAGGATAAAAAGAATGCCTTGCTATTTGGGGAGGTTGTGTAGGAGGTGGACACTCTGATTTAATTTGAATTTTTTGGCCTCAGTACTGTACTCAAAGGCTCTGAGTACTTAGGCAGCAACCTCTTTTCTCTCCTTAGAACTAAAGTCAAAATATGTTATGACAAGAAAGCTTTTAGTTCATCTAGTCAGTGGGGTTCAAAGTTTGTAGCCCATCAGCAAACCTAACATCGTTTTGAGGGAACTACATACTATAGTCCTGCCTCTGATCCCTGGAACACAAATCTCTGGAATTATGGCCCAGGGGTTGGCTTTTAATAACGACTCCTAAAGCTATTAAATTTGTTAGGGTAAGGGCAAGCTCATGAAACAAAATTTTAGAGTATAGTGCATTTAAAAATATAAATGTTTACTTTTCCTCTCATATAACAGCCCAAACATGAGCAGTACAGATTTACAAAATAACTCTGCTTAGTATAGTTACTCAGAGATGAGGCTTCCATTTTGCTTTCTAGTCTGTTCCTAGGACTTTATCAGCAGTGGCACAATTGAAGACGGGGACACACTCACATCCATTAGGGATCTAGTTATTGAGAGAACAATCACAGGGGAGGCTAGTCCGGTGTGGTAAGACCTGAACTTGTAAGACATCACTTTTGCTCAGAAAGCCTGGGAAAGGAAGTGTGGCTGGAAGCCTGCAGCCTCACTGCACCTCTGTGTCTTGAGAAGAAGGAGGGTCGATTTGGATAGAAATGTGAGAACTCTGCTGCGGTGATCCTGACTCATACCAAAGTCTAAGAACCCAGATCTAGTCCAACATCCACATGGCGTAGATAAGGAAATCGAATCCCAGTGAGGATATATCATTTAGGAGTGAGCCCCTTCCCCCAAACTACATGAGGATTTATCTGTGGTGGTAAAGGACTTTCCTTCCTTCAATATCATCTCGGGTGCTTGAGGCCAAGTGCTTGATTTCATTTCAGAATTGTCACTTAAAAGAAATTTAGTACACTTTATGCTGGGAAAATAGAGGGAAGGGTTAGAGACAAGAAGGGAATTTTCACATGCCGTATAACCTGTCAGCACAGCTCAGCCTCATTTCTCTATCCAGATCTTCCTTCCAGACCATTTTTACAATTGAATCTCTCTCCTTTATTGCCTCATTTCATTCCCTCTAACTTTTCCTTTCATCTATAGGGTATAATGTGTCTATGTCTCAGTTATTTTTTTAATAAGTGAAAGGAATACTTGGACAATTACTGGTTGGATGCTCCTTGTGCAATTGAGAAAAAAATCACTAAGGAGGCCAGCCCAATGTGGACTAAGATGAGTGAGTAAAGGGAAAGGAAGGGTGAAAATACAGAGGCACAAGTTTTGCAATGAGGACGGCAGCCTCAAAACCCAGAGACAGGTTGAGCAAGATGAGACAGAGCATTACAGGCTTTAAAGTCTGCCTGAGGGACTTAAGTATGAAGCTTCAAGACCAAAGAAGCTCTCCCTTGTTTGGAAGCAGAAATGGGATGTTATGAAAAAGTAACATTGAAAAATCTAAAATCGTAGGCCAGTTGCCTCATGGGGGAATCTAGGTTGCACGTTATGACATGGGCTTTGAAGGTCGAAAGTGTTAGCTCTCTACAGCACCTTCAAGTTCTGTACCTTTCAGACATCCTAATAGTATGATGATGAGCTAAAACCTGGGAGATCAGGGTACCCAAGAAATGGAAGGCAGAACTCCTGATTCCTTCAGAGAAGTGGAAGGTGGGTCTTAACTAAGCCTCTCTGAAGGATGCTCCTGGCCTAGAGAGAAGTATTTGTTCTGGATTCCTACTCCTCTTTCTGGTGAGGGAAGAAATATGTACTCAATTTTGAACTAACTAGGTTTTTTACTTACACATTAAAAAAAAAAAAAAAAACTGTTCCAGAGTTTAAATAGTTATTGTCTCTGGGGCTGACATGTTCTTTACCCAGAGCCAGAAGACATACACTTGGAAAGAAGTTACTGAAATGGGAACTAAATTTGAATCAAGCCTGCTTGGACCACTGTACTGTGGATACAACCTACCCTTCCATTTGGTGAATGAGTGGTAGTATCAGACTCGCTACATGGAACTATCCCTGCAATGGACTCAGTTAAGTACATCTCCCTTCCTGTATCCCAGGTTGTTTTTTACAGAGGAGAGGCCTTTGGGAGTCAGGCATTGCTCTTAAGATGCTGTCCTCCAGCTGCTGAGTACAAATTTAGTGCTTATTACATACCTGTTTGGCCAAACCCACAGTGAATATTGATTTAAGCAGCCACCACACTGACAAGAAAAGCTCAGCAAAAGGACAAAAAAAATGTGATTGTCCTGCTTATTGATTGATGGTCTGAGTTTTGCAATTTGAATAAAATGAGAATTCTGCACCAAATGTGAAAAACATTGGGAAAATTGACATAAAGAGATATGTACAACAAGAAAAATGTTACAGTGACATAGCATTCATTTACGTGCATTTATTTTAAATTAGAACATTAAAAAAGAGTGGTCTCAGGATAGAGAGAGGATGTATGAGTTAAAAACAGGAGCATCCATGCACACACCAAAGAACAAGATACTTGCCATGCTTCAAGCAGAGCGGTGAACCATGAAGACTCACTACAGTATTATAAAACATCAAATCAAGAACCCATCTGTCTGGAACTCAGCAGAGACATTCTATTCCCATCTTTCTGTATTCCTCATGGTTTTCCACTCCTTTCCCATGGCCCAAGAATAGCAAGACTTTGCTTGAGAAAAAAAACAAAAAATGCAATAAAAGCTTTATTACTTCTCTTTACTGCAACCTATTAGATAAGGAAGAGGGCCAAGGTATAGAGACTGAGTAGTATTGGAGCTGTTGACACTCTGAGCAGCAGCTAAAGGCAAAGGGTCTTTCCCCTTGGCCATCCCCTGGAGGATAGGCAATCCAGGGTTATGAGGTGGGTGCTCACCCGTCTGCACACATCAATGCACACACTTCTTTGAAGGGCAGCAGCAATAATATTTCCCATACTCATTCACTAATTTTTCTGAACAGTCTCATTGGCAATACAATTAACTTCTAATTACCCATTTTGTTTCAGAGCCTCTTTCCTTAAATTGCCTAATTGGGGAAGACTGGTTTTTGGCTTTATAGCTGAGCTAGAACAGAATTCTGTTTAGTTCAAAGAAAGAGCAGGTGTGTGTGTGGAGGGGTGGGGTAGGGAGTATGTGTGTATGTGAGAGACAGAATTTTAACTCCAGGATCAGATATAAATTAAATTTCATTATCCAGTTTTGGATTTTTCACGGATCCAGTTAGAATCAATAATCGAGTTTCCTATAGTGTTAAGGGGTAGACGTGAATAACAGAAGGAAAGAAACAATAATGAGCACGAATATTTCCTTTACATGGACCCTAGTCCCAAAGCCTTGTCAGATTTACAATTTAGAGCCACTAACTAACCAGCTCATCAGAGAATGACCTGTCAGCACTATCAACATCTTCTTCAATGAAGTAACACTGTGGTATTGGCACCGGTCGTGTTGTTTGCGTGTAGTGAGCTGGCACATAGTGTTCTCCAGTTCTGTGCTCTCACAGCAGCTTATGCCAGGACTCTGTCCACATGTGCAGCTGGGGGCCTTGTGGACCCCGTGGATCACTTCCATGGAGTCATGAATGAAAATATTGCTTATTTTGCATAACCCATTAGCTTCTAAAACTTTTCTCCAGTCAGTCATATTATTGTAACTCTCTTTGTCATTACCTGGCCTGTTTCCTTTGGGAACACTGTAACATAACTTTCTGAATGTCAGTGGTGAGTAAGGAAAAACATCTTTGGACATGCTGAAGCTGGTATTTTTATCTAACATGGTCAAGTTCACTAATACCTCAATGGTCTGTTTCTCTTGGCCACTTTTTACCATGTCATATTGCACCTCTTCCTCTGAAAATTCTTCTTTAATGATCTCCGTTATGCTTTCTGAAGTTCCTGCAAGAACCAACCCCAGACCAAGCAGCAGCAGAGAGAAGGTCTCCATCTCAGATCTAATATAATCTCTTCTGCAGTAATGATAAAAAGATAAAAGATAAAAACAAGGAGAATATTAAGGAGATAGTTTTTTATCCTTATAATAAATATTTCCCATAATGACCCCTATACGTAAGACTCCTCCATATGTTAATGGAAGCATGATATAATGAAAAGACAAATCAGTTATGTGGTCTTTAAACCCAGGTTCAAATACCTGATTATCCACTTAAAAACAATTCACTCTACCTCATATAACTTCACTTTACCTATTGAAAGAAAGAAAAAGAATCATTATGGTGATAGGCTTAAAGTATTGGAACAAACGATTCATTTCCCTTCCTTTTCCCTTTTTCACACCATTATGGTAGGTCTACTGTCTCCATGGTGGGGCACCAATCATTTCATCTAACACATTCCTCACTGTCTCCTATAGCCCGGCTATATGGCACATGGCAGTTACTTCAAAAAAAAAAATCAACACTAAACACACATGCAGAAAATTGCACACAGTGCCATCTCCCCATCTATCCTTTCTTTCCCCCATTTTCATCCATAAGATATCCATCTGTACCTGATCCTTTGGCAAGTTGATCCTGCACAGAAAGATTCCAGGTTGATGCAGGACAAGTGAAACTGTTTCCTGGGAGTTTCTGTTGTTGTATCTAACTAAGGGAAGGAGGAGCAAGAAAGGGGTAGAGAGGATTTTCTGAGATTGATGGAGGAGCTAATGTGGAACCAAGGAAGAACTGAACAAAATGTCCATGGGATCATCAGAATTTCAGTGACCCAGGAAGTCCCTCTGCTTCCTTTTCTGTGAAATCTCCCATATCGATACTTCAACCTAGAGTGATTTTTTTCTTTTCTTTTCTGAAACCCTGCAGCATGGATTATGCTGCATTTCATTGTATGTTTTTCATTATTCTAGTTAGTTGGCACATTTCAGTCCCTCCACCCCCTTACTGAGGCTGACAACTCCTTGAGCCTGGAACACAAATTCTCATTCATCATCATCATTCTGCACAGCTTAGTGTACTGAACAGTACATACACTAGTTCCTTAACAGTATTTGCTAACAATATAGCCTGGCTTGACCCATGCAGAAAATCACTTATTTGAGGTCAATGCCGGGAAATTCATAAGAATCCCAGAAAACATGGTTATTCATGGTGATAATACCCTCACTCTAGAATGACCCTATTTCCCTTTCCTTTCTAAAAATCTCCTTCTCTTACACATGATTACCATTATGTCCTTCAAAAATCACTGCTCCTTGCTCCTCCAATTCCTTTGATACACCACTTTTCTAAAAACACCACTTGCAATGACACTATCTCAGAATCCTTTAAATATTCCTCATTTCTGCAAAAGGAAGTAAAATCCATGAGCCCGCTAGCCAAGTCTCTACTTGATCTGATCCCAAGCTGCCCTTCAAGGTTTATCTCCCATCATTTTGTGACACAAACCTGCTCCAGTCAGTTAGTGTGACCCTCTCTTCCTTGAGTACACATCATACCTTTTTGTTCTTTCTTTTCTGCCTCCTAGAATCCTTCAAATCCTAATTCAGATCCCATCCTTTTTTTGACAAATTTTCCTACCCTTTAAGTCTATCAAATTCATGTCCTAGTTCTCTGTACTTATCATTCACTTCTTATACCACTAACTTGACATTAGTACACACGAACTTTTTAAAGTATTGTATTTTATTTTTAAAATGTTCTATGTGTAAAATTAGAGCAAACATTTAGCATCAAGAATGTATAAGCCTTAATTATTGGGTTGATTATTATTGACAGATTTGCACACCTGTAATCCCAGTGGCTCTAGAGGCTGAGACAGGAGGATTGCGAGTCCACAGACAGCCTCAGTAAAAGCAAGGCATTAAGCAACATAGCGAGACCCTATCTCTAATAAAATACAAAAAATATGGCTGGGGATGTGGCTCAGTGGTCAAATGCCCTTGAGTTCAATCCCTGGAACAACAACAACAACAAAAAGAAGTGGATGTGTTCATGTGTGTACCTTGAAAGGGTACCTTAAGAATAATACATGTTGGTACATATTGGAGAAAGTAAGGAAGAAGAAGTTGTTAAGAAAAAAAAAGGGAATAATTTTTTCTAAACTTCTGCTTCCTTTGCCATTGACATTAATAGAGAGATGATAACAGGAAAGCAGGAAGACAATGAGGAGAAAAATAAACAGGAAGAAGAGCAGGCACAGATGCCTAGATTTTCTGAAATATGTATTTCAAATGGGCAGAAAGCACAGCTGCCTGGGATTCATTTCAAATTAGTAGGTGCTCACTAAAATATATATATATAAAACCCCCTAAATTACAAATGACCAAAATGTCATAATTCATTTGAACTGAATTTTGATCCCTATTAAATGAAAGTATTCTGAGGATAGATTCCACAGGAGTCTCAGTTCCTTGCGCTTCAGTGGGAATGTATTTATCTGAAAGATTTGTTTTTAATTATAAGAGAGAAGGTTGGGGAAGACAGGGAAGAAAAACCACTGAGAAGGAAAGGAGAGGAGAGGAAACCAAGGGATACTGATAGGAAAAGGAATCAGAATTAGCAGCAGGGCCCTAAAAGGAATGTTAATCTATTCCAAAGTTTCGCACAGGAAATGAAGCTAGCAAGACTCAAGTCCTATGCTAGGGACTACCTGTTCCTTCTTAATTTCTGTTCAGATGCTGAGGGTTGTTCATTTGGTGAGACCCAAAGTTCCTTGAAGATAACAATGAAACAGAATTCCCACAGAAAAAATGAATAATGAAACTCAATTGGAAAACTACCCCCCCAGATGGGTAGTTTTCCAATTGAGTTTCATTATCCATGGGTAAGATTTGCCTACTTACAAGACTATAAAGCATCCTTTACTGATAATCTCACTTTCTTCCTCCATAAATTGACTCATGCAGAAAATCACTTATCTGAGGTCAATGCCAGGTTAATGTTTTTAGAAAAGTGGTGTATTGAAGGAATTGGAGGAGCAAGGAACAGTGATTATGAAGGACATAAAGGTAATCATGTATAAGAGAAGGAGATTTGTAGAGGTGGGAGAAAGGAAAAGGGAAATAGTGATAATACCTTCATCTAGAATGACCCTATGAATAACCACGTTTTCATCAGAGCTTGATGCTTACAAAAGACAGAGCTAACAATTAGCATTGGTCTACCTCTGTCTTGGATATGATCTTGAATTAATCTAAATGGTCAGTGCAACAGTTGAAGTCGCTCAACTGAAAAGACCAGGACAGAAAGTGCCCTCTAAAGCTTGGGAACCACTCATGCCTGCTCCAGTTCACTGTGAGTTTCTGGTATAGCATTGTAACATCATGGCTCAAAAGTTCTCACCCTGTAAGCTGGCCTTTACTTGCTAATAACTCTTTATTTCTTACTGTATTTAAATACCAAACCTTCCTAACAAGGCCAGAAATAGAATTGGAGAGGGACAGACTTGGAACAAACCTCAAAGATTACCTTGTTGAGATCTATTACAGATGAAGAAACTAATGGTCAGAGACGAACAGGACCTGATGAAATTTCCAGAATTTGGAGCTTCTCTTCTTCCTTCTCCCTCTGCTTGAAAGCTTACAATGCCCATAGCTGAATGTCAGGTAACTAAAGAGTGGATTCAGTTGCAAGACCTAAAGAGGGAAAGAAGTTCACAGTCTGGCTCAAAGTCCTTTCTGTGTCCTCCAGAGGTGCAGAGGGGAGAAACACTGAGCTCTGAGAGTCTCAACTCCTCCCTGGGAGATCCTTCTCCATTTCTCTCCAGTCTTTAAGGGGAATAGTTTCTGATTCCTCAAGCTCTGTCTGATCTCCTTTATCCTTTCTTTTGAGGCACAGAAGGAGGTATTGAATAGAAACAGATGCAGTTTGAGCTTGTACCATCCTTATAAAAGACCCTAAGAGTAATCCCAATTGCTTTTACACTGGATCAGGGGTCAGGACTGGGATTAGGATTAAGTGATGAAGAAGCACTTACTCCAGGCACAAAATATAAAGGGGTGTCAAAACACTCAGTAATCAAGATAAATAATATTTTAATGCAATGTTTTAAAAACTGTTGAAAATAAAAATAAATTCAATGCAATATAATACTTAATATACAAATATTAAAAATTTAAATAGTAGAATCTGACGCTAATCCTAGTCTTGTCACTCTGGCTCTTCGAAGTTTTAGATATTTTATACATCAGAATTTTTGAATTCATTTTTATTTTTAGAAGATATTGAATTAAAATATTATTTATCCAGATGACTGGGTTTTAGAGGCAGTGCCCCCTTAAATTTTGCACCTTAAATTACTGTCCCTCACTTCACCTTAATCCCACACTTGCCTGGATGGAATTCATTCTTGGCTCTCATCAAATGATTCAGGGACAAGGAACAAAAAAATAAAAAATAAAAAAATGAAGCATATGCAGACTTTATGATTTAATTCAGTGAATTTTTTTATTGATGCAGAATTAAATGATTCCAACTCAGCAACATTGGAAGGACAAATTAATTACTAATGGCTACTTATATCACTCAAGGTTTTACCCGTATCCAAAGTTCAGGTCTGCCTCAGGGACAACCAGCTCAAGAGCTGCTGAGAGAGGACCACGGAGGATTGCAGACTCAGGTATTGATCTCAACTTATAAAACATATCCCTGGAAATTAACTGGCCCCAACTCATCACAAGTGATGAGAACAAACCCCTCTGTGGGGGGTGCAATTCGGTACCTGCAAGCAGGATATTTGGTGCCATCAGTTAGTTGACAAACTGTCATTTTGAACGTTATTGTGCTCTGGTAGCATAAAATGGTGGAGTGGTTTCGGCAAGTCACCTTGTTAGAAGCAGTGCAAATATTATTGAGTTTTTGAGGCCTCTCATGGATAAAGACATGCTCCTTTTTGCATGTGTGGTCAGGTTCCCGGATGATTCTTCGCAGGATCATGTGGTTACAGTACCTCACAGGAATGGCATTCTGAGGGTAGTCCACGTTCAAGTGCTCTATGGATGATCCCACTTCATCCTCATTCAGCTCGTTTTCCCAGAACAGAAGCATTAAGAAAACCATCACCATTAGTATCATCAGGGGTAAGATTTCCTTTACATTTTGAGCTTTAATTCCTGTAAAGTAAGGGAGACAGAAAGGAAGAGAGGGTAGTCAGATTCCTACTGCACCACCCCCTGGCTGCACCCCCATCCTTTTAGGAAACTTTGTTTTTGACTCTCTGCTAATTAAAATCACGTTGAACCTGTAAGATCTGATTGGAATGACTGCTCCCCCGAAAAAGCCCCTCAGACCACATCAGCTCCTGGCTTTGTATTTAACGGTTTTCTAGTTATTTCCATTGTTTGTTCTGTCTCTACAGGCTCTTTGATAACAAGTACTTCATCTCTTATTTCTCACAAAGCCTTCAAAATGCCTAACACAGGGCCGATGAGACAGAATTTGCTCAAAAATGCCCATGCCAAATTGTTTTATTCATACTGATGAATGACTTCCTTCCCCATAGCTTTCTCGGCCCTAGTTCTACCCAATCCCACATGCGTTTAGTCCCGTCTTCCAGTCTGTTCTTCTCAATTCCTCCTGGTATGGCTCCTGCTTGGGTCTGTGCTCTCTTCTCTCACCCGTTCCTTTTGCTGTTGCCCTCACAGGTAACATATCCTTTTGATCATGGAGCTGAGAAAATCCCTGGTGCCTTGCTGTTGCCCGACAATAACTGACAGGGAGCCAGTTGGGTGTGGGGAGGTCAAAAGTGGAAAGAGCAGAAAGGGAGGGACCTGTAGAGCAGTGTGCTTGGGTGCCACTGGGAAGGAAGAGAAGTTACCTTCAGAGGGAAAGGTAGGTGAGGCAGGTCCCAGATGGGTTCTCATGATACAAGCATGGACTTTTCAAAACATTTAGTGGAGTTCTGATGTGGTCTTTCCACAGTATTGCTCACTTTTAAAATTTTCAATCAGTCCTTACCACAAACCCATGAAGGAGCTACAGATAAGGAAACAAGTTGCAGAAAGGTTAAAGTGAAGATGAGAAATTACAAGGGTAACAAGAATCTCACTTTCTCAATGCTGAACACCTGAATTCTAGCTTCAGCAAATTTCACTCCCATGTGGTGTCTAGGACAAGGATAAAGACCTGGTTCAACTCACAGAAGGAGATTAGAGAAGGCAAACAGCTGTTAGAAACTAAAATTTGTATCAGCATGTAAAACACTATTAATAATTTCCTTAATTATGCATTTTGTCAAAGGAGCAAACTGCACTGCAGGATTGCAAGAGACATACCTAGCTCCAGTATTGATTGATTCTGGGCAGTGGCCTCAAGATAATAACAGAGGAAGTGAAAACCTGCTCTGGGTGGCTTCAGTCACTGTGTACAAAGTCTGATGATGTGAGGACACATAAGGACACCACAGGGATAGAAAGAGATGCCTGGCTCCATCTGTTTCAGCTCTCCCACAAGAAACTATGGAATTTACTTAATCTACTACAAATGTGGTTGGCTACCCTTGCACAGCTTCTGTAATTTCCACAACTGTGCTCACTTTAAGGCAATGTGGCAGACTATTGGCAAAAAATAAAATGGCCACAAAATATTTCCTATTCTGGATTGGGAATATAGCTCAATTGGTAGAGTACTTGCCTTGCGTTCATAAAGCCCTGCCTGGGTTCAATCCCCAGCAACATCAAAAAAAAAAAAAAAAAAAACCAAAACCATTTCCCATCCTACATTCTTTTCCAGAACTTTGCCATTCCTCCATCAAGAAGTAGATTCTATGTCTTTTCCTGTGAACATGGATGGCTTTTGTGCTTGCTCCCACTAATACAATATAGTGCCAGTGATACTATACCACTTCTGAGGCTAGGTCATACAGCTTGGCGATGGCTCTTTTGGGACATTTACTCTGGGAAACTTCAGTTGTTATGTGCTAAGTATGACTATGTTGAGATTACCACAAAGAGAGTTCACATGGACAGAAAGAGATGTCCCAGCAGCTCCAGAAGCCCCAGCTGTTTCTGATCCTTGATGCCCAAGTCTTCTCAGGCTGGGTGCCAGATAGGCAATCAAAAGAGTTAGGAGGTGACCCAGCTCTAGCCACCATGTTCCTAAAGCTACATGCAAGTGCTCAAGCAAAAAATCGACTAATTGAGCCCAGTTGAGTCTCAGATTCAGGATGAAAAAAATGGTTGTTTTAAGCCACCATTTAGGAGGTAATTTGTAAAGCAGCAATAGATAAATAGAACAGAGGGCTTATGCCCGCCAAATCTTTCAAACCGATTCAGTCCCACAAAGTTCAAGAAAGTAACAGGTGCCACCAAAGTTTTTGTTTGTTTGTTTTTACTGAGTATAGGTTATGACACAAACAAGAATGAAAAACTGGATTTCTTAAATCTCCACCTAGGCTGAGGTTTTAGCTCAGTGGTAGAGTACTTGCCTACATGTGTGAGGCCCTGGGTTTGATCCTGAGCAGCAAAAATAAAATAAAATAAAATCCCATCTACTGTGAAACCTCCAAAATTTTAACTCTCCCACCTCTCCCCTTCCTCTGCCTCAAAACCCTCCCTGCCCCCATGGTACCATCTCTGCCATGTCTACTGAATTCCACCTGCTCCTGTACGGGCCCATCTTCACATCAGTTGCCCTGTGACCAACTAAAGACCTCCTCCATTCACTTCAAAATTGAGTCAAATCCTGTGAATGACAATATTTTGCTAACTAGGAGGTATAAGTCTTACTCTCCGAATTTGGGCAAGAAAATTTACATCACTCTTTCATTTCTATACCATGCTAAAAACAATTCTGAGTCTTCTACCTTACAAAACTAGGGAGAATTTCACTTCCTGTCATTATTAAAATCTCTTCTTCCTTTCTAGCTGGGATCCCAAGGAATCTGGGAAGTATATTGTTTTTGTTCCTTGTTCTACTATGGGACATGCACTGGCCAACAGCAGCAACTAAGGAACAACCATTCTCAGTTATCTCTCTTATAAAGACTCTTGAGTACAAAGATCCAGATGCAGAATCTTCACGCCTGTTTATATTCAGACTTAACTTCCTCAGTCACTTACTGCCGCAGTCCGGCTGCAGCAAAATAACGGGTGGGGGGGGGGT
>NW_026000229.1:46238611-46240739 GCF_001458135.2 Marmota marmota marmota | reverse complement strand
AACTGAAACCTCTGAAATCATGATTCTCCTACTAAAATTTTCCTTCTCTACAATTGTTCAGGTCAGGTCTTTTAGTCAAAACAGTGAGAACTCTGATTATACCAGTTAATAAATAATATTGAACAGAAACAGAAACACATACCCATATTATGAAGTGAAATATCAACTAGGAAATGATTGACTCATGACCTCTAATGTTAAAGATGAGCTGCTTTTGAGACAGACTCTTGCAAATGTATGGGAAATGCAAGTAAGGCAGAAGAATTTTGGCATATGCTCCTACCGGAATGATATAAAGGTAACTGAAGGGCACAAAGACTGATGAGAAGAGTGATGTAAGTAACATAATGGAATGGAAACTTTGGGCCCTCCTTCCCAAACAAACCAAGTCAACAAGAATCCATGTACAAACTTACTTTGTGTGAAATCCAGAAACAAGTGGAAAGCTTCTTGTACTCTGAGTAGGTAGGAAAACAATATGAACCTGACTCCCAGCACAGTCATATTATCAGAAGGAATTTGCAGGAAGTTTTCCTAGGGACACATGGATCCCTAGGAAAACTTCTCTGGAAAATTGGACAACATATCCAGTGCTTTGTGCCACAGTCCGGCTGCACCAAATAATCGGGGGGTGACGAGCAACTTCTGTAGACTGATACAGCAGGAGTGGGAGCCGTTTATTGTAGGACAGGAGGGGTATACATACATTCCACACAGCTTATCTTAATTAACATAAACTAGATACAGCAGTCAACCAATAAGGAATCTCCACACTTAATGTCTCACTGGCATTACCTCACAAACCACTCCCTCTGCAAAATGCCAGGTGCCATCTTGACTTGTTTACAGACTCTAACAACTTACTTTATAAGGTTTTTGTCACTTATGATAAATTACTTTTACCATTCACATATATATTGAACATACCTACATGAGGCAGACACTATACTAGGCACCTGGGACACATTAGTAAAAAGACAACTATACCTATCTCCCCCAGTGACTCTGAATCAACCCCTCTATATGAAAATTGGTAATTGAAAGTTTTAGTTTCTTTTTCCTTTTTTATGATGCTGAGGATTGAACTTTGAACCTTGCACACACTAGGCAAGCACTCTACCTCTGGGCCTGGAAAATTGGCAATTAAAATATAAGAATTATATTTTTATTCCACCTAGACTGAAAGAACTATGTATCAGATTGAGCCATGTGGTGAATGCCTGTAATTCCACCTACTCGAGAGGCCAAGGCATGAGGATTACAAGTTCAAGACCAGGCTGGGCAACTTTGGGAGACTCTGTTTCCAAATAAAAAGGGGATTCAGAATGCAGTTCAGTGGTAGAACAATTGCCTAGTATAGTCCTATGTTCAATCCTCAACACTACAAAAAAATTAGTGTGTGTGTGTGTGTGTGTGTGTGTATATATATATATATATATATATATATATATATATTTCATAATAATCAAACAGCTTTCATGTGATGAGGGAAAATTCTTCAGAAAAGAATAGTGGCAAACAAATATGAAAAGAATTATAAATTCAGAAAATTCACATTGTGCAATCACTAATGAAATAATTAAACCAAGAAAAAATTACCTGCTGGGACTGGGGATATAGCTCAGTTGGTAGAGTGCTTGCCTTACAAGCATAAGGCCCTGGGTTCAATCCTCAGCACCAGTAAATAAATAAATAAATAAATAAATAAATAAATAAATAAATAAATAAATACATTTACCTGCTGGGTGATTAAACTGTTAGAAGAGGGCTGGCTGTCACCACCTACACATCACTGGACCTATACATCACTGGAAGAAGAAAGCTAGCTATTGGTACCTCCTAATATGGTGTGATAGGAAATACATAACAGGGTTTATGAAGTATTCTTGCCAAAGAATTGAGTTTAGATTGCAGTTCATAGAAAATTTAGGGAAAAGAAGCACAAGATTGAAAGTCCCACAAGGAGCCTATAATCCCAGTAACTCCAGAGGCTGAGACACAAGGATCACAAGTTCAAAGCCAGTCTCCAAAATTTAGTGAGACCCTGTCTCAAACAAACAAACAAAAGCTGAGGATGTTGCTTAATGGTTAAGCACCTCTGGGTACAAAAAAAAAA
The DNA here is from genome assembly GCF_001458135.2 of Marmota marmota marmota. NCBI lineage: Eukaryota > Metazoa > Chordata > Mammalia > Rodentia > Sciuridae > Marmota > Marmota marmota. The sequence goes on along the minus strand of NW_026000229.1, from coordinate 46,238,623 downwards.
AAAAAAAAAAAA
>NW_026000229.1:46227042-46236864 GCF_001458135.2 Marmota marmota marmota | reverse complement strand
TGTGTGTGTGGGGGGGTGGGGGGGTCATCAAGTGAAATCTATGAGATTTTTGTGGCTATGAATTATAAATAGAGAAACCTGGGCCTTTGCCAGGTTATAGACCTATTGAAAAGCCCTGGAAGCTGCATTTATAATCAGTTCCCAATGGATGAACCTCAACTTGGTTAACAGCATCTTCATTTCTAAAGAGTTGCACCCATCCACAAAAAAACAAAACCCATTTGTGAGTATAGGGAATCCTGAGTAGCCCAGTAGGAAACTTCTGTGTCTGGATTATTGCCCTGGTGTAGAGCTTCCACGGGACCAAAACAGCTCATCATAACAGTTCTTTCCTGGACTCTGGGTCTGCCTCCTAAACACTCACTGCAGGAGGAGAGTTGTTTTGTATTTTCCAAAATTCTAAATTGCATATTTTTTCAGCAGTTCCAGAAGCCAATTCATCAGGTCCTGGAGATGAGCTTGAGTGACCTAGGAGTGGAGTTCACCAGGGAGAGAGGCTCCAGGTCCTGCACATGGAAGGAAGAAGGAAGAATCTACCAGTGGGTTTGGAAGGAGACCAAGGCAGAAGCTGGGAATGCCCTGGATTGGGGAAGGTCATAAGAAGCACAAAGTTCCTTCCTCTCTCCTCCATTTTCTAACCTTCCTTTCCTTTTCTCCTTCACCCAGAAACCATCTCTTAGGATACCACTTACAATTAAGAAGTTGCAAAAGCCGGGTACAGTGGCATGGCACACACCTGTAATCCCAGTGGCTCAGGAGGGTGAGGCAAGAGGATAGTGAGTTCAAAGACAGCCTCAGCAAAAGTGAGGAGCTAAGCAACTCAGTGAGACCCTGTCTCCAAATAAAATTCAAAATAGTGCTGGGGATGTGGCTCAGTATTCTAATGCCCCTGAGTTCAATCCCCGTAACAACAACAACAAAAAAGGTTGAGACCTGATTTATTTCCTCTCCTTTTCACATTCCCTTAAGAGCTTCCCATACATTCTCACCTACTACCCTGGTGACAAAGGATCAGATAAGATCCTGAGGATATTTCTAACTACAGAAGTAGTATACGCCCATTTGGAACTCTCCACTGGTTCACAAGAGCTCTCAGGCACTCATTGCAAGCTCATATATCAAGAAACATTTCCGAGTATAATACAGCTCTTCCAGGAACCCTGGTTTTCTCCTGCATGAATGTCCATTAAGAAACCCTCCTCCATACTTCTTTCCATAACTTGCTATACAGGCTTGCCAGCTACCTGCCTGGCCTTCTCTCCACATGCCCTGTGTGTTTAAAGAGCTAAAACAAGGGTACTTGTATTCCTGGTACTTCTCAGATGGCAAATGCTTGTGGAGTGGGTAAAAGATATCAGGTTTTGTCCCATTTCTGATACTAACTCGCTGTGTGATTGTGAGAAAGTGAGGTTACTTCTCAGAGTCCCAGTTCCTTCATCTTTAAAACGAGGATGGTAGGAACAAATAAAGGAAGAATTTGACTGTTTATAAATTCCCACTTTGCTTTCACAAACTAAGGTGCTAGCTTAATTAAAACAACCCACCTGACATTCTCTTAAGATGACAATACTCTGGCTAAGAGTTCTATTTCCCTGCACACTGAGGGAATAGAGAGGTGGTCTCTGCCTCCCAACCTGGAGTCAGGATGAGCAGTGAGGAAGCAGGAGGTGAGGGAACTAGATGCAGATCCAGAAATGGGGAACCTTGATTAAGAGTATGGAAGACTATTCCTAAGAATTGGCCTATGGTATTGGCAAACTGGTCAGTGGGACACCTCCAAAAATGATAACTATTTGTGGGAAAATGTATGAAGAACCCCTAACCTGGAGGGGTTCGTTGATTACCTTTGGCAATTGCAGAGCAGTTTTCTAGACATGTAACTGAAGGATTCATGCAATACCCTTACAAGTTCCTGGGCAGTCTTCCAATTCCCCTCCCACTACCTCACTGATTCCCTTATCCAGGTGAGGCAGCAGACTGGAGCCTGCATATATCCAAGAACAAGTTGCTCCTGATCTTGGAGAGGACATGTTCCGAATCAGGGGCTATAGATTTTGGCCTTGTAGTTACAGCCCCAGGCTATGCACATGGGAGGTCCTGTTCCTCCCTGCGGGGAGACCAGGTCATTTCTTGTTTTATAACTTCTCTTGTATTCCTGAAATGACTACCACCAGGTAATAGCCTAAGAGAGACAGGTTGCCCTAAGCATGCCTTCTAACAGCTATTTAGTAGGCCCATTCCTTCAGTTTCTACCTGTAAAAATGCTTTGATTATTGCATATTTGACTTTCTGTGTGTGCCCTTAGGCTGATCTCTCAACAGCCCCCTCTGAATGCTAACGGCAGAAGGACCATTAACCCAGACTTCTCTTCTAGTGCCTCTTGGGACATTCAGATCTTTCAAAGAACTTCCAGGCTCTGCCCTCCTCTTTGAACCAGTTCCAATTTCCCTGAAAATCAGATAAAGTTTCTTGAAAAAAAAAGATAAACAATTTTGCTTTAACCCCAAATAATCATCAAGGTTCTAAAGCACCCAGATACGTTGAAATCGAAACAAATAAATAAAAAGCCCTCCCTATTCGAAGCTCCCAGTGGGGCAGGATGAGCAACTGCCTAGGAGGCATGAAAGCTGGGCTATTGCCTTAAAACTGGCCCTGCCACTAACCAGCCCCGTGACCCTGAACTTAGTTCCCTGGGCCTCTCTGGCTTCCTTCCAAAGTGTCTGGGTGTTGGCAGAACTGGTGGGATTGAGGAGATGGAAATCGCTAAGAGTTTTGGCTGAAGCTCATGAGTAATCCTTTTTCTGAAGCAAGGCTCTGCCTGTCTATTAGAAAGAAAGCTGACCTAGGTCTCAGTGTCTAATTGTCAACCCTCGTGCATCACAGAAATCTTTTTTAGAACACAAATCCAGTCGTTTGCCTCTGATGCCCACTCCCATCCCCACCTAAAACATGGTGATAACTTTTCCTTGGTCTTAATATAACAACCACTGTTCTTCCCTGTGCCTACTAGGTCTTGCAGAGTCAGCCTCACCTAAAATCTTCTCTCCCTCCATGTCCATATTCCTGCTAGACCCTCCTCTTTTTAATTTTCTGAATTTATCAGACTTTCTTCCCACTGAAATTTTTTAATACATCTCATTCTCCTGTCATGGAATATTCCTGACTCTGCTCACCCTCTCCCCATTCTGCCTGGTTAATCCTTTCTTTCCTTAGACACACTTTCCCAGAAATCCCAGAGAACATAAGTGGCTTCCATTTTGCTGCATAAACCCCTGTACTTTTCTTTGTGGCCCAAATCACTGGCGTCCTAAATTAATTACATTTCTCTGTTTAAAAAAAAAAAAAAGTTATCTGGTTGTTCCATGACAGCAGAGGCCGCATTTCTCTGGTTCTTTGCAGTAATCTCCGTTTCAATCTCTGCCTGGAGTACAACAGATGTTTCATAAATGTTGTTCAGTATGTATTGAGAATGAATGGCCTAAAAGAATAATATTTGCACTTTAGCTACAATATCAGCAAGCTATTCTTTATAAAATTCAATACTTTTTCTGTGAGGGTTACTTTGGTGGGACCCGATAGTACCATATGGACGTAGGGTCAGAAAGATCAATAAAAGCAAAAAAAAAAAAAAAGGTTGATTCACCTCTATTTACTAGGTGAATCAAGGGCTTACACTTCTCTGAATCCCTCATTTCAGTTGTTAAAAACTAGATCAGTCTCTATTGGCTCCTTCTAGCTGTGCTATTCTCCCTCCCTATCCATGGTCTGCCATCTACCTTAGTAAGTAACTGTGGCCTGAACACCTTAATAAGTAAGGTAGCCTGAACACCACCTTGCTAGACAACAACACAGCTCTCTTCCCTATGAGTTCCATATCCACCTCCTGTATACAGACCATGGGCAAAAAGCAGTGCAGTGGCTAGAAGACTCCATCTACAGATTCTTCAAAACCTTAAATGGAAAACCCATGACCATACCTGTTTTATCCACAAGGGGGAAGTTTCCAGTTTGACTTGGAGGCAGAAGCAGACACTTGTCCTATTCACGTGTGTTTTGTGTCCAGCAGTAAGTTCTCATTCACTCTCCCATTTATATTCCTCTCTCCACCATCTCCACATGCCAGCAGTATTTTTCAGAACTACATAGCAATTGATTCCCCATCACGAAAACCTAGTTAAGTGAGATTGATAAAGTCCTTTTGGGTTTCGCCAGCCCTTCTCCAATTTAAGTCTTTCCCTTCCTCTCAGATCTCCCTAGCATGGAGTTTTGTTTCTCATCTTATTAAATCAGTTCTAACAGACCTTCCTAGAATGACCCTGCTGCATGCAACCCTGCCATGTGACCCCAAACACCATCTGGTTCACAGTTTGCTCAGTCATAAGAGCCTCATGCAGCCCTGTACTAAAGCAGCTCTGCTTTTATATCCCCCAATGTCACAAGATCAAGTCTTCCTTAACAGCCTTTATAACTTTTGATTTAAAGCAATAACTCTATCAGGGCACTATTCACAATAGCCAAGTTATAGAATCAGCCCAGATGTTCATTAGTGGATCAATGGACAAAGAAAATGTGGTATATTACATAACAGAATATTATTCAGCCACAAAAAAAGAACAAAACCCTGACATTTTCTATGAAGTGAATGGAACTGGAAACTTATCATGTTAAATGAAATAAGACAAACACAGAAAGACATGTATCACATGTTTTCTCTCATATATAGAATCCAGAAGTTTTTAAGAAGGATCACGTGAAAGCAAAAGGGGAATTACCAGGGACAAGGAAGTGGACTAGGGCTGGGGAAATAGGGAGGATGGATGTGACCAAACTATGTGATATGTATATATGAAATCATCACAGTGAAACCCATTATGTTGTGTAATTAAAATGCACACATAAATTTTTTAAAAGCCCACACAATTCATTGACCAAATATTTATTGAGTATCTTTTAGGTGCTAAGGAACTTTGTAGCCTCTGATATTCCAGTTGTATATCAAACCTCCACTCCCCAGGAACTTCAGTTCTAGTGGTGGGGGTGAGAAAATTACTCTTTTTTTTTTTGTACTGGGGATTGATCTCAGGGGCACCCAACCACTGAGCCACATCCCCAGCCCTATTTTGTATTTTATTTAGAGACAGGGTCTCACTGAGTTGCTCAGCACCTCACCTTTGCTGAGGCTGGCTTTGAACTCACTATCCTTCTACTTTAGACTCCCGAGTTGCCTGGGATTACAGGCGTGTACCAACATGCCCAGCTAAGAATTAATCTTTAGAAACAAAACAAACAAAAAGCCAGCAGCAAAAGTCAGGCAGTGGTATGTGCAATAAAAAAAAATTGAAGTAGGGAAAGGAAATAGAGAGGAAAAGGGAAGAGATTATTTATCTGGAGGGGTCAGAGAAGCTAGCTATGAAAGGTAACATCTGAGCAGATGTCTTGGAAGTGAAGGACTGATCCTTACAGGAATCAGGGAGAAAAGAATCCAGACAGAGAGAAGAGCAGTTACAGGGGCACTGAGCTGGACATTTCAGAGGGTCAGTAGACGCTAATGTAGTTGGAATGGAATGAGCACAAGGAAAGAAAAAAGAGATGAGGTCAAAGAAATAAAGAACGTTCAAGAAGTGGCAAAATCACATTGGAGCTTTTTAGAGCTATAGCAAGGAGTTTTGATTTTGTGCTGAATGAAATGGAAATGCAAGTTGTAAGAGAGAGGAGTAACGGATGATTCCAAAATTGTTTATTTCATAGTTCTTTCAAAGAGCGGAAGAGTTACAGAAGTTAAATGCTCAACAACATTGTTAGAAGGGAGTTTTTGAAAGGGGCTTCAATCCATTGCTCATCAGTTGATAACATCTGGCTGCAGAGCAGGCAGTGAACAAATACCCAGCAGGAAGGGAGAGAATGGAAGTGAGGAGAATAATGGCAGGCCATAGGGGTTGAACGCTTCCCCCATATATCCATATACTCTCCTCAAGTGAGTAGGCTGAACCACTGCATTGCTTCTTTTCTCTTTTTGAGTTTCCTGCTTGCTCTTAATGGAGCCCATTTCTGTGGCTTGGAGAAGTAAAAGGATCATAGAGACAAACTATATGTGGCACATGAAGGATGCAGAAGTAAACTTAATCAAGGAAGACAAGGTACCAATGTAAGGAATGAGTCCGAGGAGGGGGAAGTGGGGCGCAGAGTGTGCCTAGAGCTGCTAGGATACAAGGCATGGTCTTCAGCAGGGCCTATAGAACATTTTGGTAGAATCTATAACTCCTAGGGCATCTCTAAGTACACCTGGGGTGTCACTTAGGAAATTACCATGACCCATGGCCCCATCCTCAAAAATTCCAACTTAATTGTTATGGGGTTGGACCCAGAAGTGAAAGGTTAAAAATTTCCACAAGTCAGTGTAATGAGACTTGAAAATCTGTTGAAAGGTTCCTTCCCAAGGGGTACACTACTCTAGACTCTTTTAACCCCACCACTACAACCACACAAATGGCCTGAATTTAAGAACGAACCCAGGCTTTAGGTGACCAGACACCTTACAACATTTGCTTCCCCACACAGGTTACAGCATCCAAAGATGGGCCCTTGTAATAACAGTGGAGATAAACGGAGGATTATGTAAAAATATTAATATAAAATAAGCATCTCTAAGTCCTGAACAATTTCTGAATCAAGCGTATGAATCTGAAATACTGGAGCATAAAATGGTGTTTATATGGTAATACTAAGTGTAGATGGTTCCTAATTTGTGCGAAGATATACTCAGTGCGACTTTAATGTCAATAGATTTGTGGGTGTACTGATGAGATGATGCACAGTTGAAAAACAAGAATCTAAAAGGTGGGCTCGTCCGGGATTTGAACCCGGGACCTCTCGCACCCTAAGCGAGAATCATACCCCTAGACCAACGAGCCGCTTGTGAAAGGTTTCCTGGATTTTATAACTTCAATAAAAAAACTTTTAGCCACATCCACAGTTGGTTGCAAGAGTTTTTAATAATTATGGGTATGGGGTGACGCCTAGTGGATAAAGCAAGTAACTGCTGTCTTCCTTGGCCAATTTCCGGAAAGCGAGATCCCGAAATTAGATTATTTTTTGGAAGAATTTTTTAGACGTCAGCGAGAACAATTGTGATGCGTGTTTTTATTCCAAATGGGCCAGAGATGCTGCAGGAATCGGGAGAAGGAAATCAGGGACAGTCCCAGTGAGTTAGCGACGGGAGGGTTCCCTTGACCCGGAACCCTTCGATTCGGCGGCTGGTGTGGCGAAGCTGTGGCTGCGCGGTGCCGAGCACCGAGCGCCCGAGGCTGGGGAGGTCGCCCTGGCCGGCCCCCAGCCAGGCTCCCGACCTGTGCCCGGCGCAGGAAGCGCGGCCTGCAGGCTACACCAAAAGTGGTCTTCCTTTTCTCTGAACGTCCTCCCAAACTTGTACGGCTCTTTCCCCCACCCTCGAGTACCGTGGCTTAAATGAAGAACGAAAGCTAAACAAACCAGACAGAAAATATAAAATAATGACACGACCCGATAAATTTATAAATATGTACCATGAGGTGGGAGGAGGGGCAGAAGAAAATGGTAGAGAATATGCTTCCCCCAGGCAACCAGCAGGTAGCGTGGCCGAGCGGTCTAAGGCGCTGGATTAAGGCTCCAGTCTCTTCGGGGGCGTGGGTTCGAATCCCACCGCTGCCATAAGGTTTTGCTCTGTGACAGTCGATCGGCGATGGTGTTGACACCTTAAAACACAAGGTTTCTTCACCTTCCTTTGGTGTCTTATTTCTTGTCTCAGCTTGATAGAAAAGATATATCCACTCTTTTGGTCATATTTCAAAGTTTTTCATAATGCACAATACCTAATAAACAGCACCATAGATGCCTTTGGGAAATCATTGTTTCCCAGAGACAAAATGCTAGGTCTTTAACATCATAAATTTGTAAGTTTTGCTTTGCATTTGTTGGCTCAGCTGAAGAGTGTGTTTTGAGCACTTGTCCTGTAATTGGCCCTTTCATAATTGTTAAGGAGTACAGAAAGATGAATAGAATATAATGCCTGTCCAAAAGGGAAGTTCACGGGCCAAACCGGAAAAGTAAACCCTACAATTTCAAAATGGTCTTGAAACATGTAAGGACATCATCGGAAAATAAATACAGTATTGGGAAAGGCAGTGTGGTGGTGTGGGGAAGAAGGCAAGGGAGCGTGATTTGACTGTCAGCATGGCTGGGTTCCAGTGCACATTACTGACTGTGTGACTTTAGGCTTCATCTGCTCATTTGTGAAGTGGAGAGAACAGCATATCCCTCTAATATGAAAAATAGTAAAGCATGTAAGTTGCTTAGAACAGAGTGAGGAAGTTCAAGTTAGGCTTTCTCTTTTTAATGTAAGCCCATGGCCATGGCCCCTATTCTTGACAAGATTCCAATCCGAATCTACAAAAAACAGAAATAAATCCTATTTAATTGTGGCTTTGGAGACCAGCAGGTGTGGCTGGAACTGTATTAATACTGCTTCAATCATTGTTAACAACCTGCCATGAATCGTACACATTGCTAAGTCCTGAGGGTATGAAGTAAGCACAACAAAATGTTTGCCCTTTTGAGGCTTTATCCTGGTAGGGAAAGCAGAAGAAAAACATGAAACAATGTTATATATACTATGGTACATAATAATATTCAGGAGTGATAAGTGCTGTGCAGAAAAGCAAAGTCTGGTAGGGTATAGTTACATTTGGAGGCTGTTTTGAAAAGGGTGGTCAAGGAAGATGTCACTAAAGAAGTGACCTTTGAACTCAAGAATAGGGAGAAAGTCATACAAATATCCAAAGGAAGAGGTAAAAGCAAGTGAAAGGTCCTGAACAAGACACAAGGACCCTTTATTTTTGGAGCAGCAAGAAGGTCAGGATAGCTGGAATAGGGCCACAACACACAAGTGGAAGATCACAGAATGTGTTCTAAGTGTGAGGAGAAGTTACTGGCTGTTTTAAGCTGGGGAGAATATTATTTTGCATATGCTACTAATATTAATTATAGCATAAATCTGGCTGCTCTTTAGGAAATAAAGAAAGTAGGAAGCTGAGTTGTGGGAGTCTATGGAGAGATGGAGGGTTTAGGGTGATAGCAGTGACTTGGTTGGGAAATGAAGAGAGGTAGCCAACATGGTTCACTGGTGGATTCCACATGATGTTTGGGGGAACTGGATGAATAACAGAAGCTATTTCCATAGGTGGTGGTGATAGAGCAGTAGGAAGAGGAGCATCATTTTTTAAAATTAATTTTTGAGATGCCTATAATTCTTCACATGAGGTAAGTTGGTGATAATATGTACAAAGTTATTAACAAGGTTTGTGATATAAAATTAGGAGAAGCCACATGATTGTATGAGTAAGTACAGAAAGACAGCCAAAAAGGAGGGCAAGAAAACAGTAGAATTGGGAGGTAAGGAAAGGAGGAGCCAGCAAAAGAAAGTAGCCTCCTGCATGAGTAGTGTAGTGTTCCTGTGCAGTTGAAAAGGCAAGTAGGATAAAAATGGGGACTGGCACATCAGTGTTATTAGTGACCTTGACAAGAGTCCTTTTGGTGGAATGGTGGAGAAAAAAAGCCTTATCCTATTTGGTTGAGAAGAGAACATAGGGGAGGAAACGGAGACACAAAATGCATAACTTTTAAGAACTTTCTTTTCTAATAAAAGATCATTGGTTTGACAGATGGAAAAGATAGTTAAGAAGGAATTTAGTTTTAGGATTAGCAATACTTACAGTTTGTAAACTAACAGGATTGAACTTTCACACTGGGAAAAATAGCTGCTGGGTGTATTGGGGTGGAAGTTGGGGG
>NW_026000229.1:46181068-46227018 GCF_001458135.2 Marmota marmota marmota | reverse complement strand
GGGGGGGGGGCATGTCATTGCAGGAACCAAGACCTAGGGTAGGGGAGAGGGAATGGGAGTCATCTGAGGTGCAACTGGAGGAGCTGCCCTTAAGTAGAAGTGAATGATGATGAGCCTAGTAAGAGGACAGAAAGGAGAATATGAGTGTCAATAAGTTGGTCAATCTGCGGCCAGGAAGAAGATGTAGTTCCCTTCTAATGGGGTCATTCTAGTCTTTAATAGTGATTTATACAATAAAGAAGGTTCCCAGGGGCCCACAAAATATTCTTTTCTAATTTAACATTTAATTTTTGTTTTGGTAATTTATAGACCCTCAATACTGTCTTGTTTCACTGTAGTTAACAGAATTCATTACTTATCTCAGGATTGTGGTGGAAAAAGAATAAGAAAGAGGGGTGAGGCTGTAGCTCAATAGTAAAGTTCTTACCTTGCATATGTGAGGCACTGGGTTCAATCCTCAGCACCACATTAAAAACAAGTAAAGTTACTGAGTGTTATCTACAATATTTTAAGAAAGAAAGGGAAGGGAGAAAAGAGGGTGATGAGGGAAGAAAGGAAAAGAAAAGATCATTATTATGTGACAGAATATAAACCTCTTTTAAAAGGATAGCACATCACACATTTACAGAAGGTGGTAATATTAATGTGTATCAGCTGCCAATTCCTTCCCAGGAAAGAAAACAGCTCCTTATATTTACCTAGGGCTAGAGGCTAGAGTTTCCCAGAAATTTGGCTGAACAGGATTCCTGGAGGGAAAGGAGCAAGTTTCCAAGCACAACAGACGCACTGAGAGGCCCTGAGAATAAATTGCTCTTTAAGCCAATACGGGAGGGGAGCACTTTGTCAGAAAGAACAGAGGATAATTTGGGATGCCTTCAGTTTGTTGTTTCACACCTACACAGAGACTTTATATGCCATTTTTAAAAGCAAAGATAGGAAGAAAACTTGGGCTCGTCCGGGATTTGAACCCGGGACCTCTCGCACCCTAAGCGAGAATCATACCCCTAGACCAACGAGCCATGTCTGAAAACATCTTTGATTTTGCCTCAAGGCTCATTGACGGCATCCTTTGGCTGGGAAAAGATGGGTGGAGTGCCTTCTATCGGTGGGAATGTGTGTTTGCTAACACAGCAGGCTGGCGCCTCACACAGAAGCTGAGCTCACTTTCTGTGACAGATCTAGATGAAACCGGAGGCTTCCGCAGGCAGAACTGAATCCGATTTGGTGAAGAATTTCCTGAGTTGACACCAGTATTGTCGAATTTCCTGAGTTGACACCAGCATTGTGGACACGTGCCGAACCAGCCATCCGGGGCTCACTGTCCCTTCATCTCTCTTTGTGCAAGAGAAAACAAATCAAAAGGAGTAACTGCAGGCCCCAGCGAGATTTGAACTCGCGACCCCTGGTTTACAAGACCAGTGCTCTAACCCCTGAGCTATGGAGCCATCACCTGTAAGTTAGGCCTCTTTCTCTTGTTTTATAGACTCATACTGTAAACCTAGCATTCCGAAGTACTGAACGTTGTTTTATTCCAAACAAAAGGGCAGGGCACCGTATTCTGCTACAAAACTGAAACTGTTACTCATCATTGTTGCTGAAACGTCGCCTGCTGTGCCTCTATGGTGCAGAGATAATAATTCCGGATATTGGGGTGTCTGGAAGATCCCCCCTGGGCTATAAGAGGGTATCTGGAGGCTGATTATCAAAGGGAATAGAGCTCACTCCTCTCACTCAAGCGGTGGGAAAATTCAGGGACGGGGTGAGAGGCTTTATCCTTTCTGAATCCAGAACGACAAACCTTTAATTTTGCGTTTTTAGAGTGAATGCCTAAGATCAAACAGGAGGAGCAAACAAGGAAAAAGAGTGTTGGAGAGAAAGAGTTTAATCTTTCTCTAAAGATATACACAGATTTACATATCTTCGGTATAAAAAGAATACGGTTTTTATTTTAAAAATTGTGTTTCAAACTTTTGAAATTTTTGTTTAGATAATAATCATGTCTATTTCTTACTGCAAATATAGCTGTAGATAAGGATTGCAGAAAAGGCCTAATTGGTGCAACCCCAAGAAGTGAACCAAGTTTGCTTAGTAAGAGAGTTTTCTGTCGCAAATCTGCTCTTAAACTCACTACTTTTTAATGTTTTCATTTCTCCTAGATCACAAAGTTTGTCGGAAATCTGTAAATTTCTGATGGTCTCCTTTAAACAATGCTGCTGATCTTTCAAATTTTTAAGGAACAGATATTCTCTATTTAGGTACAGGCAAAATAAAGCATTAGTGGCAACTATTCTGAGGTTGGAGATAACTAATGGGGATGAGTCTAGGTGAGATGAATAGGAACACAACACCGGAGAAAGACTGCAGAATCCTCTGTGTCCTGATAAGCACTGCTGTTCCCAAAACTCGTGAGCATTCAATCCTTGGTCTTCCTATGCCAGGCACTGGCCTCCATGTTCTCAAGAGAACAAGACTGGGCTTTAACTGAATCAAGAAGGAGGTCTCTGTATCCCGCTGCCTACAAAGCATTTCTTTGCAGTTAACCTCCAACAGGATGATCTCTTTGGACCTTGCAACTAAAGAGAGGCCTCACAACTTCAGGAAGTAGTGTTGCCTGGCTTTCTAGAACAGGAAAACCCAATTAAAACAAAGTGGGTCATAGATGGAATGTGAATGTTGGAGTGTGTAGACATTGAGTGCATAGTGCAGTGGTTAGAAAAAAACCTGAGTTTGGTCTGTTATTTAACTCTGCCATGTCTCAGTGTCCTTGTTTTGGAAATGAGCTGTGGAAAGCAGTGACATGAACCATGGTTTCTGATTGCCTCGTGGCTTTTGCACTGGGAACTTCTTGTGCAAAGGTACAAATCAAGATGGCCCAGTTGCTATGGTAACATAGGCCTGAGGAGGCTTTCTCAAAAAGACACAGAGCAGTGTGTGTCAGTCAGGACCTTGAGCTCAGGCACCAACTCCCTGGGATAGAGAATTCTGAGCATAACAAGATAACCCTAATGTCTTGCTAGTCCTGTGTCCTTCAGATGAAACTTTCTCACAAATAACCTTTTGATGAAACCTATATGATGAACATGCTGTACTAGCTCTGGGTCATCATCCTCCCTTAGAGGATGATGTCCCACCTGGCCTTAGCCTTTTCTCTGTGTGTGTCTATTTATCTTTTCTCAATCCCCCATCACCTCTTGCTTGGTGTTTCCCTGCATTAACAGCCATGACTGAGATGGGGCCACAGCAATGAGCATTCATTTTTATCATCATTCTTATGATCTTTGTTATTGTTTTAATTTTCAGAAAGACTGGCTGTTTTAGTCAGTTTTTGGGGGGTGGGTTGCTTTGTTTTTGTTTTTTATTTATTTGTTTGCTGTTGTGACCAAAAGACCTGACAAGAGCAACATAGAGGAGGAAAAGTTTATTTGGGGCTCACAGTTTCAGAGGTCTCAGTCCATAGACAACCAAGTCCATTGCTCTGGTACTGAGGTGAGGCAGAACAACATGATGGAAGGGCATGGCAGAGGAAAGCAGCTCAGAACATGGCACCAGGAATTGGTGAGAAGTAAGCAGAGAGAGAGAGATCCACTCACCAGGGACAAGCCCAAAGGCTTGCCCCCTAGTGACCTTCCTCCTGCAGCCACACCCTACCTACCTATAGTCACCACCCATTTAATCCATTCAAATGAATCATTGCATTGATTATGTTAAGGCTCTCATAACCCAATCATTTCACTTCCAAACTTTTTTGCTCTATCTCACACATGAGCTTTTGGGGGATACCTCATATCTAAGCCATAACACTAGCCTTAGGCAAACAGTCAAAACTACCTCTCACCTCCTTCCCTCCTTGCTGTTTCTCCTCCTTTCTTTACTTGTCATTCTCTGATCATATTCTTGACTTCTCTTTCCTTTTTCTGGAATATGTTTCCTTATTCTCACCCTGTCCCAACTGGGTGAGCTCACTTCTATTCCCTACTGGACTGATTTAACATAGACTGATTTACCACATTTAAGAGGAATTTAAAATGCTCAAAGACGAATTCCAAGGAGAAAGCCAGGGTAACAACTATGGAACTGACATTTTTTGTTTTTCCAACACAGAAGTTGTCTTTAGGGATAGGATTCTCACTCTTCTGTCAACATAAATAAACCTCTGTCCAATAGACCCTATATACATCCAGTTGACCTCCTACCCTTAATGATTGTCCTAAGAGTTATGTCAAACTCTTATACTCTCCCAACCCTCAGAACACACAGCTCACTTTAGTTGGCCTGTCTGACTTCAAGAGACCCCAACAGCCCCTTCTGCTAGTTTATGAGATTTGAACCTGGGTGTTTCAGTGTGCTCTGGCATATCCCGAGCACCTCTTTCCCTGAGCAACTTCATCCCTTGTTGGGGTCATAGGAACATTTTAATCACTTTTCTGTTTGTTTGTTTGTAATTCTTTCATTTCCCCTCAACTTTTTATTTTGAAAAACATTAATCCTAGTGTGGAGGTTAAAAAAAAAGACCAAATAAATAAATGAGAACAAATAAAGGCTATTCATAGCTGGCTGTAGCAAGGGAGTCACATCCCTTGAGTTTTAGCAGAGGCTCAATAGCAGGCAGAAGAGTGGGAAAACTTTTTAGTGGACAAAGGAAATGTTTTTGGGGATGCCATATTGGAGTATATAAGCATGGGAGAAACTGTAGGTAAGCTCACTGCCCCTTTAGAGATGCTACATAGATGCAGAGCATCTTATGTGATTAGACATACATATTTGTATGTGGTTAGACATACATATTTGGCTTTCTCTGGTTGATACTAAGTTAGAAGCAGGAAAAAATACCAGATAAGCCATTAATCATTAATCAAGCCTTGTTGTTTGGAGTTGATTATTTATTTATTTATTTATTTATTTATTTATTTATTGGGGGGTACTGGGGATGAACCCAGGAGTGCTTTATACTGTTACCCCTCAGTCCTTTTCATTTTTTTTTTTTTTAATTTTGAGATAGTATCTTGCTAAGTTGCTGAGGCTGGCCTCAACCCTGCAATTCTCTTGCCCCAGCCTCCCTGGGGTTACTTGGAGCTGATTTTTTATGTAAGTTATTGTTTGGTCACTAGATTGGTTGTTGGAGATAGTGGTCTGACTTCCTGTAAATCTGGTGTATAGAGAGTAGGCTGAATTCCTGGGCTAGTCATTGTAGATAATTGGTTGATTTTCTGAACCAAATGTAAGTTGTGGATTCGAGTTCTTTTTTTTATATATGGTTTGGCCATTTGGGGATTGTATATGCACATACTAGAGGAAAGTTTTTTTTTTTTTGAGTATAATAAAACAGATTTGTTTGATGGATGTGAAATGGGCTGAGTGCTATTTTGAAGAACTGAAGGAAGATCGTATTTCCAAGTCCCAAAAGAATTTCTAGAAGATGTTTCCATTTGCCTGGCCCTGAGAGACTAAATCCATTAAATGCACTCTTGTGTGTTCATTGAGAAGCTGACTTAGGTTTGAGGACTTGGTACTCTGTGGAATTGGAATCAGGGGCTAGAAAAAGGCAATAGAGAGAAATCAAAGAGAAAATCAGTTATACATAGACTTTATCTTTTTAAATCCCAAACACCCAGACTATTATATCTGTGGGCTCTGAATGGGGAAGGAGGACATTGATACCATAAAGATGAACAGAAACAAATAAATCAAAATGTCTCATATCCTTCCCCTTTCTATTCCTGCTGACCATGCCCTAGGTCAGGGTTGCATTTCTTTTCACCTAAACCTTTCCACGGTGATCAATTTGATAAGATTGCTTCTGAAATCTCTTTGGTCTATGGGAGACCATGGACTCTAGAGAACATTATAAAAACAAGTGCAGGGGCTGAGGTCGTGGCTCAGTGGTAGAGCACTTCCCTACCATGTGTGAGGGACTGGGTTCGATCCCAGGCACCACCTAAAAATAAACAAATAAAGGTATTGTGTCCACCTACAATTTAAGAAAAAAGTGCAAATATATTTCCTTTTTCTTCTTAGGGCATTTATATTAGAAAAATTTTAAGTACATTACAATGTTTTGCATTAGTGTGATGATCAATGAGATACAGATACAAGTTCATATAGAAGCTAAATATTTAAGTAAAAGCTAATTTAATTTAAGGAAATTAAAAAGGCAAACCAAATAAAAGTAAGCAAAGGCTATTCAGGGATTGCTATAGTGCATTCATCAAAAAGAATAGACTATTTACTGGTATTGAATTTTTAGCAAGATTTTGTAGCACATGTAGAAGGATTCCTCCAGCCTACAGCATAGGGGTCTCTATTAGAGGTAGGGACAGAGCTTTCCATTGCAATGTAGTATGTATCTCCTGCTGAAGACTGATCCAGAAAGATTTGCTGGGGAATCTTTCTACACTCATTTAGAACATTTGAAAGTTCTAAATGAGTGTAGTAGAATATATGGTACATAGATTAGTACTTAGCTACCTCTCAAAAGTTCAAGTGTCCAACTGCTTTTGAGGAACCTAAGATTCTAATTTAATAGATGCAACAATCTGCATTTCTAATATGCTACCAAGAAATACTGCTAGCAGCAGTGGTCTCTGGATCACACTTTTAGTAGAAAGGTCTTGCAATCTGTACAATTAGAAAAATGAGAAATTATATCCCAATGATTCAAATGTATGAATTGAGAAGATCATTGTAATGTAATATGTAGCTAATAAAAAATAAAATTTAAAAAAGTAAATCTCTTTCTTGTCATCATTTGGATTATTAATAAGGTGAGGACAGCAAGAAATTTAAGGTTAAACTCTCTAGCAATATTGTAGAATGCTAAAGTCTAGACTACTTACATTCTGAAGTCTTAAGTAATAGCCATGTGCCAGACAAACACTGGGCATATCTGTATCAGGCATCTGTCTTTTTTAAAATATTCGTTTATTTTTTAGTTGTTGTTGGACACAATATCTTTACTTATTTGTATGTGGTGCTGAGGATCAAACCCAGGGCCTCACTTGTGCTAGTCAAACACTCTACCGCTGAGCCACAACTCCAGCCCAGGAACCAGGTGGCTATCCCATATGCTTCAGATACTGGGTGTGCAGAAAAGTTGGCATTCCACTAGGAAAACTGAGACACCTGACTTATGAGTCTCAAGTCACTTCTTGCCTGAATGGTTCAACCTACCTTGTGATCCGCTTCTTGAGAGGACTTTTCCCTAGGCTCACCCTCCATGGAAGGATTCACAGTGCAAAGCAGGCTATGGGTCCTTGGACAGCACCATCAACTGAATAAGGGAAATCAAGTCCCACTGGCAAATAAAGGAATTTTGCCCAGGGACATGAGAGTGTGGTACTTTCTTTCTTGTTAAGGAAGTCTGTCAGTTTGGGGAACTTGAACATGCAACATTCCTGGATCAAAGCACCTCTGCTGTAAGGACCAGGTTCTTCCCGGTTGAATGGTCCTTTCCTTTTATTGGCTGGCCTGGAATCAAAAAAAGGATTGAAGAAGAGCTAAGGGCACGTTCATCTTGAGAAATATTTACAGAAACTGTAGGTTATTTAAATTGATATGTCTACCAAATTAAAACACAGGAAGACATGTATGTGACTGTATAATCTCATTTGGAGATCTCACCAAAAGTCTCAACCTGTGGCTTCTAAGGATCTGTCTACAGACCACGAGTTTCTTGACTGGCTCAGTACTAGGCATAAGAGTTCAACACATATTTTGAATATTTGTTCTCTCTCCTCCCAATTGCCCCACTCTCCAATCCAACGGAATACGGGTGTCTTTTCTCTCTTTCAAATTGATGCCTCTTAACCTACACAACTCTAGGATTGTCTCCAACTTCAGAATAACATTTGTCTTTCTGTGCCTGACCCTGATTGACTTGCGGCTACTGATGGAGACAGTAAATTTGCACTTTTTCTAAAGTTTGAAAACAAAGTGAAATTTCTTAGAAGTTGTTTCTTCAGGCAAAGAGGCTGAGGACAGTAGGTGATTTGAATCCCTCCGCCCCAGGTGACCAGGGAAGCCTCACTCTTAACATGCTGCTAGATTTGACACATGTAACTCGGTGCGCACCTGGCTTTGGGCGCTGACCACCTGCTAGCAGGCACCTCTCTCCTGACTCCTGTAGCTTCTGGGGAGAAAGAGAACCTGGTCAGGAACTACGGGTGGACCATCAGCTCCGTTAGAGACCTCTGCATGCCTGTGAGCTGGAAAGGGGAATACCAGGGAGCGACAAGGAATAAAGAAGAGGTGAGAACAAACCCTGTGGGTTTGAGAGATGCGGGAGCGTCCACTGCCGCATACCGGGACTGCGGGGTGGACGCTGGAGGAAAACCCATCTTCGACCTCCTAAGGCCGGGACAGCTTCTCCTATGGTCCCTGCCTCTCTGTCTTAGATCAACGTTTATCCTGTGCTCCTGAGTCCTGTTTCTAAGCAGTTTTCTTCAACTTCTTTCTCTCTCACCACCTCCCACTCCTGGCATGGGTAACCCTGAACTGGAAGGAAAATCGCCTCGTGAAGATCTGGCAAAGGACAACCTTGCCCTTCTCTACCTACCTTGACCTTGGACCCCTCAGGCCACAGGGCTTGAGGAGATACCTTGAGGAGAGGCCTTCAGCAAGGAGAGACAGTGACTTGCACTCAAGTTGAGGAAACATTGATTAGACTCCTAGAAGGGAATTGCAAGAGACTAAGAAACGGCGGATCAGAGATGACCAAGAATATAAATAATACATAAACCAGGACTTTGGGCCGAGTGGGATTCGTTGGCAGTGAGTGATTCTCACTTTGGTTGCAGGAAATCCCTAGTATCACTTCTTAAACTTTTTCGAGCTTACCCTCTGCTCTTTTCCAAGGAAAAAATGCAGAGGAAGCAGCCCCGGGCTCAAAGGAAGCTTGGGAACTGCCCCTTTCTGAGCTGGGAATGGTCTTGAAATGTGATTGCTCTCTAGGCACATCGTTCTGGTGCTACAGCAGTGACCACCGGCTTCAGTTTACCCAGCGTGCAGAGAGGCCATTCTCAATTACTGACAAGTTAGACTCCACATCACCATTCTGAACCTACAGGAGGAGGCCAAGGAATTTTCTTTGAGCACAAGGACAGGCTCACCAGATTCGCTAAGAAAAGGGGGCTCAGAGGAGACCTGGACTCATAGCACTCTAAGCAAAATTCCTATCCATAGACCCTCCACCTAACAGCAATGAGTTTCTTATTCTTCCATTTTCTCTAATAACTTTCAATGAGTCCCCAGAGGGAAACCCCCACCCCAACCCCCTCCGCACCCCCTTCTGGATCTTCTTGCTTTTTTAAAGAAAAAAGAACGATTCAAAGGACACTTATACTGATAATTTTTGATTGCCTGTGTCAATCTAAAAAAAAATTATAGAGATTCTCTAAAGAATATTGATATACTAATATTTATCTGAGATAGCAAGGCATTATAAGGGAAATATGCATGCCATACTAAACTAGGGGCATATTCAAAGGGGTTAAGGCAAAGCAGAGTTTCAAAAAACAAAAATGTGGAAGATTACATCAGATATACTGAAATAATAATTTTTGATTACAATTATGAATGTCAATCTAAGGTTGAACAGATAGTTCCTAAGCAACTGTCCTTGCACAAATACTTTTCATATAAGTTTATGGTGGCCTCTCTTATAAGTTTGTGGTTCTGGCAGAATCTTGGTTATCATCAGTCAATCATGCTTAAGAATTCTTCCTTCATAATTTTCCGGTTTGATTGACTGCCCTTCTGACTAGTATGAGATCTCAGTGTAATTTTAATAATTCTCAAATTTCTTTCGCACCTTCTATCTAACCCATTTCCCAGAGCTTGCGAGAATACAATGAGTCATCTAGTCTCCAGGTTTGCTTAGATTTCCAGAGATGAATAAAAACATTCTACTTCCACCAGGGGGAAAAAAAAAAAAAAAGTCAGAATTTCATGCTTTCACCCTGGGGCAAAGTGCCCAAAGATGAAAAAGGTAATAGAAACAACTAGGGTCTCACGTGGTAGTGTGGCCGAGCGGTCTAAGGCGCTGGATTTAGGCTCCAGTCTCTTCGGAGGCGTGGGTTCGAATCCCACCACTGCCAGCTGTACGTTTTTAGTTGAGCCCAATTCCGAACAATTAATAGTCTTGATTTAAAAAGTGTAGGTGCGATAATTGGAAAAGCTGCTTTCCAACTAAAGTACTTTCCAGTCACCAGGTGTGGTTCACTCCGAAATCTTTATTTGCTTCTCAAATCATCCCGGTTTCCTGTAAAAATTTCCTTCCGATGTCAGGGCAGTGTCATCTGAAAGCCCCTAGACTGACTCTTAAATTGAGCCTGCCTCCTTCAACCCAAGGTTTTCACTGCTTTCGCGTTCTTCGATCAGGACCACTTTTCATTCTCCTAAAACTCATGGTTCACACTGAATCATACTCATGATCTGGTTTAGGCACCATGCGCAGCCTCGTTCAAGGGGTGCAGTTCTGTGCTCCCGAAATATCCTGAAGAGACCCTGCTTCGGTTCTAAATAGCATTACTCTTATAATGGAATATGAGGAATGAATGAGAGTCCAGAAAGCCAAACCTTAGTGGGCTTGGAGCTCTCACTCAGGTATCATTATGCCATGGGAAATAAATAGCCAGGTAGACAGTTAACTTGAATTTGATTTTGCAGCTAAGTATGATTTGTTAAACCAAAACTCTTGAGATCAAGAGATGTCTGAAATAAAAGGGTTTATTGAGATTTTAACAGTCACAGGAAAGAAAAAAAATGGGGGGGGGGGTTGGCTAGTCCTGGGATAAGTTCTCAGAGCCCCCAGCAGCAGGGCCAGATAGCATCTGGGAAAATGTCCAGTGGACAAAAGTTAAGAATATTTTTTATAACAAAAATCGGGGGAAGGAAGACATAAATCGTTAACATTGAACCTACATTGGCTACAGATAAGAGGGCTGTGATAACATGAATAGGCGGAAACTTTGGGATGGGAGGATAGTACACAAGAAGAAGTAATTGTTTTTGAATCATTTAGGGTTGTAAGCAGGATGGTTGTGCCTAGAGAATGGTGATGGAATTTAATGTTTTAACATACAGTCAAGAATGTGAAATAGTCTGTTGTTCTTTTAGGCTTGTGACTTGATACTTGATTAACTTCCCTTATGTCTCTCTTTCATCCTCTGCCTTTTGCAATTAAATTTAGGGCATTTCAGAATTTTTCTTTTATCAGATTCCAAAATATATAAAAGGTGATTCTTGACTACTCCATGCCATGCTGATGTGGGGCCCAGGGGATATGCTGTGAATGTTGTTGGCTCAGCCCCACTCCTGCCCCTTCCAAGTGAATCTACTCATTTTGGAGGCTACCCACCCCACCCCCACAAAGATCTCCAAACAAGTTCCTTTCTTCTTCACCCATCTCACTCCAAATTCTCAACAAACAGGCTGTTTTTTTGTTTTTGTCTCAGAAATTGAGAGACCAAACTTGCTTTGTTCCCAGTTCCTACTGGGTAGGGGTGGGGGGCTCTGGAGGTTGGGAATATAGCACCCAGATAGAGCATGTGCATAGCCCACACAAAATGCTGAATTCAATCCCCATCACCCAAAGTTAAAAAAAAAATAAATAAATAAAACCCTGTACCTATGGATAAATTGCACATTCCTGACATTTCTGTAAAATTCCCTTTTTGCATAATTTCCATGTCATTGCCCTTCCTTTCTTCACAGGGCAATTGTTGTTTTCTAATGTTTGTTTTCCCTTTGTTCTGAAGTCTAATTCTGAGCATTATCCCAAGATTCATTTGATTTTGTTTTCTGTTCATCTCTAATGAGTCCTATCAAATCTGTTTTTTTAATATTTTTTAGTTGTTGATGGACCTTTATTTTATTTATGTGTATGTGGTGCCAAGAATAGAACCCAGTGCCTCACGCATGCTAGGCAAGCGCTACCACTGAGCCACAACCCCAGCCCCGTTATCAGATCTACTTTGATTACTGTTTGCTTATTTATTTGTTTGATTTTATACTAGGATTGAACCCAGAAGCACTCTACTGCTGAACTACATTACCAGTCCTTTTATTTTTTATTTTTTTGTTACCAGGGATTGAACCCAGGGACACTTAATCACTGAGATCTCAGACCTTTTTTTTTTTTTTTTTTGAAACAGGGTTTCACGAAGTTCCTTAGGGCCTCACTAAATTGCTGAGGCTGGCTTTGAGTTTGTTATCCTCCTGCTTCAGCCTTCTTAATTGCTGGGATTACAGGCTTGTACCACCACACTCTGTAGCATAGTTTGATGTTTTCAAGGCCTTAGAGAATGCCTCCTGTTAGGCTATCATCTTCCTCCAAAAGAGAGTGAACTGGGAGCCCTGTTCTCATCCCCCTCCCATGCTCCTGGTCAGACCCTTTCCCAGGACTCTCCACCATTGTCCAATGACAAAAGCATTTCCCAGCCTCTGGAGAGCACCACCTTGGAGTGATTTTGTTTGTGTTGGTTTGTTCCTTGCCTTCTTGTGTCCATAGTACCTTTACTGTCTCTTAGTGCCAGTCAATACCATCTCTTGTTGATGGGAGGATGCTCCTTTGCTTCTGTTCCCGTTCACTTACACTTCACTCCTCCCTGCCTTTTTACTGCTACTGTCAAATTAATCCTGAACTCTTATCCTTCCCTGTGTCCCCTTTTCTTTTTCCTCCTGAAATCTCCTGCCATTCCTCCAGCTATATACCCTGTCGCCTTGCCACATCCTCTACCCCCACTCCTTTCTGGCACTCTGGCTGTCACTTCTCCCAACATATCCACCTCCCCGATTTTTTTGTCATTCTATCGCACATACATACCTAAAACCCTTTTACGCACTTAATCCATTTTGTCCCATAGCCCCATATGTGGAACACCTATAAAAACTTGTAGTATACAGTTTAGAATATAATTATAAAAATTGTAATTGATATTAATTAATATAATACTATATATAATTATAATTTCTATCTTATTTTAATGCATCTATGTCATTTTTATTGAAATATTTGCACAGTTGAAAACTTGGGACTTAATGGCTTAACAGCCCACTGATATTTCTATTGAATTCTAGCTGAAAATTCTCTTCCATTTGTCTTTCCTTATCATTCTGATGGCTCCTTTTTATTTTCCTAATTGTGCTCCCATATTGTGTTGTAAATGTTTACTGGTAGTATCAGTAGATAAACACAGTATTATCTACATAGTTCCTCCAACTAAACTGCAAATTATGCAAGTCGCAGTTTAAAAATACAATAGACTTTATTTTTGGTACTGGGGATAAAACTAAGGGGTTCTTCATTTAGTTTTTATTTTGAGACCGGGCTTCACTCATTTGCTGAGACTGGCCTTGAACTTTTGATCCTCCTGTCTCAGCCTCCCAACAGCATGTGCTATTGACCCTGCTAGACTTTATTTTATTTTTGATAACAGGGATTGAACTCATGGGTACGCGACCACTGAGCCACATCCCCAGCCCTATTTTACATTTTATTGAGAGACAGGGTCTCACTGAGTTGCTTAGTGCCTCATTTTTGCTGAGGCTGGCTTTGAACTCCTGATCCTCCTGCCTCAGCCTCCCAAGCTGCTGGCCTGCACTGCTGATGCAGGCTAGACTTTATTTTTAAAGAGTAGCTTTAGGTTTATACTAAAATTGAGTGGAAATGACACAATTCTTACATACTCCAACCTCTCCCCAACACATACTGTCTCCCTCACTTGTATATGTTGCTTCAACCAACATGGAATCAACATGGAAACATCATCATTAACCAAAGTCTGTAGTTTTCATTAGGCTTCACTTTTGGTGGTGTACATTGTATGGTTTTGGACAAATGTATAATGACATCTACCCTTCATCCTTACAGTATCATACAGAGTAGTTTCCTCATACTAAAAATCCTCTATGCCCCACCTATTCATTCCTTCTTCTCCCTAACTCCTAAAGACCACTGTTCTTTTTACTATCTACATAGTTTTGCCCTTTTCAGAATGTCATACAGTTGGAATCACACAGTATGTAGCCTTCTTTCACTTAGTGATATGAATTTGAATTTACCTCCATGTCTTTTAATGGCTTGATAACTCATTTCTTCTTACACTGAATACTATTCTGTTGTTTGTATATACCAGTTTACTTATCCATTTACCTACCAAACGACATATTGTTTGCTATCAAGTTTTGGCAATTAGGTCTAAAGCTTCTATAAACATTACGTGCAGGTTAACGAATGAGCATGAGTTTTAACTCATTTGAGCAAGTACCTAAGAATGTGATTGCTAGGTTGCATGGGAAGTGTATGTTTAATTTTGTTAGAAACTGTAAAACTGTCCTCCATAATAGTGCAGGGTATTTTTAAACTTCATTTTGTAAACTAAAAGAAAACAACAACAACAACAAAATTATTTTTAAGTGTAATGGATATGAGTGGCATATTTTGAAAAATACATAAAAGTATAAAGAATATTAATTACCCACAGACAAATGTCATATTCCCTTCTTTCAATTTTTAAATGATAACTTTTATCATTTAGAACAAATTTCTAGAAGCAGAAATTAACTTTCTTTCTTGATTTACAATGGCTAGTTGTTCTCCAGAAAGTAGTGACATTCTACAAGAAAGTCGTTGACATTCTATGAGAACGTCCTTGTCATTGCATTTTTGTATTAAATATTAATAAGTACTTTGGTGGACAAATAAATCCCTTTGTTTTAACTAGTATTTCTTTCTTCTTAAGGAATACTTTCCATATACATTGTTTATTATCTCTATTGTTTATATCCTTTCAAAGAGCAGACCTTTTTAAAATATTTCTCTTTGAACCGTGAATTACCATATGAATTATTCAAGGTAATGAAAAAGGGTAGGAATGAAGATGAAGAATTATGTTCGAAATTCAGTCAATGCATGCTAGTCTGAAAGATTTGGAGATTAACTTTTTTTTTTTTTTTAATGTATATGGACTCAATGCCTTTATTTGTTTTTATGTGGTGCTAGGATCGAACCAGACGTAAGTGCTCTACCACTGAGTTACAACTCCAGCCCGAGATTAACGATTTTAAATCTAAAAAGAACGTCATTAATTCGCAACTCTTGAGTAAATAGGATCGAATGTTCTGCGGGATCACAAAGAGAACAAGCGAAAGTAAGGTTCATGGTCAGCAAAATTTCAGGGGGTTAGAAGGTTCTACTCTTGGGAAACTTACAGAATGCAAAAGCCCCACGTGCCTCCTTCGAGCCGGAATCGAACCAGCGACCTAAGGATGACTACAAGTGACAACCTCTACAGTCCTCCGCTCTACCAGCTGAGCTATCGAAGGGGACCACGAGATACGCCAAGTGTGGAAGTTTGTGTTCTTAGTAGTAGCTAATGCGAGGTCTGGCTTCTTTGCATTCCAGGCTCTGATTCAGACAGAAGTTCAAGAGGCTCCCAGAAAGCTGGATCTAGATAAAACAGATCCTGGGAACATTCTTCAGGCAGTAGCAGGCGAGGTCTGAGAACGAGAAGCCGACGAGGGAAACAGATGAAAATCCGCCTACGTTGGACCACGCGTAGCTTCTGGACTAGCTGGCCCAGAGTTATCTGCAAACCCATTTTCGCGTCAGGAGCGCGGGAGGAGCTGTGGCGCCAAGCGTTCTGTCAAGAGGGAAAGTGCGCCGGTCTCCAGGAGTCAGGGGTACCACTAAGCCAAGGTGAATTCCATCGCTTCCACAAACGCAAAGATGGACTCCACTAACTCCCGGAGTTTTCTCCAAGAGACCGAGAATCCTAGTTTTTTTCCCCACGTGCGGAAAGATATACAAATTTCCATTTTCTCGGGATCCATCATGGACTCCTCCCCCAATCTCCAGGATCTTATTTTACGGAAAGACCACAAAGGGCTTCCTTTCTTCAAGTCTGTTTCAGCCGTAGACAAAATGAGAGCGCATCCCTTCAATGACCTAGAAAGAGACCAGTGTTTCCAGTGAGATTTGAACTCGCAAACCCCAGTCCATAAAGGATTACCATGCTAAACCCTGAACTCTGAAGCCACCAGACCACAACCCTTACCACTGATCCTGTTAAATTTATAAAAATGTCAAGCAAATGGCATTTATGCCTAAGTGGATTTTGACACATAATTAAGACCAAACGGAATTTGTTTTGGATTTTTTTTTTTTTTTTTTAAACTAGGCCTAAACTGGTATGCAAGTTCCTGGAGGATGGATAGTCCATAATATATGCTCTTCAGCCTTAGGCCTGACAAGTCCCGGAGCTCAAGCAACAGCAGGCCAGAATGCAGTGCTTTATAGAAGAGAAGGGTGCAAGAAAGACCACCAGCCTGGATGGATTCTTATAAAAGTAACTTAGACTAAAATTGAGGGTTTGTTTTGAGTGGAGGCAGCTTTCTCCCAGCACAGAACACACCCTTCAGACCTAAAGTTTGGGGGACCTAAAGACAGTGAGGGCTGGAAAGCATCCAGGCCTCTGCTGTCCTTTCAGCAGAGTAAGGTTCAGAGACAGATTCCTGTAAGTTTAGAAGAGGACTAGCCCTTTCCTTAGTCCTTTAAACTTTCTCTTCCTAACAACTCAGTAGTTGCCAGGCAGGGGAGGTGGAGACAGCCCCTTTTCTCTGGGTCTCTGGGCTCTTCTAAGCTCCCAGCTAGAAGCCTAGAATGTATGGAAAATGGCGTCTTATCAAGAGGGTTGGGGGGGAAAAAGCCTCTCTTCTCCCTTTCTCTCCTCTGGTCTCAACCTGAGCTGGAGTCTGGCGCTAGATTAAGGAATTCAGTCATTCATCCAACAGCTTCTCACCCAGTGCTTAGCGTAGCACTAGGGTACACAATGCTACTAAGGCAAACACTGCCTTCAGCTGGGGAAGTTAAAGCCACAGCCCAGGAGCATGCAAAATAAGGACAAGCCCTTCCCGGACCATCTACTATCTTTTGGGGAGTGGAGAAGTGGGCTTCTTCTGTAGACGGTAGCCAGCATCTTTTCCCCCACCAGCACCTTTTCTCTGAGGGCACCTCCTGCACTCTCTTGCAATTCCTGTAATACACAGTTAACCAAATAAAACTGAAAGGAAGTGGCAAAAGTACAAGCATAAAGCACACGATGTAGTTGAAAAGACTAAGGTGGTGGTTTTTAGAGTTCAGCTCCTTTGGGTACATGAGTTCCTGCTTCTCTCCTAATTTGTGAAATTGACAATTCTTATTTTTCCCGGGGGGGTCTAACCCCAAGCTACCAGAGATGGTGCTGGTCCTCTCAGACTCTTGGGTCTAAAGACCAGCTGTGCGAGTCCTGAAATGAATATTTCTACCTCTGGAATGTTGCAGCTCAGGTCTTTCCCACCTGGCACGTTGGTACTCCTGCAGTTTGGAAGAATTCGCTGGACTGAAGAAAAGAAAACAAAAACTGAGCATTGTGGTACAACTAACAACAGAAAAGAACTTTCCAAAAAGGAAGGGGAGTGGTCTGTATGTGGTTCGTTGGTCTAGTGGTATGATTCTCGCTTTGGGTGCGAGAGGTCCCGGGTTCAAATCCCGGACGAGCCCAGTTGTGTATTTTTTAACCATCTCAGCGATCTATCCTGTCGAGATAAGGCTGTAAAATAAATTGACGGTTTCTGTCCAAAGATTCAAGGACAAAAAGGATGCTAGCAGAGTCTATTTGCTAACCCCCAGTCTGGCACCGACCTGCTATTTCAGAAAGGATAACACTGTCTGCAGCAGGGGTGGAGACAGGGAATCAGGGCACTTGTCGCTAGTGCACAAAGGTGGGGGAGGGAATGGTGTGTTGGGGTCATAAAGTCGGGGCAGAATCCACTTCTTGAGACCCGGGTTTCCGTGCTAAGCCGGCCAGTTAGGGCAAAGTCTGGTCCCTGCAACCGCCGAGCTGCGTAAGGGTCCTACGAAACCGTCAATCCCGCAGCTGCAAGTGCTACAACCGCTGTAACTGCTGTCACCTTGGTCCAAACGCAAATCCGCTGCCCAAGAATCCTAGGGTTCAGAGGGCACAGACATCCATTCAGTTCAAAAGGAATACAATTGAATTTTTTCCTATTGTTATTTTTCCAAAATGCAATATAACAAAGTGTTAGTCATTTTGGTTATGTCTGGCAAAAACCTGACCAGACATTTTAGTGATCTTTGTTCCCCTTTAACACCAAACGCTTCCACCTGTAATCTTAGAGTGCTCATCTTTCTAAACTGCTTGTATCCAGTTAATCTTTGACATGTCTGACTCATGATATTTGACCTTCTTGAAGTTCTGCTAGGAAGAGACAAATGTCCAGTAGAGAATAAAGGGTTTTGTGATTGGAGGAAAGGTAGAGAGAAGGAAGATGCCTTGATTTACAGGTTGGTTGTTCTGTGGGAATGTGTTATGTCTAGCATGGGATTCTGTGTTTATTCAATGACATCCTAAGTAGAGATGCTCAATAGAAAATTGGATTTAAAGTCCTGGGGTTTGAGAGAAAAATCCAAACTAAAGAAAGAAATTTGAGGCATCAAAACCAGAAGGCTGTGTTAACACTGGTTTGTGCAAAACTCCCACTGGGAAGAGTATTCACAGAAAGAAAATGTAAGGACAGGACTCTGACGAATACCAGTGTTTAGAATGTTGAGAACACAAAGCCTTGAGTGAAGAAATTGAAGAAGGAAGTTCCATGGTAGTTACTTACTCTGACAACTGAGTTACTCTAGGGCTATTAACAATCTGTGCCAGCATTTGAAGCAGAAAGTTCAGGAAGATGACAGAGCCGGGTAGGTTTAAGAATGAGGAGAAGGTGAAGACCTGTAGGAAGATAATTATTTCTAGGAACTTGGCTGTGGAGGGGAAGACATGCACAGGACATACATCTGGCTGGTAGCTCCATTATTATTTATGAGTTCTTTCTATGCTCTGAAACTGCAGTCAGAGTGTGATCCCTGGCATAAGTATGTCATTCTGATTCCTCAGGGCTTTTATGACCAGCACAGATGAAAGTCATAGCAGTACTCTTTCTCTTATGATAAGAGACAGAAACACTAGCCCAGATCCCCAATTAAGACAGGAATAACTTGGCACACTTGAAAAAATGCACAAGGGATAATTAAAAAGGAAGAGCTCTTGGCCTGAAGAGGAAGGTGAAAAGAGAGTTAATTTTGAAATGTAGAAGAAGATTTAAGAGAATTTTAGTTGCAAGAGAGGTGGGAGTTCCAAAACCCAAATAAGATCCTTTTTCTTTTAAGAAAATCATGTCCATTGGGCCAGGTGTGGTGGCGCAGGTCTGTAATCCCAGCAGCTCAGGAGGCTGAGACAGGAGGATCTTGAGTTCAAAGCCAGCCTCAGCAAAAGTGGGATGCTAAGCAACTCAGTGAGACCTTGTCTCTAAATAAAATTACAAAATAGGGCTGGGGATGTGTGGTTCACTGGTCAACTCAGGTCAATTCTCTAAGTTCAATTTCTAGTACACCCTTGCCCCCAACCAAAAGAGAAAATAAAAGAAACTCATGTCCATTGGGAACCAGAAAAATCTGGTGGAAGATTCAGTAGGTATTACTTCTCTGGAATACAGGAATTGGGTTTGACTGTCTGGGCTTTGTCTAAGTGGAACAGCACCAGCTTCCACAGCTGAGTCTGTTTGGAGTAACTTCTGGCAAGTAATTTTTTTTCTTCTTGGAGCTGAGATCCAACAGTTCATCCTGAGGAATGTTAGGAGTCTCAGAGAAAGCCTAGTTCCTAGAAAACTTTAATGTATGCAAATGTATTGACAAATCTCAAATTGTTTCAGATACCTGCTTTTCAGAAAAAAAGAAAAAAAAATCCAAGAAAGTTATCCATATGCAAATTTTCACAGTCACAGTTTCATGAAATGGGGATCTTTAAAGAGGGACTTGACTGTGCTCATGTACTGAACTTTTCTGCACCATACACCACTTAGGAACTCAGCCAGTAGAGATAAGGCCTGAACAATCTCAGTTAGATAGAGTGGGTACACTGTGTCTTCCTCATTCCTGAGCAATAACCATGACACTTCTATGCTTATGTGGGCCTTTAGTACTATATACTGTCATCAACAATGCCTGCCTTGAATGTGAGAAGGAGTTCATAACAAATGACCAGTAAGCATAGCTATTTGACACTCCTTTTCACATCTCTTAAGTCATTTTACCTTCCACAACTGAGACTTTGCTATGTACCAAATGTGGGTGGCAGGAAAATGAACTCAACTGTCACACTGTCTCTGTCATCAAGAGATTTGCAATCTAATGGGCAAATGGGAAATGGTGCCAATTTTTGCAAGAATAAGTATGTGAGTTAAGGTTCAATCAAAGAAGTAGAACTACTATTGTGATCATAGAGATTTATTACGGGAAGTTGCCCTTGTAATGTCAAATTCGTGGTACCCCAATGGACCTCCAGGAGCTGAATCCAATGCAATCATACAAGAGTCTTTATTGCAAGCTGGAGCCTGGACTCACAATCGTTCCCAATGCAGTGGTCCCAGGGAGTGAGTTCTGGTCCTTTGTTCAATGAGATTTTATAGGTTTTGGGGGGATACTCTATGTGTCACATCTCACAGCAAATCATTTCATATCGCGGGAAAGTCAAATAACAACTCTTAACATTGATTAGCACATTCACTGGAGGGAACAAGTTGGGTAGGGTTGATTGGTTAGTACAAGAGGGGGATTCCTTTGAACTGATTGGTTTAGGCCACGAGGGGTGTATGTGCTAAACTACATGGTTTCCCAACATGTTATCAACCACCATAAATTACTGGGGGGTTATCTGGCATTCCAGGTATTTTTCCTGTCTCATGCTGATTGATGGTTGCTAGGGGGTTGCTATGGGTCTTCCCCTAGCCTGACTGAGTCAGGGACACTTGGCCCCACAGATCTCTCCTGTTATTTACAGACAAACAACTCAGCAGGGTGGGTATGTGCTTAGAAGTGCTCTGTGGGTTTTTCCCAGGACAAGGGTCACACCCCCTTCCTTAGGACAGGCCTTGAGGTAGAAGCTGGTTTCTCAAAAATGGAGTCACATCAATTTCTCACCCTCACATAACTGTGGGAGCTAGACAGAAAGTCTACTCAAGATTTTTGATTCTATAACTGGAATTGGTCCTGAAATTTTTGGATGGGCAGTTGGGAAGAAAATATAGACATGAAATGAAGACAGTAAGAGCAAACTGACGCACAAAATCCACAAGAACAAACTGGAATCTCTACCTGTCTCTCACTGCCTCCAACTCTGTGGATGTGGATGACCTGCTGAAGAAGCTGGAAACTTTTGTCTTGGACCTACCTATCTACACACTTGTACCAAGACTTGCTGGAGGAAAAGTTGTAGACCCACTTCTAGCCCCTGTCAGCAAGTGAGAACATGGTATCTACCATAATCTTTTTACTTTCCAAATCTCACTACAAATTTCTTCATATGGAACCGTCGAGGAAATCTAGCTCTACTCAGAACATTTCATATAACTTAGCTCCAACTTCCATAAAATGTCACACTGTGAAGTTGCCACTTAAACTGTTTGCTCTGTCCTTATAAAACTTGTACTAGAGAATCAGCTTCCTTTACATGTTTCCTAAGCCTTTTTTTCTTTATATACTGCATTTTAAATAATTTCTTGGGCTGGGGCTGTGGTTCAATGGTAGAGTGCTTGTCTTACACATGTGAGACACTTGTTTGGATCCTCAGCACCACATAAAAATAGATAAATTAATTAAAGGTATTCATCTACAATTAAAAATATTTTAAAAATAATATAAAAAATTTCTTAAGATCTATTGTTGGTTTCCTAAATATTGCCCAATTTTCTATGTAAGATATTCAGTCTTTAATTTCAACAATATTTTTCATTCTAGACTTTCCATTGTTTCTTTTTGAAAATTGCCTCTATTTTTATTTTATATAGCTTATCATGCTATTTTTAAAAATTGTGCCATATTGTCTTTTATAATGCTATTGATTTTTCTTTTATTTCTTTAAACATTTTTAGCATTGTAAAAAATGGGGCCTAGGTTGAACCGCTGGCCCTGCACATACTGGGCAAGTGCGCTAACACTGAGCTACACCCCCAGTCCATAGCATTCTTAACTTTTTAAAATAATTTAATTTCTTAATTTTTTGTGGTGCTGGGGATCAAACTCAGGACTTTGTGTATGTTGACTAGCACTTTACCACTGAGCTACATCTACAGTGTAGCATTCTTAATTTATAATCTGTTTCTAATGATTACATTATCAAAGTTTTAAAAAGAACAATTATGTTTTATTGTTTATCTGCTGTGCTTAAGAGTCCTGTTACTTATATTAACATTTGGATATAAGGTATCCCTCAAAAGCTCCTGTGTTGATTCAAGAGTGTTCCCAGGCAAACTGTTTCATAAAGGCAACATTCACATGCTCACCAAAAATGTGTAAGGTTTCCAGTTTCTCTTATCTTCCTCCATACTTATTATTTGTCCTTTGACTATAGCCATACTTGTGGGCATGAAGTGGTATCTTATTGTGGTGTGGTTTGCATTTCTTTGCTGAATAATTATGTTGAGAGTCTTTTATTGTGTTTATTACCTGTTTGTATACTTTCTTTGGAGAAAAGTTCATTCAGATTCTTTTTCCATTCTTGTTGCATTTTATTGTATGTTTGCTTTCTTGCTTTTGGGCATCCTGGTGATCAAACCTAGATTTTTGTGCATGCTAACAAATGTTTTACCATTGAGCTATACGGCCAGCCCTATTTGTGCTTTTTTACTTTGTCTCTTTGTATCATTGAACGGGTGCTTTCATGTATTCTAGATACAAGTCCGTTATCAGATATATGACTTAAAATATTTACTGCCATTCTGTTGATGTCCGTTTCACTTTCTTAACAGTATCCTTTGAAGAACAAAATTTTAAGTTTTGATGAAATTCTTTGTATGTGTTTTCATTCTGAATTGTGAGTTTGTGTTCAAGCAAGCCTTATCTAAGGGAGTCTGGTGCTGTCTGGGTTTTAGGTAAGATCTCCCTGAGAAGTTTTGTAAACATTCTGCCTATAGGTGTTATTAGCTAGAAACAACACTTACATTAATATATTAGCTTGGCATTTCCCAGATGACACAAATTTTGTACATGAAGGCAGAACATCAATTAAAAGTTGAAATGTAAGGAAAATTACTGACTTTTTCTTTATGGCAGAAAGTTTTATTGATTGTCTTCCTTTATAGCAAGGAAAAGTTTCATCTGGGTCACGCTTTTCATTGACAGCATCCTCATAAGAGTTAGAACTGTATGAGGGAGATTCCATTTCAAACCCTTACTGGAGTAAGAAGTATGGCAATTATCAAGCTCTTCATTATATGAGGTTCATGGTATCTCTCAGGAAAGGGGCCATGATCTGCTCGTTAGTGTTTCCTTCATTCAATAAATATTTCTTGGGCCCCTACTATTTTCTGGACTCTGTTCTAGGTATTTGACACATAGTCATCTTCCTCTTTCTTTGTGAACTCTGGAAATAGGCTTTATTTTTTTTTTAAAGTTAGATAACTTTTCAAAGAATATTTTAAAATACTTATCAGTATATTTTGTTAAATACTTTTTCAGGTTATCTAGTATGCCATATTACTAGAAAAGTAATTTCAGGCCTTTATTATTGCTTAACTACTACAATGGCATCTTCATTGGCCTTCTTTCATTCTCTACCACTCCTATTCTTTATCTGCAGTACAGTTGGAGTTTACTTTAAAAGCATACATTTGATTATGTCACGGTTATCAACTTTTTTCCTCAGTTTCTCAGGTCTACAAAGGAAGATTCAATGTCTTTTCCAACTGGATCACAAACTTCTTTTCCAGTCTCATTTTCTTTTCTCCTTCCATAATCCAACCTAGATCAGACTGCTTGGTATCTGAAAAAACACCACATATTTTCATATGTGTCAGCTTTGTCTATCCTTCTGGTCAGCAAGCCCCTTTCTAAATATTCCTTTAAATATGCAACAAATTGAGAACTCTTCTCTAGAGCCTTCTTTAAGCCTCCAGAAATGATTTATTTCTTGTGTTTTACCTTATTTTCACCAACAAGTAATGACTGAGTACCTACAATATGTTGGCACAATGTTAACCATTTATTATAATAGTGAGATGAGAAGACAATCTTTCTATTATGGAGTTTAGAGACAAAAGAATGGGAATAGATAAAGTATAATGGTAATTTTCCTAAAAATGGGGCTAACTTCTCCAGAGCAAAGTAGTGCAATCCCATAAAAATTTACAGCAGAAATCTGTCCTAAAGTTAAGTGGACAATATGGAAAGTTTATAGAGGGCATAACTTAAAAAATATTTTTTTAGCTGTGGATGGACAAATACATTTAATTAATTAATTAATTAATTAATTAATTTTGATGTAGTGCTTAGGATCAAACCCAATGCCTCATACTTGCGAGGCAAGGCTCTGAAGGTTCTGCCACTGAGCCACAATCCCAGCCCAAGGGCACAACTTTTAAGAAGGTATCTGAACCTCTGAAAAAGGAGTAGATATATACAAAGGGACTCCTGGAAGAAGAGAGGGATTAAATGAAGGCCAATCTATGAGAAAAGTGAAGTGTAACGATGTAATCGTGACATGTATATTGTGAGAAATTCTCATGAAGTAGGCAAAGAACCTAACATGCATGGTCTTATAGATTACAATCAATTTTGGGGATTTATCTTATCATGGTGGAATGCCATTAAAAGTACTGAAGTGGCCATGTGAGAGTAGATGATGATGACATAATCAAATGTACTTTTGAAAAGATCAATCAGGTTGAAGTGGAAATGAAGAGAACTGGAGGAATTGAGAACTATTTAGTAAGGATACGTCCTGGGAAATAGACTGGATTTAAGAACAAATTGATCAAATGCCTAGTTTTTTGATTTATGTGATGAATATTGCTCCACCACATTTACTTAGAGAACAAAGAAAGATGATCAAGATTGGAGACAGAAGGTAAGAATTGAGTTCAGTCTTGGGCATACTGATTGTGACACATCTCCATGAAGCTGTGATATAGGCAGTAACATCTATGAGTCTGAAGCTAATAGATTAGGTCTGGAAATATAAATATGGCAGCCATCATTGCATATTTATTAAAAGGATAGAATTTCCTAGCAGAGTATAAGGACAAAAGGAAAGGACCCATGGGGCTGGGGTTGTGGCTCAGCGGTAGAGCGCTGGCCTAGCATATGTGAGGTCCTGGGTTAGATCTGCTGCACCACATAAAAATAAATAAATAAAATAAAGGTATTGTGTCTAACTACCATTAAAAAATTTAAAAACAGGAAAGAACCCTTAAGATTATATCTTCATAAACCCTATTATTTAATGACTTTTTGAGGAGGATACACTTGCAGAATAAAACAAAAAGAAAACAACTGAAGGGGCTGAGGTTGTGCTCAGTGGTAGAGCACTTGCCTGGTATGTGTGGGGCACTGGGTTCGATTTTCAGCACCGCATATAAATAAATAAAATAAAGGTCCATTGACAAAAAAAAAAAAAAAAAGCAATTGGAAATGAGAGAAAATCAGGCAATTATAGTCCCAGGGAAACCAAAGAACAAGACTATTGTGAGAACACACTGTTTCAAAATAAGAGTATATTTGTTTTTTCCCGGCATGGAGGCATCCACCTTAAATCCTAGCAATTTGGGAGGTGAAAGTAGGAGGATTGCAAGTTCCAGGCCAGCCTCAGCAACTTAGTGAGGCCCTAAGAAACTTAGTAAGAACTTGTCTCAACATACAAAATTTTAAAAAGTCCATTTTATTTTCTTTTCAATTATAATGACACTTTTTTTTCCTTAAAATTCTTGATTTGTATAAACAATTGGAAGGTTCTACTGAGATGATAAGTTTTTAACTTTTGAAGATACACACAGATATGTTTCAATGTTGGGCTAAAGCTATGGATCCCCTACCCAGAAAAATACATATGTGTTCAAACACATAAAATTTAGATATCTAATTAGGCTTATAACTTTTCTGAAACATCATTAGATTCCCTGAGTGATAATAAATCTTTAGTTTATGATCTTACAAGTTGGAAAGTCCTATAAAATGACAATGATGTTGATCAGATACATCAAAAATTGTTTGGGTTATTATTAGGTATATTATAGAATCAATAAATTTTGGCTGAAAGTGGAAAAGGGCAGACCCGGTAACTTTGAAGTTTTTTCGTGGTTCCAGAATTCAATCTTTTGGTGAGGTCCATGATGATGGAAAGACTGAAAATGGAGAATGTCTGGACTTAAGACTAATTACTGAGATCCTTCAGTTTCACCTTACTGCTTTCTGATTCAAATTCTCAGTAAGTAAAAGATTTCTTAAAAAGTCAGCTACCACCTTCCTCAACATGTCCTTCAAAGCTTCCTTCACTCGCTCATTTCGTAAGGCATAGATGAATGGATTCAGCAAAGGTGTCACAAATGTTGTTATCACTGTCACTGCCCAGTTAGTGTCCACAGAGCCACTCTGTGATGGCCGCACATAGAGAAAAATGGCACTCCCATAGAAGAGGGTCACTACCATCAAATGGGAGGTGCAGGTGGAGAAGGCCTTCTGACGACCTGAAGCAGAAGGAATACGTAGGACAGCAAGGATGATGTGGCTATAGGATGCAGCGGTGATCATCAATGATGATACAATAACAAGAGAGGCCAGGACAAAGTCAGTCTCCTCCAGCTTCTTGGTGTTGGTGCATGCCAAGTGGAGCAGTGGACCACTGTCACAGAAGAAGTGCTGTACCATGGCACCCTGTTTACAGAAAGGAAGCAAGGCCACTGCTACTGTAGGACCAAGCACAGGGAGGAGTCCACCAATCCAGCAAGCCAATGCCATGCGAAAGCACACGGACCCACTCATGAGCACGGGGTAGCGCAGAGGATGGCAGATGGCCAGGTAGCGATCCACAGACATGACAGCCAATAGCAGGAATTCAGAGGCCCCAAGAAAGAAGTAGAAATAAAATTGGGTAATACATGCAGCGAAGGAAATAGTGTGTTGCCTTGAGAGGAAATTGCTCAGCATTTTAGGAATGATGACAGAAGTGATCAGAATCTCCAGGCAAGACAGATTACCCAAAAAGAAGTACATAGGGGTCTGTAGACGAGTATCAGCACCTACCACCCCCACAATCAATACATTGCCTGTCAGAGTCAGCAGATAGACAAGAAGAAACACAGAAAACAGTTCCACTCTTGTACTGTTGAGATTTGGGAAGCCTGCAAGGACAAACTCTGTCATACCACTGGTCTGGTTCCCACTTGGTGCCATTATCTTTTTCCTGTGTGACAATATGAACATGACACTGGTGAGAGGGGGTCCTCTTCTTAGTAGTCCTAAAGCTTATTTTGCCATGGTATGGCACATATATCTCCACTTTCTCCAATCAATCACAGATCCTGTTAATATTCAAAGCTCCCAAGATCATCATTTGGATTTAGAGCTGGAGAGGTTTTTCAATAAAGGATAACTAAAGCTTAAGTTTAAAAAAAAATGCCAAGAACCTCCTCTATATTCACACTCCTTGTTCGAAGATCTTACATTGTAATACCTTGTGATTATAATAGTATCATTAGCATATTATTTGGAGAAAACAACAGAAAAATCATTTTGTGAAGAACATGACTCCCATTCAATCAGGATCAGAACTTGAGCCAGATGGCTTATCTTTGAATCCCTACATCTCCACTCACTGACTGAGTAGTTCTTTATGTTCTTTAAAATTGTAATATTCTGTAAGAAACAAATGAAATAACAGTGCAAGAATTTAAAAGAGTTTCCAAGATTAAACTGACATGTGATGTGGTAAGAGAAAGCCCTGGGCTATAAGTTAGGACACCACAATCTAGGCTTGTCCTGCTGCTACCTTGGAAAAATATCAAGGAGTTCTAGCCCCTGTTTATACTTCAATTTCCCAGCTATAACATGTGTGACAAGCATCTAGGCCATTTTGCACACATATTAAATTAAATTACCCTTTCGTGAGGAACTTTCCCAACAACCCAAGGGACTTACTGAACTCAGATCTCCATAAAGGGCTTGCATTTATAAAGCAAGTTGTGTCATGTTAAAAAAGGAAAATTATGGCTGGGGTTATGGCTCAGTGGTAGAGTGCTTGCCCAGCATGTGTGAGGCACTGGGTTCAATTCCCAGCATCACATATAAATAAATGAACAAAATAAAAAGGTTCACCAACATCTAAAAAATATTTTAAAAACCTGAATTAATAAAAAAAGAAAAATAGGTATAAACTATATTAATGAATTCAACCCATCAATCAGTTTTCCATACTACTTAAGTATTTTGAAGGATACTAAGAGGAGTTTTTGCTGAGTATGGTGGTACATACCTGTAATCCCAGTGGCTTGGGAGGCTGAGGCATAGGGATGACAAATTCAAAGCCAGCCTTTGCTTATGCACCCCTAGTTTAATCCCTGGTACTCCCGGCCCCCCAAAAAAATTGTTCCTTAACTTTTTAAATCCATGATATTTTAGTCTACTGAGCTACTAATTAAGACCTTTTCACAAATTTGGGCTCTATTCGATGATTTGTCAAAGATACAATCATGGATTTGGGGCTGCAAATTATTAGTGAAATAAGAAATGAAGTCCTTACCCTTTGATTCAAATCCTTCCAGTTCTGGAGATCACAATGAGTTACAAAAACCAAATCAATAATATTCTGAAATCTTGTTTTAAAAAACCCTCCTGATCCCCTGTAACCATGCAGAGTATAAGACTTGATTTTAAGATGTTTGGTTCTCTGCTGGTTCTGTTATTCTCTAGCACAGCTGGTCAGTCTTTGTTCCCAACAAACATTAGGCTCTTAACTTACAATTTCTCACCCGTGGGTCGAAGATGTGTGAGTAGGAATATTCTTGGACCTATTGTCTAGGATAAAATAGTTCTGTGGTTTTTTTCCCTTAGGCATTCATCCAGAGGCTCTCTCCAGCTTCTATAGAAATTGCTGTATTGTCAGATTTGACTTTTGCTCTGTATTCATTATATACCAAATGCTTCACTTGGTGACTCAGATGAGGAAGACATGGTTGGTATGTTCGTGTAGCTCCTGCCTTATGAGATGACAAAAAAAATAGGATGTGTGTCAAATGGAATGCTATGGATACATATATAGTACTGCAGGAGACAGAAAGGGAACCGCAGTAAGACTTGGAGAGACAGGCAGTATTCTGGAGAAAGGTGATGACTAAAATAAGTGCTAGAAAATGAGTATGGCATTGACAGGAGAGTGAAAAAGAATCGCATGTAAATATAGTACATTTGGGCTAATGTACAAACATAAGGGGTGAAGTATAGTGAGAAAGCATTGGTCACCTCAAAGGGTACTCTTTCTGGTGCCCTGTTATGCCCTGTGAAAACACGCCACTGTCCCAAACGTAAACCCTATTACTGAATTAACAGGAAAAATTGAGTCCCAACTCTGAATATGGAAGGTGTTCCTCTTACTGCATGACTCGATGTCTCTAGGAGGATGGGGGCCATCCTGAAATAATTTTCTTTCCCTGTTTATGATCAAACATTCTGCTCCACCCTGCAGTCCTTCCCATGCCCTGTGCTGTGATCCTGACAAAAGCCTGGTATCCTCAGAGTTCTAGAGGATGAGCACAGCACTTGGGAAGCAAGTCGAAGTCAGGTAATCTGCTTCTTCTCTTGGGCTTTCCTCCCGGGTATATTTCTTCAGCTGCTGATCTTCTGCCCAGTGAACAAAGGGGTTTTTGGTCCTAAGGAGGCTGTGCCACGTTGCCCCTTCTTGTGGTCAGAAGCAAGTCATCCTGTAGAAAGAATGGTCTTCTACAATGTGATCATTGTCATAGGCTTCACCAGGCACATTGGAAATGAGAGACACTTATCTCAAATTGCTCCAAGGTATGTCATTACATGAACTATGTGGGCTGGAAGACAAGGGGTGAATATGGAGAAGTACACAGCTCATCTATCTCTGTAAAGATTTGTCACACTTACCTATGGCTCTCTTTATCTCCAGTGATTAAAAACTGTCCCATTCACAGCCATGCTTTCACTTTTTTTCTGATGATTTTAAGTACAAAGTATCAGTTTTCTTTTTTAGGCCCCATCCTTCCTGAGAGTAGAGAAGAAGAAGGCTGAAGTCTCTGGCTTCTAACCAGACTCTATTGAAATGTAGATCCTTTATGTATAACTTCAGTTTCCAATGGAGATACTCTCAAATAAGGATGTTTCAGACATCAGGAACCCAGCTAGCATCAGTGCTAGCTGGATAAGGGTAGCCAGATGATGAGAAAATAAGAGGAATGGGGAAAGAGAGGGAATAATTCCTAAGAGACCCAGGTGAGATTTGCAATTCAATGGAAATTTCCCAGACTGTGCCAGGGGAAATTTGAAAAGGAGACTGAGCCTTCATTCAGAAAACAGTGACTGGGAATATTTCTGCATTTGTCTTTCATCAACCTCAAGTCAGGTAGGTGCAATAGGAACATTAACAATGAGAATGAGAGAAAGTGTGGGGTTTGATCAACTATAGAAGGCTATGCCCATCACCCTCCTCCCTCCCACATGGAACTCAAGGGAAATGTTTGTATCCCAAGTAACACAGAAATCATCTCTTTCCCCTGGGGACATAAAATGATGTTGGGAAACGCTTTCTTGGCTTTTGGGTTAGGAAATGATGAGAGCCCCAAGGGCATGCATGTTAAGATAGAGGAAGACTCCCTGACTCATCCCTATTTTCCTGTATTGCTTGACTTGTACTTTATCCCCTACTAAAAGTATATATGATTCCACATGCCCAAAATATTATTTAAAATTCTGGACCATTGTTTACATTTTTCTATCCATGTACATTCTATGCGCCTAACTAAAGAGTTGACTATTTCTCATTCATGTTCAAAATTCAGTTTACTTAGTTCTAAGGGTTTTCCTACTCATCCCTCTCAATCCCAGCATTCTAACCACTTTTCAGCTTGAACCATGACAAACTCTGCTGACCTCAAACTCAGTATTTAATCTGATTTATTATAACTTTGCTTTCTTGTTGGTATCCCTGCCAGTCTATGAGTCCCTAGGGTAGGAATATTTTTATGCCTGCATTTCTTTTCATTCATTTATTTATTTATAACAAGAGAAAAGCATACACATTTATTTAGTGTAAGTTTTAGGTGACATGGGTGCCTTCAAAAATGAAGATTTGAAGACATAGTTAAATCTGAGGGTTGTTACACTGAGGTTTTTTGTTTTTCTTTCTTTCTTTCTTACATACATGACAATAGTGGAGTGCATTACATTCATGATTATCCATTCACTGCACAATTTTTCATAACTCTGTATATAAAGTATGTTCATGCCAAATTATGCCATTATACATGAGCTCTCTCTCTCTCTTTTTTGCATTACAATTCTTAATACACCTTTATACCACAATTTATAATCTCTGATTTTATATTGTATATAAGGTATGTTGACACTAAATTCACATCTTCATACATGTATTTTGTATAATGATGACCATCACCTTCCATCATCCTTGCTATTCCCCTTCCCCCTCTCTTTCCCTCCTACCCCCTATTCCCTATCTAGAGATAATCTTCCTCCCATGCTCTCCCTCCCTACCCCACTTTGAATCACCCCCCTTATATCAGAGAAAACATTCAGCATTTTTTTGGGGGAGGTTTAGCTAACTTCACTTAGCATAATCTTCTCTAATGCCATCCATTTCTCTGCAAATGCCATGATCTTATTCTATTTTAGTGCTGAGTAATATTCCATTGTGTATAAATGCCACATTTTTTTTTTATCCATTATCTACTGAAGGACATCTAAGCTGGCTCCACAGTTTAGCTATTTTGAATTGTCCTGCTATAAACATTGATGTGGCTGTGTCCCTGTAGTATGCTGTTTTTAGGTCCTTTGGGTATAGTCCGAGAAGAGGAATAGCTGGGTCAAATGGTGGTTCCACTCCCAGCTTTCCAAGGAATCTTCATACTGCTTTCCAAATTGGCTGCACTAATTTGCAGTCCCACCAGCAGTGTATGACTGTACGTTTTCCCCGCATCCTTGCCAATACTTGTTGTTGTTTGCCTTCATAATGGCTGCCACTCTTACTGGAGTGAGATGAAATCTTAGAATAGTTTTGGTTTGCATTTCTCTGATTGCTAGAGATGATGAGCATTTTTCGTATATTTGTTGATTGATTGTATATTCTCTTCTGAGAAGTGTCTGTTCAGGTCCTTGGCCCATTTATTGATTAGATTATTTGTTTTTTGGGTGCTTATCTTGTTGAGTTCTTTATATACCCTAGAGATTAGAGCTCTATCTGATGTGTGAGGGGTAAAAATTTGTTCCCAGGAAGTAGGCTCCTTGTTCACCTCACAGATTATTTCTTTTGCTGAGAAAAAAAAAAAACTTTTTAGTTTGAATCCATCCCATTTGTTGATTCTTGGTTTCAATTCTTGTGCTATGGTGTCTTATTAAGGAAGTTGGGGCCTAATCCCACTTGATGAAGATTAGGGCCTACTTTTTCTTCTATTAGACGCAAAATCTCTTTAATTTAATTCCTAGATCCTAGATCCATTTTGAGTTAACTTTTGTGCATGGTGAGAGATAACATGCCTGCATTTCTAATAGTGATCAGAGTGCCTGGCACATACTAGATGTTGGAAAAGATGGCCTGTGTACTGAACTGCACTGAACCCCAGATTTGAGGGGCAGCTGCTCTTATGAGTTGAACACCAATTAAGTGTTGAGCAGGGAAGAAGAATATACAAGGGCCCTCTGGGACTCAGTTTGGCTGCATTCCATCCCTACTGGACATAATTCTTTCTAGAGAAAAGAAAATGGCTAAAAAAAAAGTAGAAGTAAGGTAAAGGAAGTGCTGTCACTAGATTCTAAGGGCAGGAGGTGGGAGCAAAGACTAGGAGAATTGGTTGGGTTGAGTCAAATAAAACTAAACTATACCAGAAATGAGCCCTTGTTGGTTGGGCTGTGGAAAGACGGGGTCTAAGAAAAAGATATGCACAAAATCTAAGAACTAGTAAAGATCACTAATCAATACACATCTTCTAATCTTAATTGAGCTATAATAATTAAGAGTACTGTAAAAGGAGATGAATGAGATCAAGGTCAAACAGTTTTTTAAAAATTAGAGATTTACTTTTCCAATTGACAATGACAATGGATTTACTTTTCCAATTCCAATTGACAATGACTTCGGTATTTGGTGAATAATATTTTCAAACCTATCTGTCCATAAGATTTTCCTAGTTTTTGCCTAACAGTAGAGCATATTAGAAGCAAAGATTGTATTTATTTGTTTATCTTAAAGATGTACAATGTGATGTTCTAGATTTAATGTATTTTTGAAGTATACTCACATGGTTCAAAAGTTAAAATTAACAATATATAGATTAATAGGGCTGGGAGTATAGCTCAGTGATACAGCTTTTGCTTAGCATGCACTAGACCTTGAGTTCAATCCCTAGAACCATGAAAAGAAAAAAGTCTTAGTGCCTCCTTGTTCCTATCCACTCCATACCAACTTCTTTAATTAACCATTTTTATTATTTTAATATGCACTCTTTTATTATTTTTCTTTGGGGAGGGAAGGGTATATACAAGCAAATGATGAAATATTTATTTAGTTGTGACTTTCTTACATTGTCTGAACTTTGTTTCTTAATTTTAAGATGCCCTGGACATTTTTCCCTTTATGTATGTCAAGAGCAAAGGGAAAATATTTAAACTAAGAGACTACCAGTATACCACAAATCTACTGGGCAACAATTGCAATATTCTTAAAATATACTTCTCTGTTTTTCCGTATCTCTTTTACTTCAGGTTTACTTATTTGTAAAAACTATTATGGTAGACTTTTATCAAAAATTTAATTATCTGGGCTGATGTTGTGACTCAGTGACAGTGCACTTGCCTCACATATGTGAGGCACTGGGTTTCATCCTCAGCACCACATAAAAATAAACAAAATAAAGATTGTGCCCATGTATAACTAAAAAAAAGTATTTAAAAATTTAATTATCACTGTGTAAATAAAAATAAGTCATAGCAAAATGATATATCTAGGATTTTCTTTAAAATAAAGTTGGAAGTATAAAAGCTAGCTTAGTCATGAATTGGTTCATTGTAACTATTCTAGCTATTTTTTGTAGGTTGAAATTGTTCATAATAAAATGCCTTAGAAATATATAATGACCACCAAATACCTGAAAGAAGACTATAGTTTTTATAAATATAAGAATATTTTTTTTGGTTAAAAATTAATGAATCTCAAAAATACTTCCCCGAAGATGGAAACTAATTCTACAAAATTAACCAGCCAGTCACTGGGGAATGTCAAATACCATGTGGGCTATCCAGAGCCCACAAAATGTAAAACTATAATGAACTACTAACTCCAAGAGGAATTCAACCCTTTCAGGAACAACCTGTTTTCTGATCCAAAATCAGAGTTTAGGAGATAGAATTAAAATAACAGATGGAGTATAGAAGCCTATCTTTTCCAATATGACTAATGCCTTAAAATATTTTTTCTTTCCTTCCTTTTTCATTTTTGACAACATGAGAAAACAAGACAGAGTGCCATCAGAAAGTGCTATGGTAAAAGGATATCTTAGTTCTGACTGCCATATCAAGTTACCATCAACTGGGTGTCTTAAAAAACAGACATTTATGGGCGAGAGGTGTAGCTCAGTGGTAAAACACTTGCTTAGTATACACAACACCCTAGGTTCCAATCTCACAAAAGCAAAATATGAAAGAAAACAAACAAAAACCTCAGATATTTATTGCTCACAGTTGAGGCCAGAAGCCTGATACAAGGGTGACAGCATTGCCAGATTATCAGTGACTGCCCTCTTCCTGGTTTACAGAGGGTCAGCTACTTGTTTGTCTTCATGTTGTGGAAAGAGAGCATGTTAGCCTTCTCGTCTCTTATAATGTCACTAATCCTACTCATGAGGGTTTCAACCTTGTATTAGTGAGCTTTCTATCACTATAACAAATACCTGAGATAATCTACTTCTAAAGAGAAAAGG
The DNA here is from genome assembly GCF_001458135.2 of Marmota marmota marmota. Lineage (NCBI taxonomy): Eukaryota > Metazoa > Chordata > Mammalia > Rodentia > Sciuridae > Marmota > Marmota marmota. The sequence continues at coordinate 46,191,981 of NW_026000229.1, read as the reverse complement.
TTTATTTTGGTTTACAGTTTTAGAGGGTCCAGTTCATGATGGGTAGAACCACTGCTTTTAAGACCTCTAGTGAGTGTGCCATATGGCAATGGTGGGAAGCCTGTGGTAGAGCAAATCTTCTCACCTCATGCTGGTAAGCAAAAAGAGAGTAGGAGGGGGCTGTAGTCCCAAAGGTATCATTTTACCATTAAATACTCTGTTTGTTAAAATAAGAGTTGAATATTTGGGGACACACTTTATCAAACAAAACTGTTTTCTGTTCCTACATTGTGCATAATTTTATCATAAAATATGTTCAAATTATTAAATGTAATTTTGGAATCTGTTAAGATAATTGTATTCTTCTTTCCTTTCATCGGTGAGTATGGTAACTTGGATAATTTTTCTAATGTAAAATCAATCCTAAAACAAAATAGCTCCAATTTTGTCAGGCATAGCTTTTATATTTTTTTTCCTGGGGTAACCTGTGTTTATTCTAATTTCTTTTGTTTTTCCCCCTTAGCCATAGTTTTTATATTTGGCTTTATTGTGACTGCCAATTTTTGTTTATAGTTTGAACATCCATATATTTTTTGGGGGGTACCAGGGATTGAAGTCAGGGGCACTCAACCACTAAGCCACACCCCCTGGCCTATTCTGTACTTTATTTAAAGACAGGGTTTCAATGACTTGTTTAGCACCTGGCTTCTGCTGAGGATGGCTTTGAACTTATGATCCTCCTGCCTCAGCCTCCCAAACTGCTGGGATTACAGGCCTGTGGGACTGAAAACAGCTGAATACATTAGTGAATACCTCTTTCATTTCATTTACTCTACTGTTAGTAAAAGATACATTTTGGTTTCCTAAAATGAGTTATATTGACATATGTAGGAATTTTTGTGGTATTATCAATGTGGATTAGTGCCTTTGGACCTTTTCCAGAATTTGTCTAAAGTTTTTATTTCATTATTTCTCCAATATCATTGGAGAACATGTTTTTATATATTTTACCATGATTTAAGTTTTCTTGGTAATATAATTGACAAGAATATCCTACTAGTAACTTCTATAATTTGCTTTATTTTATTTATTTATTGGTGCTGAGGATTGAACCCAGGGCCTTGTACAGGTGAGGCAAGCACTCTACCAACCAAGCTATATACTCAACCCTATTGCTTCTTTATCACAAAAGATAGTGGACCATTGCCTGAAATTGATCACATTGTCTTAGGAGAGATTGTGAGCTATTTTTTCTTTTCCACTTAAGTAGGTCTCTATTCATTATTAGGGGAGTAATGATTTATTCAGGTTCTCATATTCCTTGAACTGAAGTTTAAATATCATAAGGCCAGAAAATAATGAAACATGTTATAGGGGCCTCTGTGGTGCAAGATACTCTGAAAGCTAATGGTGATAACAAAATTATTATTACATTGTCTCAGATTTCAAGGAATTCCTTTCATGAAGACATCAAATAACAATATCAACACACAGTAATGAGGGGGAAGAATTAAGTAATGAATGAGTACAGAGAGACAGAAGATGAGGGGCCTGGAGCTGCAGCTCAGCGGTAAAGTACTTGTCTAGCACCTGTGAGGCCCTGGGTTTGATCCTCAGCACCACATAAAAATAAATAAATAAAATAAAGGCATTGTGTCCAACTACACCGAGAGAGAGAGAGAGAGAGAGAGAGAGAGAGAAGACGAAAATCAAATTGAGAATGGGGAGTAAAAAGCACTCTGGTAAAAGATTATCCTGAAAAAAATACCAAAAAAAAAAAAAATAATAATTAAAAAAAAGGCAGAAAAAGAAGAAAAGTCAAAACTTCCACTTACAGTCTTTGACAGAACAAATCAGAATAATTGTGTAAGCCAAAAAGGAAGGACAGACATGTAATTTTCAAAAAATGAATTAATGAAGTTAATGAGTTCACTATCAGATTTTCAGAGTCAACATTTTCAAAAAAAATGAATATTAATTGAGAAAAGAAAAAATAAAACAATAACAAAACACTATATTAAAAATCTGAACAGTGCAGAGGAAACAAAGAAAGTAGGGTCAACATAAAGGAAACTCAAAAAAACATTTCCACATTAACATTTCAAATGAAAGGAAAAGAAAACTGTAAAACTACAAATGCAAAAATCAACTGAAATAAGAAAACAGACCATTACAAAAAAGTAGTGCTCAACATATTCTGCTTATTTTTATTATTATTTTTTGACATATTTTTACTTCAAGAATAACGAAGTTACTGAAAGGAAAGTGACCACAACACTGGGAGCGACCAAGAGATCTTTATTGCAGCAGTGCAACAAAGGAGAAAAGAAAGAAAAAGAAAGAGAGAGAGAGAGAGAGAAGAAAGAGAGAGCAAGAGCAAGAGAGACAGAGAGAGCAAGAGAGAGAGACAGAGCAAGAGAGCAAGAGAGAGAGGGGCCCAGCAGGAGGGAGTTTTTATAGCCCAAATCTAATGGGGTCTCTTGGTCTGCAAGCTGCCTTGTTGGCACAAGGGGGGGGGGGGTTAAGTGTTCAGCCTTGAGCAGGGTTGAGTGTTCAGACCTTGACACAAACAGGTGATAAAGGACTAGACAGAGGGGGGTTTGAGTGCGTGGGCTATCCTGAAGCTAACATTTGTTCAGCCTGCCCTGCAGATAACATAGTTCAGTCTGTCCTGCACCTAACAGTTACCACAACAGAGGAACATGGAAAGAAAAGAAAAAGTCATTAAAGAAGCAGGTAGGCAAACTGGATGGTTAGTACAGAGAATCATTGCTACAGGGAAGTCTCAAGGCACATGTAAGAAGACAAAAACACACATGTGCTTGCAAAAGCATAGGATACATTCTCCCAGGCAGAAAATAATCAGCGACCTAAGAATGTTCAGAGCTTTCTATTCACTATACAATCCTCCACTCTTCCAGCTGACCTATCATACCACACACTCCAGCCAGACCAAGTACTTTGGCTTTGTACAGATGTGGAAGAAGAGCTTCCTAGAAGTACAAAGGTCCAGTGTAAAGTCTCCTCCAAGATGACAGCCTACCATTGGAGGAAGCCCAGCCATGCCACACCCTACCCTGCCCAGACTGGCTCAGTCCAGGCCACACATGCAGGCGGAAAGGACAGAGGGTTAGGGGAAGGGGCAGCTGCGCTGGCGCGCCCCGTCCTGACCTTGCACAAGCATCAGTGATACCGGTGCCAGGGAGCCAGCCCTGGCAGGGCATAGTGTAATGCCAGATTGGTGGGATCCCTATAGACCTCCGGGAGCCGAATCCAACGCAATCACACAAGTCTTTATTGAAAGCTCAGAGCCTGGACTCACAACCGTTTCTGATGCAGCGGTCCCAAGGAGTGAGTCCCAGTCCTTTGTTCAGTGAGATTTTATAGGTTTTTTGGGGATTCTCTATGCGTCACAACATCACACAGCAAATCATTTCACACCGGGGAAAAATCAACAACAATTCTTAACATTGATGAGCACATTCACTGGCGGAACAAGTTGGGTAAGGGTGATTGGTTAGTTCAAGTGGTGGATACATTTGAACTGATTGGTTTAGGCCGACAGGGGTGGAAAGAGTGTATATGCTAAACTGCAGGGTGGCCTAATCGTGTTATCAATTACCAAAACTACTGGGAGGGTCACCTGGCATCCCAGGTATTTTCCCTGTCTCATGCTGATTGGTAGTTGCTAGGGGGCTGCTATGGGTCCTCACCTAGCTTAACTGAGTCAGGGTCACCTGGCTCTGCAGATCCCTCCAGTGAAACAACTCAGCAGGGTAGGTGTGTGCCTAGGAACATTCTGTGGGTTTTTCCAAGGCCAAGAGTCACATCCCGTCCCCTCTGGACAGGCCTTGAGGTAGAAGCTGGTTTCTCAAAAATGGAGTCACATCAGTTTCTCAACAGGAGGCCCTGGCTTGCTGCCTCTCCTCACCAAATAACCCCACCTGGTCCTGGGTGCTTCCAAGAAAGGCCAAAAGGACAGAACATAGGCGGCCAAGTGGGGCTGGGCTCCTGTCCCAGGGAGCAAGTCTTGTCTCACCTAGATGGGATCCCAATTCTTGCGCGCCCACTCTTGGCTCCAAATCGCCTCCCTCTCCCAGCCGCTCAGCCCAGATCCCCGGGGAGGCGCAGGCCGGCCCCTCCCCAGTGACCCAACCCTCCCGGCCGGTGTGTGTCCATGCCCCTGATAGGCTGTCTTGCCCAGGTTCTTCAGGCGCCTGGGCTGGAGAGGGCCCCCCCTCGCCCTGAGGGAACCCCTAACCCTTCACTCGCTTCACCAACCCCACACCAAAACCCCTCGTACTGGGAGAGGGGAGGGGCCCAGCTCCAGGGGCTTCCCCAAACCTAGCACTGCTCAGCTGGTCAGTTTGTGGGGCAGCAAGAGCAGCCTCCAGGACCCCCTTGCTCTAAGCCAAAGCAACAAAACCAGGTGCCAGGAACCAGTGGCCAAGGCCCAGGGGTGATTCCCAAAAGGCCATTCCTTCTACCTTTGGACCCTGCTGGCTGGTCTCTGTAGATGGGGTCACTCAAGGTAGGGGACTCTCTCTGGCTGCACAACTCTTCTATCCTTCTGAAGCCGTGCGGGCGTCACAGTCTCACCCTGGCACTGGGTGCCAGGCAGTGCCGCTGCCACTGATGCTTGATCTCTTTCGCTTAGAGGTACCGACACAGTGTTGCAGGGAGGGGTGCTGCAAAGGGAGCCAGGCCGCTAGGAGCCCTCCACGGGTAGACAGGAACAACCCCTTGAGTCCTTCAGTTTCACATACCTGCCCCCTCCCTCCCAGTCTCTGTCTCTCTCTCACACATACACACCACACACAACACACACACACACAACACACACACACACACACACACACACACCACACCTGCCCTCCATGAGAGCCTTCAAGCGACCAGGGGACATGGAAGTTCAAGGCTGTCCCCTTCCCCTCCTGTCCCCAGGCTGCATTGAGCTGCCTCCCATGCAGGTTCCACTGACTGTCCTGTCTGTGACTGGATTTATGTGCACATCAGGCTCTGGAGATCTCTTCTCCGGGAAAGGCTGAGATCAAGGGACACTCCGGGGTGTTGCTCTGGCCGCCCCCACCCCATCCCCTCCTGATTGTCCAAAGCCCAGCCCATTGTCTCTTGCACACTCTCTGGCAGGTCCTCAGCATCTTCTTGCTAAGCTCCACTTCCAACTGGGCGCTCAAGCTCCCAAGCTGCTCACACCCCAGTGGTCTGTGTAAGGGGGTGCGATTCAGTGCCCTTTGCCAGACAATAGCGCCCCCCCGTGGTCATTTGGCTGCCTGCCTGGGAACCACCAGCTTCCACTCCCTGTGGAGGAGGGGACCCTGAGTTCTTGCCTGACTCGGCTTTTACTCTCACTCCCTCTCACTCCCCACTCAGCTCACCCCTACCAGGACGATGGCAACAGGTAGGTGCTTTTGCCACCTTCCCGAGGTGAAGAGCAGAACCTGGCATGTGCTGGCTCTTCCAGGAGGACAACTGAGTCCTGCTGTGGCTCCAACCCTATTCCTCAAGGGTCAGGAAAGGTGAGGCTGGTGGCCTGTGGGTGGGAGGGGCACACTCACAGGAAGGGAAAACTGAACGCATGCCACCGCCACCGCCACGGAGGCCACCAGGTCACCTAACCAAGCTGGGATGAACATTTTCCTACCTTATCCATCCACACATTTCTCACCAATAGACAGAGAAAGAGGGGAACAGAGACAGGGGTTAGCGTGGGGGACAGAAATGAAGGCGGGGAATGGTGCAAGAGACAGAGACAGAGATTGATTTCCTGTGGGTGGAGAGATGGAGGCGACTGAGGGAGGAAAGGAGAGAGCTGGCAGGGCATCATGGAAATGAAAGAAGATGAAAGAGAGAGTCAGAAAGTGAGAAAGATGGAGAGGGCAGACGTGAGGTGGTGGCACATGGCTAGTGGCTCCCGTGCGGGGCGAGTTGTGGAGAAGAATGGAATGTGGGAGGATGCCAGGGTGATCGCTGAGCAACACATCCATGGCTCTGGACATTTCGCTACTCCCAAGAGCCAAGTCCATGATGATCCAGGTGGGAAGGGCTGACTGACATGGAAGCCTGCCTCTGTGTTGTCAAGAGCCTCAGGCGCTGAGGCGCTGGAGGAATGCCTGTGGTTAAAAGTGCAGGAGCGGGGGAGGTGCGTCAGCGGCCGGGGATAGGGGTGGTGGGTTGCTTGCCTTGCTTGCCACAGCGCGGCGGTTGGGTGGGGATCGCGTGTTTGGAGGGGAGAGCAGGAGCCCCTGCCGGCAGCCAGCGAAGAATGAATGGGCAGTCCCAGAAATGTGGCCTGGGGTTGGCGGGCAGCAGCAGGCAGGACAGCTCCTCGGGAGTGAGGGGGATTAGGAGGAGGCGGGGTTCGGGGGTCGGCGGTGGACAATCTGGAGAGGCTCTGCATGCTCTGGGCTGAGAAGGCAGGGATGCGGCTGGCAGTGGCAGTCCCCCCTCTCGGGCTGGCAGCCCCCCCGCCCTCGGGCGGGCGTGTCCCCGTGCGTGCGCGCAAAAGCCTGGGGCACCTCCTTCGAGCCGGAGTCGAACCAGCGACCTAAGGATGTCCACTTCTCTCTATCCAGTCTACAGTCCTCCGCTCTACCAGCTGAGCTATCGAAGGGTGCACACCAGCCGGGCGGGTTCCTCTGGCTTTGTGCAGATGGGAGAGGAGAGCTCTCAGGTCCAGGGGTGGGGACCCATCGCATCTGTCTGCCTTCCATCCCAGGCAGCCCTGCCTCGCCCTACCCTGCCCAGTACCAACACAAACACATACACACACACACACACACACACACACACGCTCACATCCACTCGGCATGGGAGCCTCTGGTATCCAGCGGAAGCCTGGCATGATTTGGGTGGTGGCGGGGGGCTTGGCCTGGCGGCTACGGCCAAGATCCCCGCCGCAGGGCGCGCAGGGCGCGCAGGGCTCCTGCCTGTTGCGCTCTTTCCCTCTTGCCCCTCTGCCAATCCTCTGCGTCCCGCCTTGTACTGGTGTCTAAGAGGATGGCACTGAGGCGGCCTGAGAGGGCCAGGGGCCGGGCACCCGGTTGAGACTGACCCAGGGGAAGGTTGCGTCCCCGCGGGGAAGGCGGGGATGTGGAGACCGCGCGGGTGTGGGTTGGGGATGGAGGAGAACCAGATGGGACAAGAGGAGGCGGCTGCGCACCTAGCACAGCCACAGCTCCACCCCCGCTGCAGGGTCTGTTGGACACCGCGATCCGCCGGTGCCTACCAGCCTGGCCCCTGAAGCCCCGTTCAGGGTCCCAGGTGGCGGGGCCTGTGACGGCATCCTTGGCTGTGGCAGCATTGGGAGCCAAGGGTAGGGGTGTGATATGTGGGGGCAGGAGTGGTGGGTTGCTTGCTGCAACACGGTTGGGTGGGGATCGCGGGAGAACAGGAGTGTCTCTGGGCGTCCAGTGAAGAATGGGCAGTCCAAGAACTGGGGCCTGGCGTTGGCAGGCAGCAGAAGGCAGGACAGCTCCTTGAGAGCACGGGAGAGATAGGGGGGAAGTGCGGGGGTCAGCGATGGAAGAGGTGGGCGGTCTGGAGAGAGAGTCTGCCTGCTCTGGGCTAAGAAGGCAGGGTGCAACTTGCAGTGGCAGGGGCTTCATCAGGCGGGCGTGTCCGCGCGCATGGGGGCAAAACCTCCCCCATGCACTTCCTTTGAACCAGCGACTTAAGGATGTCCCCAGATGTCTGTCCAGTCTACAATCTTCCACTCCAGCTGAGCTATTGAAGGGTGCACACCAGCGGGGCTGGGTCCTCTGGCTTTGTGCAGAGGAGAGCTCCCAGGTCCGAGGATGGGGACCCTTCACGTCTATCTGCCTTCCATCCAAGGCAGCCCTGCCCCGCCCTACCCGGCCCATAAAGGTTCAGTCCACGCATTCAGGGCCCAATAGTAACTAGCGCGCGCGCGCGCACACACAAACACACACACACACACACACACACACTTACATAGGCACATACCTTCTCGGCTTTGGAGCCCCTGGTATTCAGCAAAAGCCTGGCATGCCCTGGGACCTTGCGGGAAGCCTGGCCGCGGGGTGACCCGCAAGATCCCCATAGCAGAGCGCGGTATACAAGCTACCCCCCCCCCCCAGCATTAGAGGGGTCCTCTCCCTTAGAGGGAGGACTCCCCCTACGCTGGATGCAATGAGGAGCTCCCCCCTACCTCCTAGGTGAGAGGAGCCTCCCCCCAAGAGAGGGGAGTCTTCTCTACCCTGGGTGAGATGGTATAGAGCTCCCCGTGGCACCTAGGGTGGAGGGGGTCCCCCCTTTGAGCGGGAGACCCCTCCACCCTGGGTGCGGTGGGGAGCTGCCCCCGACACTCAGGTTAGGGGGTCTTTCCCCTGGAGGATGGAGTCCCTTCTAACCTGGGTGTGGTGGAGAACTCCCCCGACACTCAGGTTAGAGGGGTCTCCCTACTGGAGGTGTTGGGGGTCCTTGCTGTGTTCTACACTATCTTTACTCCCGTCCTAAACCCTGTTATCTACACTCTGAGGAACAAAAAAATGAAAGTAGCTATGTCCAAACTGAAGAGTTGATATCTGAAGCCTGGCCAGGTTTCTGTAGTGATAAGAAAGGCTCTTTTCCTAGAAACAAAGTAAACTCACAGGACTGTTCACATTTTGGCTTTGTCTTTGGACATTTCTAAATGGAATTACTGTAATATTAAAGCAAATAATTTTGACTGGTCTGAAAGATTTACTTGAATTAATCTGATAATAAAAAGTGATAAAAACAGCCTTAGCAATTAAATTATTTTTTAAAATTTTGTGTATTTTTCTTTTGCTTCCTATTTTCATCTTTTCCTTGTTTATGTAAAAACTTCGAATGATTAATAAAGACCTTCTCTCACTCTGAAAGAAGTGCCACTTTGATGTCAACTTTGTATTAATCATAGGCATATATCTCTAGATCACAAAGATAATATATCTATTTACATGTATAATATGATACAAAATATTTTATTTTCCTTGATAAGAATTCATTTCACACTGTATGTAGGTGAGGTTAATGAAGACAATTCTGTTTCCTGTTGGTGATATGTTAAAATGACATGACTAACCAGCAGAAATCATTTTATTCAACACTTTCACAAGTCTTTACTCAATGTGGCTACTAAATAAACATGGTTCATGGAAAACCAGTCTCTGAACAAATTTACTAACAAGAATTTTATATTTTGTTATGTTAACTTCTGTCTAATACTGATAAAATAATTTTGCGGAGTGGTACCAGGGATTGAACTCAGGGGCACTTGACCATGGAGCCACATCCCCAACCCTATTTTGTATTTTATTTAGAGACAAGGTCTCACTGAGTTGCTTAGTGCCTCACTTTTGCTGAGGCTGGCTTTGAACCCTCAATCCTTATGCCTCAACTACCCAACCGCTGGGATTATAGACATGTGCCATCACGCCTGACTATCTTTTGTATTGTTAAGCAATCATCTTGGAATAGTTTCTCCTCTTCCTGCTCTCAGTCATTATGTACACAGTTGCATGCACACACTTACGCACAGAGTAACCCATTGTGTCCCATTATCCCAGTTGTGGAATACCTGTAGAAAGCTAAATTAAGCAACAAATAAACAAACCCATCACTTATGGTAACTTTGAAACAAAATTTGAATTTATTATGTTCACAGAATTGAAAAATTTGGATTTAATGGATTAAAATTTCACCTTTTACACCTTTTGTTCTTGGGTTTACCATACTAAACCAAATACCTGACCAAACAGGATAGGGATTGGGAAGCTTTCTGTATCAGGCTAGGTAGTAAATATTAGACTTTTGAGGCCCATATACTTTCTGTTGTATATTATTCTTCTTTTTTGTTTTAAATCTCCTTACAAATATAAAAATCCTTCTTAGATTTTGGGCCATACATAAACAGACTATAAGCCATATTTTTCCCTTGGAGCCATAATTTGCCAATTTTGGCCATAGACCATGAATTTTAGTGGGAGACACAGAAAGCAAGCAGCAAGTAAACAATGTTACATAAATACGTCAAAACATCACCACACATCTATCACCCCAAGAGATTCCTCCTAATGATAAAATATCCCTCCTTTCTACCCTGTTCCCAAATAATCAATGATCTATCCTTCTGTCAATTAAGATCAGTTTGAATTTTGTAGAGTTTTATATACATAGAATCATGTCTGTCTTTTCAATCTGCAAAATCATTTTGAGATTCATATGTATTGTTGCATATAGAAATTTCTGATTCTAAATTGGTAGAGCTACAAAGCCACAATGCTCACATGGCAATAATTGTACTTAGCTGACAACTGGCTGCTTTCCAGCTAGTCACTGTTCTGGTGATTTTCTCTTTCTTCCTCTCACAGTAAAACTTAAAAAAAAAAAAGAAAAACCTTTCTGCTTGTTACTGTGTTTACAAAATATTTAAGTATGTAATATTTTTCTGTTTCTATTAAAAAAGTAAATTCATAAAAGTTAAGCCAAAAGGAATGAGTCTTTCAAGAAAATTGAAAGACCTTATTAAAAAAAAAAAAAGAAATTTCTGATTCTTTTTATTGCTGAGTGAAATTCAATTGTTTTATGTTGATGCCATGACCAATTACTATAAACTTGGGAGCTTAAATGTAAATTTTTATCTTTCAAGTATGAGGTAAGAAGTCTAGTGTATGTCTGTCTGGCAAAACCTAAGCTATGCATTGCCACAGTCCGGCTGCAGCAGAATAACCAGGGGGTGACGAATAACTTGTGTACGTTGATACAGCAGGAGTAGGAGCCATTTATTGCAGGACAGGAGCAGTATTTATACATTCCACACAGCTTATCTAATTAGCATAAACTAGATACATCAGTCAACCAATAAGAAATCTCCACACTTAATGGCTCGCTGGCTACACCTCACAAACCACTCCCTCTGGCATTTTGCCAGG
>NW_026000229.1:46163070-46180146 GCF_001458135.2 Marmota marmota marmota | reverse complement strand
CCCCCCGGTTATTTTGCTGCAGCTGGACTGCAGCACCTGATAAACAGTGTGAAGCGATCAGGATGGAGACCACCAGACCAGATGTTTCTGACCCCAGGGTAAATGATATCATGGAGAAATCCGGTGGTAGCTCATAAGGATTGAAAGGGGGGACAAAAGCCCCCAATTTAGTATAAATAATAGAGTTGATGAACAGGGATTCATCCAGCTAAAACAAAGATGCATTCGAGCTGGAGAGCCTGATGAGGTCCTGACATCCCATCACTTGTCATCGTTTACTGATACTCTGTGTGATCCTCACTGCTTTCAAACTCTACCACCTGCTGGTCCTTGGTGAGAGTCACAACTTCTCTCTATGACCCTCTCCTCAACCGGTTGTCCACTCCACACCAGGAAAAGCCTGCCTTGGTTCCAGACCTGGTCACCTTGGTCTAAGTGAGTGTACATCGTCTGGACATAAAGCCTAAGGCTTAAGACTTTTAAACTTAGCACACAGAGGAAATGTCTGTCATTAGACTGTCATGATTAAGTGTGTTTTGCAGTGCTTAGAATTAATCTAGAATTGTTTGCTGTGAACTGATTATGTCTATTGCAGTGCCTAGCATTAAGGATTGTGGTTTTCTTCATAAAGAACCTATAGAGTGAAATTTTTTTGAGTAATTTGAGTGAATAAAGCATTTAAAGGGGCAGAAGCACGTGGACATTCCTTATTTCTCCCCTCAACTGCATACATCACAATTTTACCCCCTCCTGACAAGGTGTCTGGCCTCCACACTCCTCTTTAACCATCAATTGATTAGACAAGGCTCAAGTCCCATCATGGATGGTAATCTGCATTAGTCAAAATCTATTGATTTAATAATTAAACTCATCTAAAAATAACCTTCACTGTGTAATGCTGAAGATGCTTTGACTATATCCCTTTTGGCTTTGAAATTTACATGTTTTCCAGCCTTCTTCTCCCTGATCTTTTCTGATCTTTTATTTATTTATTAGCTGTAGATGACACAATACCTTTATTTAATTAATTGATTTATTTCTGTATAGTGCTGAGAATTGAATCCAGTGCCTCACACATGCCAGCCAAGCACTCTACCAATGAGTCACAACCCCAGCCCTGTGTTACTATTTTTTTATAACTTTATTTATTTATTTATTTATTTTTATGTGGTGCTGAGGATCAAACCCAGGGCCTTGCACATGTGAGGCAAGCGCTCTACCACTGAGCTACAACCCCAGCCCCTGTGTTACTATTTTTAAAATAAAACCTGCTTTATATGCTTGGTGCTTCTCTAATGTTCAAACATCAACATTTGAGGAAGCAGAACTCATCTCTGATAACTGGCAATATTGAAAAACTGATGTGACTCCATTTTAAAAAATAAATAAATAACAGCAGCTTCTGCCTCAAGGCCTGTCCTAAGGAAGGGGGAGTGACCCTTGTCCTTGGAAAAACTCACAAAGCACTCCTAAGTACTTACCCACCCTGCTGAGCTGTTTGTCTGTAAATAACAGGAGAGGTCTGCAGCACCAGGTGTCCCTGACTCAGTTAGGCTAGGTGAGGACCCATAGCAACCCCCCCTAGCAACCTCCAATCCGCATGAGACAGAGAAAATACCTGGAATGCCAGATGACCCCCAAGTAGTTTATTGTGGTTGATAACCTGTTGGGAAACCATATAGTTTAGCATGTACACCCCTCGTGACCTAAACCAATCAGTTCAAAGAAATCCCCCTCTTGTACTAACCAATCAACCCTACCCAACTTGTTCCTGCCATTGAATGTGCTAATCAATGTTAAGAGTTGTTGTTTGACTTTCCCGCGGTATGGAATGATTTGCTGTGTGATGTTGTGATGCATAGAGAACCCCCAAAACCTATAAAATCTCACTGAACAAAGGACTGGGACTCACTCCCTGGGACTGCTGCATCAAGAACGGTTGTGAGTCCAGGCTGAGCTTGCAATAAAGAGTCTGGTGTGATTGCATCAGATTCGGCTCCTGGAGGTCTATTGGGGTCCCATGAATCTGGCATAACAATATCACCAAGACTGATGTCCTTCACCCACAGCAGAATGATTTGCAGCTTCCAGGGGCCAGGCTGAGACTGTCAGCACTGGGTTAAAAAACATTTTTTAAAAATCCTCTTTTGGTGTCCTGCTATTCTTACACATTAGAGGCAGCACTGTTGGGGATGCAAATCTAGTCAAGATGGCCCTGGCAGTTTGCCAGGAGGAGTGGTTTGTGAGGCAACGCCACCGAGCCATTAAGATGGTGGAGATTCCTTATTGGCTGATTGCTGTATCTGGATGATGCTAATTGAGTCAAGCTGTGTGTAATCAGTTAGGTATATATACCGCTGTTGTTCTGTAATAAAGCAGTTCCCGTTTCAACCTTCAAGTTACTTGTCACCTCCCAGTTATTTGCCCAGCCAGACAGCAGCAAATGGTGGCCTGTACAGGGGAACTCCGGGACACTCGGGTGTAAGTGACAAGGTAAGCTGCCCGTCCCTAGAAATAGATAGGACGGGAGGAAAGTTGCCCCTCCCTAGAAATAGATAGGATGGGAGGAAAGTTGCCCGTCCCTAGAAATAGATAGGACGGGAGGAAACCTGCTCACCCCTGAGGAAGCAGATAGGGCGAGAGGATGAATGGCCATTTCAAGAAAATGGAGAAGATTGATACAGTGTGTTTTTGTTTTGTTTTGTCTTGGTGTGTTGTATTGTCTTTGTTACGGAAATATGGGATCAGAAGTTGGTGGGAACCAAACTGAAAGGGTGCTAAGTAAATTGCTAAAGGAAGGTAGCACCCCAGTAAAACCAAGAACAGTTAGGAACTCTAGTCAGAAAGAGGAAGAAAGTTCAGAGGAGGAAGGACTATCAGGGAAGGAGTTACAACAAAAGGCTGCTACTAAACACTGTTCGTTACCAAGAGGGTGCGTGAAGCAGCATGGCGCGGAGGCTGCCGCATGCACAAGCCAGTCGCTGCGCAGCAGGGACTTTCCAGTCAGTGGTGGTGGTGGCTACAGGCTCTTCCCTGTCCCCCTCCATGGGGCTGCTCGGGGAGCAGGACACTGCGCCCGGCGCCCCTGATGTTTGGCCATTTCCAATGCCAATAACTAATGAGTTGTCAGTTTTTCCCTATTTGCTGCAGGTGCTGCCACGGGACTCCTCACTATTCCTGTGGATACAAATGTTCAGAATGCTATGCTTTGGTATTTTGCAGCTTTCACCACAGCTGCACCAGCTTACAGTTATTATCATTAAAGGTCCTGACCCAGTGATTGTCTCAAGTTGAGGGTCTGTTTGTGTGTTTCAACAGGGAGAACATCAGCCAATTTGGATTCCAGACAGACTAACTAAAGCAATTTCTACAGACCAAAAAGATGATTTAGCTCAAATCCATAACAGCTGATATCCAGAACTCCATTTTTGCTATCCTTACATATGTGACAATGGTTCTCCCACACCTGGAGGCTAATGAATAATGAGCACCATTAAGGCCTATTTCAAATGTCAAAAACCTTGAGGCTTACTTGTGGGAATACCTTCAAACCCACATGCAAGTTACAGGAAGAAGGAATTACAGCTACCATCATCACAGCTGTTGCTGTTTCTGCTGCTGCTACTGCAGCTTCTGTGATAGCTATCACACAAACTGTACAAACTGTTGCATCAATATTTACTTCAAGAAGAAATAGACATATTAAAGGATTCCTTTGCTTTAAGCTGCTTGTGGAACTTACCTGGACTGTGTATCACTTATATGCATTATGAACTGATACAACAAATTGTAATTGTACCAGGGTATCTTTGCTGACGGTGTCATCTGTGGTGCAGTTTTTCCAGGGGTTTCTCACTTGGAGCAGTCAATGGCTTGGTATCATGGCATTTTGTATCCTCCTCTTTCTGCTTGTGGCAGGTTGTTTATGGTGTTTGTGTAAAAACCACTATGGTTGTTATCCACAAGTATGGCTAAATAATGTTGGGCTGGTAGTCAAAGACGGGTAATATCCAATTACAATGGTACCAACCTAAGACAGGAGGCTGACGATTTGAGGTCAGACCATCCAATGATGGGTAAGGACCATATGTAGTATTGGACAACCTAAAACAGGCATGGTCCCTAAGCCACATACTTGTTGTTTAATAAAACAAAAGGGAGGAAATGTTGGGGATGCAAATCAAGTCAAGATGGTGCCTGGCAGTTTGCCAGGAGGAGTGGTTTGTGAGGCAACGCCAGTGAGCCATTAAGATGGTGGAGATTCCTTATTGGCTGATTGCTGTATCTGGATGATGCTAATTGAGTCAAGCTTTGTGTAATTCAGTTAGGTATATATACCGCTGTTGTTCTGTAATAAAGCAGTTCCCATTTCAACCTTCAAGTTGCTTGTCACCTCCCGGTTATTTGCCCAGCTGGACAGCGGCACAGCACCTTTTTGCATCCAACTTAGTTTTTAACTGTTTAGACTCCTTATTATGTAATTGTATACATGCCTGTGCATACAGAATCTTTCACTTATTTTATCTCTGACAGACCAACTTCCAATTGAAGGATTGTACAATAATTCAGAAAACCATGTAAAGACCAGATTGTTACAGTAAAACATCATCTTTTTCTTAGACAGATTTATGCCTATAGGTGGCCCATTCAGCCAAGATCTTTCCCAAGAAACCTTCTATGGGATCAACACAGTATTGCCCATGTCTTAAAGGACAAGAAACAGATATAAACAAAAAAACAGAGACAGACTGAGAGGATCCCTAAACCATGAAAGACAGACCGGAACTTTTAAAACAGACCAGTTAGGTGAAAAACTCCTTAAGTTCCTAATTCCTGCTTAGCCACGACTTCTACACCAGCAGCACCACAGATGTCCCCACAAAAATGGGAATCAGATGTTCCCACAAAGGGGAACCAGGAGTGTAGAATCAAGGGTCTCGACGTGCTCACCCAGGGAGCTTACCAAATGGCCACGGTGTTGTAATTTTACTGTGTTCAGTTTCCTTTTTCTCAAAGTAGACCAAGATGATGAAGCAATCCATATAGTTCAAGGAAGGAAGGCAGGAATCCCCCAAAGCAAAAGAGGCTTTGGCAGCTTTAAGATCCTTGTTTAGCATCTGCGTGGCCATGTAAAGTGACAGCAGCCATTTTAAGAAAAGGTTTTGCTTTCCCTCCCTAGGGCCTTTCTGAGAATGGCTCACCACTCCCTCGTATCAAACCAACCCTTCAGCACCTGCATTCTATCCCACCCAAGGGCATATCAACCACACCCTTAATTGCCCATTAGGACCCACCTGGCTCTAATTTCTGAGCCGCTCCCTTAAAAGTCTCCAACCCCAAACCTGTCTTTGTCTAGGGAGAGATGGCCTTTATTTGTCAGCTTTGACAAATAATCTCCCCCTTGTATCTCTGCCTGGTCTCCATCTTTCATTTCTAGCTTGTCCCTCTCCCCGTTTTTTCTCGCTTTCCTTTCATTGGTGCTGAAACCTGGGATTGGGTTCCCAGGTGTGCCCATGTAAGGCCAGATTCGTGGGACCCCAATAGACCTCCAGGAGCTGAATCTGATGCAATCACACAAGAGTCTTTATTGCAAGCTTGAGCTGGGACTCACGTTTCCAATGCAGAAGTCCTGAGGAGTGAGTCCTGGCCCTTAGTTCAGTGAGGATTTATAAGTTTTGGGGGATACTCTGAGAAACTGATGTGACTCATTTTTGAGAAACCAGCTTCTACCTCAAGGCCTGTCCAGAGGGACGGGGCAAGACACTTGTCCTCAGAAAAACCCACAGAACACTCCTAGGCAAATACTCACCATGCTGAGTTGTTTGTCTGTAAATAAATCAGTCTCTGATTCAGTTAGGTAAGGGCCCATAGCAACCCCCTAGCAACCACCAATCAGCAACAGGGAAAAATGCCTGAAATACCAAGGGACCTTCCCAGTAGTTTAGGTGATTGATAACTTGTTAGGAAACCATGTAGTTTAGCGCCTACACCCCTCTCAGCTTAAACCAATCAATTCAAATATATCCACCTCTTGAACTAACCAATCACTCTGACCCAACTTGTTCCTGCCAGTGAATGTACTAATCAATGTTAAGAGTTGTTTGATTTTTCCCGCAGTGTGAAATGATTTGCTGTGTGATGTTGTGACACACAGAATATCCCCCCAAACCCTATGAATCCTCACTGAACTAAGGGCTGGGACTCACTCCTCGGGACCCTGTATCGGAAATGATTTTGAGTCCAGGCTTGAGCTTGCAATAAAGACTCTTGTGTGATTGCATTGGATTTGGCTCCTGAAGGTCTATTGGGGGTTCCCACAAATCTGGCATTACAACTCTATGCGTCACTATGTAGTAGGGACAAACGAAGCAAGACACCAAAGATAGCAGGAAACAATTTTATTTGTCTGCAGCCAGGTTCAGAGGGCACAGCTTTTGCTGTTATCAATTAATTCCCTGAACCCCAAGTTCAGGGAGTTTCAGAGTTTTATACCCAGCATGTAAGGGGAGGGGCTCAGAAGTTCACAGTCTGCAGAACTTCACATAAAAGCAGCTTTTTCTTTCACTGTCCTGGGCAAGTTAACTCTTCAAGGACAACACCTGAGAAGGGGAGAGTTTCTTCTGCCCTTTCTTTCCTCCCCCTGCCAGCTGTTACCATGGAGTCCAATTGTAACTTACCTTAAAAATGTAGACATCTCTGTGAAGCCCAGCTCAAGGCCAAAGGCTTTGTTTGCACAGATCTACAAAGTACTATACTGGATATGTTTGTGAAAAACTAGTAAGGGGGTGTCCAGCACCTGGAGTGCTGGTATCTTCTTGGCCAAGTAAACAGGGTGACATGAACATAGGAAGTTTATCTACATTGGACTCTTTCTCAGAGACTCTTTTGGTAAAATATTCATGGTGAAGAGGGCTTTTCTGTGGAGAAAGGGGGTGCCACTTCAATTCCCCCCTTTAATGATGCCCCCCATAATTTAATCCTTTAAATTTAAGAGCATCATTACCATTATCTTGGCTTAAAGCCTTATACAATGTCAAAACCTTAATTATTGTCATCCTTTCAACAGCAGCTTCTATAGTGGACCCAATAGTTTAATGCACAGTGGAGCCAAACACGGTAGCAATGAACAGGTTAACAGCAAAATATCCACTATGTTAGACCAGGATGCAAGAAAAGACCACTGACTCTAATTAAAATCAAATTAAAGCAAGCTTATTATTTCGACCGGGCAGGCTTCCTCTCCCTCCCCAAACCACGGGAACAAGACAGCAGCTGCAGCTTTCCTGCAGCCCAGCTTTATAGCCCAGAAAGTTACACAAAGGGGGGTTACAGATAACAAAACTCTGACGAGCATAACACAAATGGTAGTTTACATTTTTGCTGGCCCCAACATCAGAATTTATGAAGGTCATTAGAGCCTCAGAAAGGATCATTGTCTGGCCAGGGAAGGCCAAGATTGATGAGGCGTCACTAAAGTTTCAGAGAGGGCTGCTGTCTGGTCAGAGAGCCAGGCATGGGCGAGTTCAAGGCACGAGCAGGCATTCCAAGCTAGTTCAGAATTTGTAATAATTTATAGTAAAGCCGAAATTATCTTTTCATGGCTTTGTTGCGAGATGGCTCTCAATTTTAAGAGAAAATCAGGTTGGGACTATCAACTATACCAGTTAAGCTTTTAAATCTACCAAGAGTTGAAAACCATCTCCCAAAAGCATGTTTGGGACCCAAATTTTAATGCCCTTCTAGGTATGAACTAGCACATGTGCTAGTTATCTTGTGTTTTTGGCTATATTCTTAACTGCCTATTGTTATCCATTTGGATGCAACAATCTGAGCTGTTGAACTCTCCACATATTTCTTTTTCCTCAGCCAGTAGTAGGTAATCTAATGCCAAGTGGTTTTGATAGTTAGCCACTCGCATCTGGTCTGTTGTGTGGCCAGAAGGTCAAAGGCTGTGTAGTTTGAATAACAACAATTTTTAGTCCAGCTTGTAAGTGAATAATTCTGTTAACATGTAAATAGGAATTCTATAACTCCAACTGCCATTTTGTGCCCAGGTAGCAGGACCATAAGTGGCAATAATCTGGAGTGGCCAGTTACCTTCACCCCAAGATTGGTCACCTTCTAAATCAAGTTTCTTTCCAATGGACCTCTTTTTCCTTTCCAAACAGTCATCCATCTATAGCATTCCTCTGGCAGGACAGGTCCTAAATAAATTTTTTACCACCTCTTAGTTATAATGGATTGTCTTGACACATGGTTCACATGATCTCCATGGTTGGAATAGGAGTAGGGCAGAATCCCTTATGGTTATCAAAGGAGACCAAACTAAATAATAGACTAACATTTTGGTTAGCGTAAGTTAAACAGCATAAATTAACAAAGCCAAACTAATAACACCAAACAAATCCTAGAAAACTTATATAAGCAAGATAAAAAAGTATAAGTGAAATTTTGTTACCCAGAGTCCAGTCAGTAGGAGTTACTATTATCAAACCAGTAGCAAAACCCAAACAGAGAACTATTTATTTATCTAGAAGCAAGGGGTGGCAATGTGTTATAGTATAAGAACTATCTTAGAGATTGAAAGAGTTCATTAGTCCTGGTGGGAAGTTTATCTTTCACTGTGCATTGATCAGCCAGTCCCTCCCATGTGGCTGAAACAGAGCCATAGTCTCTTCAAGCTTCGGCCGTGCTTGCATAGACCCAGGTTCCGGAGTGACTGGAGCAGGACTGTTGTCCTTCTGATCCTTAAGCTTCTCTGGTGCTCCTTTTTCTTCAGGATGGTCAGCTTCAAGGGTGTATCACCATCTGGAGAGCACTCTCAGTCCGAAGATGCAGGCTTGAGTCTGGTGAAGTGAATCCAGGGACCTATCCCTGCAAACTTAACTGCAGTTGGGGTGGATAAAATAACAGTGAAAGGGCCCTTCCAAAGAAGTTTAGAGTTGAATATCCATTCTTTGACCCAGACTGAATCTCCTGGCTTGAAGGAATGTGCACCTGTGGTCAAACTTACTGGCAATCTTTCTCTAACCCATTGGTTGAGAACCTATAAAGTTTTCTGTAAGACCTGAAGCTGTCATCTCAGGGTGAAATTTCCTATCTCTCTTAAGTCTCCTAATAAGAGGGGGGCCTCCCATATATTATTTCAAAAGAAAAGAATCCAGTCCTCCTAGTGGGAGTGGATCTAATCCTCAGCAGTATAATAGGGAGAAGTTCATCACAATGTAAGTGAGTATCCTGACACAGCTTACCCAATTGAGCCTTAAAGTCCTGTTCATCCTTTGAACTTTACCAGGACTCTGCAGCCTATAGGCAGTATGTAACTTTCATCTGATATTTAAACTCTTGGTCAGTAATCATATCACTTCTGCCCAAAAGCTGGCCCATTGTCTGAGCCAATAGTTATTCGGACACCAAATCTGGGAATAATTTCCCAGAGAATCATCCTAGTATCTCCCTAGCCTTTTTTAGTGCAGGTAGGAAAGGCTTCCTCCCAGTCAGAGTGGGAACACACAAAAACCAAAAGTTACTTACAGTCCTGTGAGCCTGGTAGTTTAGTAAAGTTTACTTCCAAGTCTTCAAAAGGTGCTCCTCCTATAGATTGGATTCCTGGTGGAAGCTTTGGCCCCTGACAAGAATTGTTGTGAGCACAAACCTCACATTGTTTGCAGATCATCCAGGTGTTGCTTGTGAGCTGGGGGACATAGAAATGTCAACTCAGAACTGTCTCAAGTGCTGTATGTCCAACATGTTTTCCTGTGAAACAGTCGGATAAAGGCTGGGGCTAGAATTCCCGGGATGACTATGCTGGCCATCAGAAAATCTCCACCATCCTCCTGGGAGAAAATTTTCTTGTTCAGTCTTATATCACTTACTTTCATGTTGGAAATATGTTGGCTCCCATTCTGTTAAATAGTCGGCCAGACAGAAGGGCAGCATTTAAACCTGGGACTGGATTTTCTTCCCATTTCTTGCAGACAGCTAACCTGCCCTGTCTGTCAGCTCTCTGGTTGCCCTGAGAAACCACAGTGTTTCCCTTTTGATGACCTTGGCAATACATAATCACAACTTTCCTGGGAGCCCACAGTGCATCCAAAAGTTTAAGAATTTCTTGCCCATACATCATGCCCCCTTTTTTTTTCTCTCCTGAGTTAATTAGCCTACATAAGGCCCCATGAACATGAAAGGTAATGAATGCATATTTTGAGTCTATGTTAATATCCACACAGACTCCTGCTGTCAACTGAGGTGTTCCAGTCAAAGCAATAAATTTTACTTTTTGTGCTCAAGTTCCCTGAGGCAGAGGTTCTGCCTCTACAGTAGAGTCGAGTCCAGAGTGACCACTGCATATCCAGCAAAACATACCTCATCTTTTATAAAACTGCTTCCATCTGTGAAGTACTCTTCATCAGTGTCCTTGAGAGGCTGGTCTGTTAGGTCTGGTCTGCTGGAGAACCCTTCATCCACGACCTCAACACATTTGTGATCAGGTTTTCCAGGTCCGGCAGCAAAGTTGCTGGGTTTAGAGTTCTGATGACCTCAACGTGGATACATGGGTTTTTACGTAACATGCCCTGATATTTGACATTTTTTCATTAGTCAACTAATAGTGTCCTTTATATTCTAACAATGTCAAATTGAATGAGGAATTCTGACAACCAGTTCTTGTCTCACGGCTGGTTTATCAGCTTCCTACAACAGAAGAGCTATGGCTGCAAGGGCCCATAAACAAGGTGGCCAGCCCTGGGCTACAGAGTCCAGCTATTTGGACAAATAGGCTACTGAACAGTGCTATGTCCCCAGCATCTGAATCAAAACTCCCATAGCCACTCCAGATCAATTATGGACATACAGAAATAAAGGCTTTGTGAGGTCAGGGTGCCGCAGCCCGGCTGGCTGGGCAAAATAACCGGGGGGTGACGAATAACTTGTGTACTTGATACAGCAGGAGTGGAAGCCGTTTATTGCAGGACAGGAGCAATATTTATACATTCCACACAGCTTATCTAATTAGCATAAACTAGATACATCAGTCAACCAATCAGGAATCTCCACACTTAATGGCTTGTTTTTGTTACTTCTCAAACCGCTCCCTCTGGCATTTTGCCAGGCACCATCCAGACTTGTTTACGAACTCTAACATTCCCCTGGCAAAATGCCAGGTGTTATTTTGACTTGTTTACAGACTCTAACATTTCCCCCTTTTGTTTAATTTAAATAACGACCATAGTGGTTTTTACAGAAACACCATAAATAACCTGCCACAAACAGAAAGGGAGGATACAAAATGCCACAATACCAAGCCAATTGATGGCTCCATGCAAGAAGCCCTTGGAAAAATTATACCAGCAATGACACCAGCAATGACACCGTTAGCAAAGATACCAAGTAACAATTTGTTGTACATTACAGTTTGTTGTCTCAGTCCAGGTAAAGCAGTGTCTCAATAGATTAACTCACAGTCCAGGTAAATCACAATCCAGGTAAGTTCTACAGGCAGCTAGCTTAAATCACAGTCCAGGTAAGTTCTGCAGGCAGCTAGCTTGATCCGAAGTCTCGTCTGTTTCTCAGCCAAAGTCTTGTCCGGTTTTCAGCAACACTGGAAATTCTTCCACTTTGGTCTTTACCGGCACTGGGACGAAGNTGGGGAAATATGAACATACATATTTCATAAATGATATTGTTTTAGTTAGCTTTTTCACTTGCTGTGACTTCAAGACATGACCAGCTCGCACAATCGGCAGCCGTCTCGCCGCTTCACGCACCCTCCGGTAACAAAAAGTATTTAGTAATAGCCTTTTGCTGCAACTTTTTTCCTGATAATCCTTCTTCTTCTGAACTTTCTTTTTCTTTCTGAGTAGAGTTCCTGGGCTTTTATCAACACATGCCCTAACTATTCTTGGTTCCACTGGGGTGCCTTCTTCTCTTAGAAATTTACTTCTCACCCCTTCCATATTTTCATCACAAAGACAATACAATACACTGAGACAAAACAAGACACAAACATACTGTATCAATCTTCTCCATTTTCTTGAAATGACCATTTTTCCTCTCGCCCTATCTGCCTAGGGACGAGCAGATTGCCCCCGTCCTATCTATGGATGGGCAGCTTTTTTTCGTTACTTACCCCCGAGTGTCCTGGGGCTCCCCGTACGGGCCACCATCTGCCGCAGCCCGGCTGGCTGGGCAAAATAACCGGGGGGTGACGAATAACTTGTGTACTTGATACAGCAGGAGTGGAAGCCGTTTATTGCAGGACAGGAGCAATATTTATACATTCCACACAGCTTATCTAATTAGCATAAACTAGATACATCAGTCAACCAATCAGGAATCTCCACACTTAATGGCTTGTTTTTGTTACTTCTCAAACCGCTCCCTCTGGCATTTTGCCAGGCACCATCCAGACTTGTTTACGAACTCTAACATTCCCCTGGCAAAATGCCAGGTGTTATTTTGACTTGTTTACAGACTCTAACATCAGGGAGCCTTAATCCAGGTGCACTGGTGAGTGCTTGTTTAATGTCCTCAAAGTCCTTTTGCTTAGTTGACCTCCATATTAGAGGATCCCATTCTCCCCCCTTTGTGGCTTTATAGAGGGGTTTTGTCATAATTGAAAAGTTAGGGATCCACACATGGCTGAACCCAGTAGCCCCCAGGAATTTTCTAGTCTGATGGCAGGTTGAAGGGACTGGAATTGAGCAGATCTCCTGTTTCTTTTGAGGCCCAGTGGTTGATCTGTTCTGTTGCTGAGTCAGATGGTAACCAAGGTATTTGACTTTTTTCTTGATAGATATGGGCTTTTAAGTCAGAGTCCAGTGCTGTCCCAAGGATGGTGTACTCAAGCCAGTGGAAAGAACTGTCATTTAGGGAAGGGAGGTGAACATAGAGCGTCTGGTGCTTTAAGATGCAGGAATTTTTTTGTTATCTCCCAGTGCAGGATCTTGGCTGCTAGGATTCTCCAACTCTTAAATCTAATATAAATCTTAGCAGAGATTGATGACCTGGGGCATCATTGTGTAAAAGGCACCTATGTCAATCTCTCTGTGGGCTGTCTGCAAAGGATGGAGGACAGCAGTGTGGTCCGCTGCAGGTCCCAGTGTGGCAGCCACATCGTGCCCACCTAGGTGTTGTTCTTTGTCTATGTGGCTTTATCCTCCAGCCAGGTGGGATCCTGCTCTAATTGTATATTGTAGCTGCCCCGCTTATGCCTGTGTGCGCTGTTCAGTATGCCTGGGTGCATGAGGCTCTGTGGCCCTTCCTGCTGGTGGCTCACAGAATGTGGCTTGGAGCCAGGGTGGCATGTCCTTTTGGAGTGAGCACCCTATGGCCCACTGCCATGCTCAAAAGCTAAGACTTGAACAGAGAAAGAGTAAATGTTTTCCCCCAAGACTTTGGCCCCAGCTCCTCCTTTCAGCTTCTTCCCACTTACTTGGAAGTTGATGATTGATGAATATGGCAGGGGTCCCATAGACACACACAACTGCATCTGATGCATGAGACCCAGTGCTGCAAGCCCCCACATGAACCAGGAATATGTTCATGTTAACAGCCAATAGTGGGCTATAAGGGGCCTTTGGAGGCTTCCCCTTTTGTCTGGCCATACTGTTTTCTTCCTTATAAACATTTGGACCATTGGCTTTGTACTAGTGAGACCCCCCTTTGAGTGACCTCTGGGTTTGTAAGGAGATCCATCCTCCTCTTTATCTTTCTGGTCTGCCTGTCTTTGAGTCTCTGGATCTTGATTGATAAAAACTGTAGTGGCCACCTTAATCAGCTCACTGGCACACTTTTCAGTAAAGTCCTCTAGGATTGTAATTTTTGGCAAATGGCTATCTGAGCTTGTCCCACAAAGGCTGCATTGATCACCTGTCGCTTGTGTCTGTGCATTTCTTCACTGACAAACTTGCACTGTGGTGCCCCTCCTCCCCCGGGCGCCTCTGGGCAGGGAGAGGGGCGGCAGCAGCGGTGGCCTGGACATTTAGCTCTGAGTCAGTTGGGCACATCTCTTTCGATTATTGCTGCCAGTTTCATAGGCCTAAGTTTCTTAGGCCGAGAGAAATGTTCAGGGCTATCAAAGGTGCAAGAGGGGAGATGCTGGAGCAGTGGGAGGCTTAGCTTGGCTCTGTTTGTCTGCAGATGTGCTCGGCTTAGGCTAGGGCTCAGGGCTGGCTCTGATTCTTTCTAACTCTTGGGCACAGACAGTGTGTTTTGTTCTCTTTTTTCTATTCTTTTAGACTTTCTCTGAGGGCTTCTTGACATCTCTTTATCTTTAGACCTTCTTCTTTGTTGGGGCCCCGTCCTAGGTCTGGATAATGGGCTGCATCAGATCAGTCATGGCCCAGGGTTTCTCTGTGTAGGAGGGAGTATGATTTTTCCAGCCTATGAGCTCAATGGTGGAGAAAGGCTGGCATACAAAACTTCCTTGTCTCAGGTGCTTCCCTCTGGTCAATATGGGCAGGTCCTTTAGTCTCTTGCAGGAACATCTGGAGGGTTCTCATCTGAGTTGTAGCTCTAGTCTTGGGACAAATCTCCCACCAATCTTGGGAGGTGAAAGAGTCTTTGGTCCTAGGAAGCCATTGGCTCTGAAGACATCACAGAGGAAGGAATAGTCAGTATTGGGGGCCATCATTTGTTGCCTCTGAGGACAAGGAGGCTAGGGGACAGTCTGTTGTCCCAGTGGTCTTGGCAAAGTTGGGTAGAGTGGCACATAAGGTGGTGGGTCCTCTTCTGGCTCACGGGGAAAACTATTTTCTTTCTTGTCTTTCCTAGTCAGGTCTTCTGTTTAGCTGCTTTCCTCTGGGTCTTAGAGACCACTATGCTCCTGGCTAACATCAGCTTGGACTGTCCATCTAGACAGGCTGTCAACCAAGGGGGTTGTTTCTGAACTATCTCTTGCCAGCAATCAATGTAAGAGAATTGGTTCAGGGGTTCCAACAACAATCAAAAGGACCTCAGCAATGACTTCTCATCTAAGGAATCTTCTGGTGGCCAGCCCACATCTTGGGTGGCAACTCTAATTCACAGAGTATGCAACCTTTGTGGAGTGAGTTTCACCCCACAGTTACCAGGAAAACCTTCCTGAAGGTTTCTAACACACATTTCAGAAGGCTCAGTTTCCTTAGCGTGCCTCCCATGTTCCACCCTGCGTCGGTGTTGCAAACTTAGAACAAAACACACTTAGGACAATACTCGTCTCTGGCTGCTCCCCTCGCAGAGACTTAGGGCCCTCTTAGCCTTGCAGGTCAGTATCAACCCCCGACCTGGAGCTTTCACCTAGACGTTGGTTGGTGAAATTCCGCCATAGACTGTATGAGGTTCCATGGAACCACGGATCAGGACTCTGCACTTGCATTGGCCCTCGGGTTGTGTCGGAACCCTTGCCTTTGTCCATCTCAGTCACACACTTTCTCACACTTTCACACAGACATGTTCAGGACAGAATTTCTATACTGCCCAAATTCCAACAATTCCAAACCAAACAAAAAGGGAGTCACGGTTTCCCCTCTGCTCGCTGACCCCAAACAGTGACTACTCGGGTTCATTTCAGCTCCAATCACTTTGGAGGGTACTCGGGACCCAACAGAGGTTGATCAAGCCTCTCTTCCATCCACTTAGGCCTTGAAGGGGAAGTCAGGTGGACTGCTAAACCAAATGGATCCTGGTCCTACCTGTTCAGTTGGGCAGTGCTTTAAAACTCTAATTCTGGTTCCTGCTGCTGGTGGGTTCCATTGTGCTCTGGGGTGGCAGCCCCAGGGCACTGGGTGAGTGGATCCTCCTTCAGGCCAAGAGTGGCCTGGGCATGCCTAGGGGACCACTGTCCCCCATTGACCCAGGAAAGCCGGTCCCTGGAGACAAGAGAGGCAGAATAGCCATCCCTACCTCCTCTGGTCCATCTGGTTCGCCAAAAATGTTGTAGGGACAAACGAGGCAAGGCACCAATGACAGCAGGAAACAGTTTTATTTGTCTGCAGCCAGGTTCAGAGGGCACAGCTTTTGCTGTAATCAATTAATCTCCTGAAACCTGAGTTCAGGGAGTCTCAGAACTTTATACCTAACATGTAAGGGGAGGGGCTCAGAAGTTCACAGTCTGCAGAACTTCACATAAAAGCAGCTTTTTCTTTCACTGTCCTGGGCAAGTTAACTCTTCAAGGACAACACCTGAGAAGGGGAGAGTTTCTTCTGCCCTTTCTTTCCTCCCCCTGCCAGCTGTTACCATGGAGTCCAATTGTAACTTACCTTAAAAATGTAGACATCTCTGTGAAGCCCAGCTCAAGGCCAGAGGCCTTGTTTGCACATTTCTTCAAAGTACTATACTGGATATGTTTGTGAAAAACTAGTAAGGGGTTGTCCAGCAGCTGGAGTGCTGGTATCTTCTCGGCCAGTGGCCAAGTAAACAGTGCAACACGAAAAATAGAAGTTTATCTACATTGAACTCTTTTGCAGAGACTCTTTTGCTGACAGTCCTAAAATCAGCCATGGAGAAGAGGGCTTTTCTATGGAGAAAGGGGGTGCCACTTCAGGGACCCCTTGCTTGGGCCCTCTAGCGCCTTCCCCTCGGTGCCCCTTGCTCCTTTCTCTGTCTCCTGGCCTCGTGCAACCCCTTTCTCCTGTTCTCCTAGGGCTTTCCTCTGGTGCTCACAGGTCTCCTGCTTCTTGGATCCCTCATCCTAGATTGGTCAGGTCAGTCCCTTGCCTGGGCTCCTACAGCTTGGGTCCTGGCTCTCTTCCTGCCCGACACACAATGCGACCCACAGCAATTCTCTCCCATCTCCCTCCTCCTGGCCCCCTTCCCTTTCCAGGCCCCATTTGCCCAGTCCCTGGTCCTGGATTCTCATCTGGGCCAGGGTGCCTTATGGGAAACAGAGCCCTGCTGCTGGGAGCCATTAGCCAAGTAGGTATGACAATTTCCTTGCCAGCGTACCCCATGTTGCAGTGACATTGAATGTAGGTGACCTTGCTCAAGGACCAAGGCGGATTAGGGCGTTCCCGGTTTAGGTTCCAGGTTTAAGGTTTAAGATTATTCCTGCTGGGAATAGGGCGTATCCTGCTGCCTGAGTTCCCCTTGAGTTCTCA